>NC_134117.1:48526250-48839062 GCF_040939455.1 Microcebus murinus | reverse complement strand
GGTACAATGTACACTGTCTTGTGATGGGCACATTGATAACTTTGATTCAAACTTTACAAAACTAATTCATGTAGACAAAATATTTGCACCCCTGGTATATTCTAAAATATTATGAAATTAAGAAAAAAGAATTATACTGCCAAAGGAGGGAAAAAAGAATATTTGCACCTCATAAGAGGTCAAGATATCAACATTGATATCAAACAGAGTTTGATAAAAAACAATTTCAAACCTCATGGATGACTTTGAGGGGTTCAAGACTTCAGTAGAGATAGTAACTGCAGTTGTAGTGGAAATAGCAAGAGAACTAAATTTAGATGTGGAGCCTGAAGATGTGACTGAATTGCTGCAATCTCATGATAAAACTTGAATGGATGAGGAATTGCTGCTTATGGATGAGTAAAGAAATTATTTTTTTGTGATGGGATCCACTACTCCTAGTGAAGATGATGTGAAGGTTGTTAAAACGACAGTAAAGTACTTAGAATATTCTATAAAATTAGTTGATAAAGCCATGGTAGGGTTTGAGAGGTTTAACTTCAATGTGTAAAGAAGTTCTACTGTGTATAAAATTTTATCAAACAGCATGGCATACTATGGAGAAATCTTTCATGAAAGGAAAAGTCAATTGATGTGGTAAACTTCACTGTTGCCTTATGTAAAGAAATTGCCATAGCTACTCCACCCTTCAGCAACCACTGCCCTGATCAATCAGCTTGCATCAACACAGAGGCAAGGTCTTCCCCCCAAAAAAGATTACAACTTGCTGAAGGCTCAGGTGATCATTAGCATTTTTTAGTGATAAAAAATTTTAAATTAAGGTATGTCCATTTTTTAGTACATAACACTATTACACACTTAATAGACTACAGTATAGTGAATATACACTGGGAAAGCAAAACACTTGTGTGACTCACGTTATTGTGATATTCGCTTTATTGCAGTGGTCTGAAACCAAACCTCCAATATATTTTGAGTTTTGCCTGTATTTTATTTTGTGATGCTTTGTAATGTAATGTTACCAAACCAAGATTTTCTTCTTTATTATCTTCTAGAAGCTTTATCGTTTTGCATTTTACATTTAAGTCTATAATTTATTTTGGATTGGTTTTTGCAAAAAGTTTATAGATTCAACTTTTGGTTTAATTTTGCATCGGAAGTTCAGTTGTTTCAGTATCATTCCTTGAGAAGTCTATCTTGTCCTTTATCCTTTGCCCAGGTCAAGCCCAAGTCAATTAGGGTGTGACGAAAGAGCTTCCCTTGAGGGAAGGCTTCTGTTAAGGAGAACAGAAAAATCTGAGTGTATTTCAATCATTGTAGGCAAGCCATGCAGTTCTCTAGCAGCAATTTTCCAAATGGTGAAGTGCCTGGAGAAATAATGGTTGCTACTTTTGTTCAAGGAGCAGTCTGTTACAAGAGGAAGAAAGGAAGGGCAGGGCTATGCATACTGAATTCTTGCTCCTATACTCACTAAGCAAGTATCACTTCACTATCCTTTGGGCTGAGGTGAGTAATGGTGCACTTAGAGGTCAGGTTTGTGCTTAAGAAAATTCTATCCATATGGAAATGAGTGGAGTGGGGGAAAGCCCGTCTACTCTAATAGCAGAGCTTAACAACTGCTAACATCACTGAACCTTTATTAAGCTAATGCTTACAGAGATTTCCTAATGGTCAAGGTCATGTTTTTACTTCCCAACTCAGATTGACTTAGGATCTAAATATACCTCCCAAACTCGATAGTCTGCAACCAAATGCAGACTTTGTTTTATTATTCCTTGTGGAGTATTGTTTTTTCACTTCTTAATTTCTGCTAACATTTTTAATGGGAGATTTCACCTAAAGTTTTAGATATTTAGCTCCTCGTAAATCTTCAGATGGAAACATTGGCCTTATTTCCAAATGGCAATAATTGCCTGCACCTGAGTAGCAGCTGTTCTCACTAAACAATGTGAGTGCTCTTCATTTTGCCAGTTTTCACCAATTAATTATCCAATGTGGTTATAATGCTTTTATACAGGATCTGCTTCATTCATTTATATATCTGTTCCCTGTAGGCATCTGGGCTTGTAATCATTGCTCTAAAGAGAACCAAAGTTTGTCACATTTAAACACTTCTAGCTCTTGTATAGCTGACATCTGAAACTTGTTTGGAATAATAAGCCCAGAAAACCTCAGCTTGCAAGTCCAATATCAAGGTTTCCATATTAGGTGAGGGCTAGCTTGCTGTGTCGTACCACTGTAGAAGACAGGAGGATGGGAGAGTGCGAGAGAGAGCAAAAGAAGGCTAAACATGCTTTTAAACCCATTCTTACAATAATGACATTAACCTGTTAATGAAAGCAGAGCCCTCATGACCTAATCAACTCTTAAAATTTCCACCTCTCAATATTGTTGCATTGGGGATTAAATTTTCAACACATGAATTTTGGGGACTTATTCAAATCACCACACCATCCCATATGCCTGGTCTATTTCTTTAATAACCCATCCCTTTTTCCTGATTTTTATTCTGAGTTTGGAATCCAAACCCATTTGTGCCTATATGCTATTTTGGTGAGGACTTGAATCTCATATACATATAACTTGTGTTTAAATTGCAGTCAGCTTAGTTGGGACTCTTAGAACCAGGATGTCTAGAGATGAAGGCTGCTATGCCTTTATTTTCCAAATAGACCCAGGGATATCTCCCCTGCCCCTGCCTAGACATGATATGAGCTTAGACCACAGCTTATTTCTGCTATAATGTATCTTCTAGTTCTAAGGCAGAGGTAGAAGAACAGGATCGTATGTCAAAAAAGCTGATCATCTTGCCAAAAAAGGAAGAGCCAGAGCAGATGGGAAGCCAGAGAAATAAAGTCTAAATGAGAATAAGAAATTTCTGGCACTTACATTAGTAATCAGGAACTTTTAATAAGCATAAAATTATTCTGGCAGAGCAAAAGTTATGTGTTTAAATTGGGGCCTTTTCTTTTCATTATGGCTAATACCCAGAAAAAGAGACAAGAGCAGACTTATCCATGAGCAGTACTAGATTATCTTAAAATTAAATTTTTAATCTTTTCTACATTGGAACAGCTCCCTTCTTTTTTCTTTTTATAAAGATAATGATCACTTCGTCTGTACAGTTCCTTCTAATAATGCTTACTTTTATATTAACCCTTACGTGAAACTTGCCTTTGGTTACTGAGTTTCCTTTTGAACATCTGTTGAACTTAAGATGACATTTGTATGAATTTTCTCCAAAGTTCTTTTTAATAAAGGAGGTGTCACAAGGGGGCATTGCTGGAAGTATTGACTCAGTAATCTTTGAAGTTCCTTTAGGCTCTGGCTCTTGGTAAAGATAACATTTCTCAACTTATAGAAGGGATACTTCTTAATAATGCTGTAAAATAAAACTACTTTCTTACATACGAAGAGAAGCAAGGGTTGAGAAGAGGTAAAAAGAGCATTTTCCTAACCCTATAAGAAAGTTGAATCATACAATAGTATTTTTTTCCCAAGTGAGGACACTGGGTGAGGGTCAGAGGTAAGAGATGTCAGGGCTAGAATGCATGGGGCTGCAGGGAGGATCCTCCCACTAGCACAGCACCCAGAGAGCCAGGAAGGCCTCCAGCCATTTTTTGGACCTGGAGGCTGGAAAGAAGAAGCAGGGAGAGGGCTAGGAGTGGAAAAGTAGTTCATAGGGTAGGAATGTAAACAAGCAGTAAGGGCCTGGGTCCTTGATTGTATCTCCCTCTAAATAATGCAACACTGTGCACCAAATCTGCTGTGTGGAGAGTGCTTTCCTGTGACGCATGTCCAGTTGACTCTTTCAAGACAAACCATTCTTTTCTATCTCTGTGCTTTTGCTCATTCTGTTCCTTTTTCTCAGAAATCCCTTTGTCTTCTCCTTCAGAATCTGTCTCCTTCTTAGCCATTTTCAGACTCATGTTTATCTCATCAAAACTCAAGTCTTTTGTGGAACATTTGCTTAAAAGAGGAAAGAGGGTGTCTTGCCTTAGAACCCATCTTTTAGTGAGGCCTGCTCTCCTTTCCCCCAGCCCCTGCCATGTCCAGTGTACCCAGAAATACAGAATTCCCCGATCAAATATCTTAACACAATGGTATGCACACCCCAAGGAATGGCAAGTAGACAAGGGGTGACTTTTGAGGGTGGTGATGGGTAGAAGTTGAACAGGGTGGGTGGGATGTCCACAGATCTTTTCTGTGCAGATTGAGCCTGGGGTAGTAACAGAAAAGGAGCTTTTGGCATTGGAAGCTCAGGTCCTTTCATGGCTATACCACCAAGTTCTCAAAAGGAACTTACTGAAGTTCAAAGAATTTAAATTTATACCTGGTTTTCCATATATTATACAGGTCCATGTTTTTGACAGCAAGAATCTAAAACATATTTAGTATAAAATTTTGTTAGCTTGATTTATGATTTTTAAATATTTAGACAAATATTTGCATTCTTACATGAACTTTCCAAATATTAGGATTGGGTTTGTGTTTGTAACATTTCTACAACAGGTATTTTATATGCAATCTCTACATTTAACTGATTTTTTTCCTGTGGTTTCATAATACTTTATATGTATTTCTTTTATCACATTTCTATGTGGGATGTATCATTTATCTTTATGGGTTTTTCCTTTAATGGGCTAAGAATTATTAAAATATGAGGGAAAGGGTTCTTTTCATTGTTGTTCCCTTCTCTGCCTACATTCATTGCACCACATAAAAATTATAAACAATGTTGAAACTTAGGCTCAGAGAATTTCCATTGGAAATTCCACTGGATATTCCAATGGAATATCTATTAAATTTGCTATCTATAAATCCCTGTCATTTACCCAGAGTTTCCAATTAGCTTTTCAATGCTTCATTCTTAAGAAAATTTGTGGCATGAAAGATAGAGACCAAAACGAACAAAAAAGAGTAATTTAAAAGAAACAGGAGTAATTCAGAATAAGAAAAAAACTTCAATCACAATAAAAATAATAAATATTCAGTTATATATATCTTTGAAGAAAAATTTAGATATTTTAAGAATAAAATCCTAAATAACAGAATATAGTTATCATACCTAGAGTATACCAGGCCAGGTTAGTAGGTAATATTGATATATGAATATAATGTAAGGTTAGTAGATGATATCTACATGTGAATTAAAAAAAGAAAACTTTTCAAACTCAGACCAAGCATATTCTATAAGAATAGGGAGAAATAGAAGAACTAAATTAGAGCTAAATTAGCTGCAAGTGGTTAATACTATGGAGCAGAAATCAAGGACTATATCTGAGAAACTAAAAATCTTTGTGATATGTATTACATGAAAAAAAGTGTTCACTTAATCCATTTATGCTGCTATGACAAAATGCCGAGTAATTTATAAACAATACAAATTTAATTCTTACAATTGTGGAGGCTGGGAAGTTTAAGATCGAGGCACCAGCATTTGGTGTTTGGTGAGGACATTCTTGCTGTGTCCTCACATGGTGGAAGTGTGGAAGAGCAAAAAAGGGGCCTAAGCTAGTTCCCTCCAGCCCTTCTATAAGGCACTAATCTATTCATAAAGGCAGAACCCTCATGGCTTAATCACTTCCAAAAAGGGTCCCACCTCTTAATGCCACCACAATGAGGATCACATTTCAAAGGCCATTTTGGAGGGAACACTTTCAAACCATAGAAAATGTCAAACCATAGCGTCTGTTTATGTTATTGTGGCTCCTCTTCTTGCTCCAGTACTTAGATTCATAGTTAGGCCAGGATACTGCAGATGGCAAAATTATATGGGAAACATATAGTTCCCTGGGAATTAGTGGGCTTTAAAACCAGTGAACTATTTATTTCAAATGCAACATAATAACTGCGTGTGAAGTATCTTAGCCTTAGGATAGACTTACTAAGTCTGCAGTCTGTAACAGGAACATGACTTGCGGTACACATTGAATAGATGTTATTCTTTATTTCCTGTTAAAGAGTTACGAATACAATGTAAAAGAAAGTCGGGTCTTGAAAAATAATCTGGGATCCCAATTAGATCAGAAACATCAAAAGAGGAACAAGCAGCATTTAGTTTACTGGCATTGCTATTTTAATAGATTCTTGGAGTCCTTTGGTAAACCATTAAAATCTTTATTCAATGTGGATCTCCAGGAAAGTACAAACAAACCAGAACAAATTTATTTTCTCTCTTAGGACAAAGCAAACTTGGAGGAACATATTTTGTCTGTTTGTGTCTCTGTATTGTAGGTTTGAACTGAGGGTGGTAAAAACAAATTTAAAAGTGGTCTTCCTACACTTCATGAGGCTTGCTGATAAATTCTCACAGTAGATTTATTCCTTTGGTTAATAACAGTGTTTCCATCACCTTTAAGAATTTAAGGCATTTTCTCTTTCATTGCTTTTCTTGCCAACTCTTATCAGAAGTAAATAGTTAGGATTAAAAATTTATAATTGTGTTGAGGAAAAAATATCATAACAATAATTCTCAAGGTTAATTAGAGTAATCACTTTTTGAGTGATTTTTAAATGAATACTGACAATCTTTGTAGGACTTTTAGTTTACAATATATAATTACATATTATCACACTTGATCTTATCAAAATTATTTGCCAGGGAAGGCAGTCATTTTACAGAGAAGTTTACAAAAGTTCCAGAAATTGGTTCACAATAGTTTTAGAAATTGCTTGATGAACAGAAAGCAGGATCAGACCCATGTTCATAACTTCTCACTTCAAGTCCTGTACTTGTTGCTCTTAATTCTCTATCTTTTCATAAGTTAATATACAATTGATGTTTTATCTGAATAAGAGCAAGGGCTAGATATATTCTGTGGGTCACATGGAGTGGGCTGTCCTGGTCATATATGACTTCTCTGTATCATGGAAAAGTATCATATGGAAATTTTTCTGAATCCTTTGTTCTACAACTGACAGGTGAGACATAAAAATAATAAAAACAACAGTGACAGTGACAGTGACAACTTTGATGGCAATGATGGCTAACAATGTTTGCTTACAAAAGGACAGGCACTGTTAAAGTGCTGTGTATGTCTTAAACTTACTCAATCCTTATTACAATCTTATGAGACTGGTGCTGTTATATTCATTTTACACAGGAGGACTATGAAAAGCAAATAGGTTAAGTCACTTCCCTAAAGTCAAGCAGCTAAGAAACAAAAAAGAGAAGGAACCAAACAATCAGGCAGCAACAAATATATATGTCGATAGCTTCTAGTTAAGTCTTTGTAACACTGCCACTTTTGCAAGCTCAGGTGCATATTGAATTTGTGTCAGAATTTAGAACTATTCTTCCTGAGTTTATATTGCCTTTTTAGAAACACCATTTCATTAATCTCATAGTTCTGTGGTACGCTGTAAAATCCTGAACAAAAAAAAAAACACCAAATGGATACTATTTTTCAACTCATTTGGATGCCTCATTAGATGTTATTGTATATCCGAATGAAATCTGATTTTTTTTTAATGAGCAAGACTACAGGTGGACCTTAGTCAGGAAGAAATTCTGAGCTTTTACCTACATGGGAGACTCCAGACTTCAGGTTGCAAAGCCTCATTCCTTGGGTGCAAATGTTATCAGGCAAGAGGAAACCAGGTGGGCAAAGATTGTCACCCCGGTCAAGCTTTGGAAACCAATTATGCTAACCTCAAACACTCAGCATCCACTTTAAAAGCCAAATACTACTTATCTTCTATATTTCCAGGTACCATTCTGGAGAGAAGCCAGGAAGGCATTAAGAAACTGAAACTCTTTAAGATTAAAACATTTTCCTATTTGTGACTCACTATGACATAAAAGAAATTGTTTAAATTGCCCATTTTGAACATGATAGCACCAGAAATTGAATTTCCACCGCCTTTAATCATCTTGTGAGGACTTGAGACAGAGGCTTAATTAGCCAAAAACAAAATGAAGCCCCTCTGTTTTCACTGAAGACACACACTGTGGTCTGAGTAAATTTGTTTAAATATTTATAAACCTCATGGGGCCAGTTGGTGGCTGATATTGAACTATGCCTCTGCCATTGTCTAAAACTAGCAATCACCTTTTCTGTGCTTTTACCATGTCTGTCCTCTCCTGGTCTGTGTATATGTCACTCCCCAATTTGTCTAACCTCCTTTTGTCACAATCTGAAGCTTCCCTCAGTTTATAACTTTAACCTCACACCTAATCTTCCTGTCCTCCCTCCCTCCTCTCTTCTCTCTTTTTTTTCCTCCTTTCTATTCGAGTCAGTTAATTCTATATTTGTCACCAAAATTGCAGTCACAAAGGAAAATTCAGCAGAGATTATTTTTATTGGAAAAAAGAAATAACTGAAACCAGAGAAATGAGTGAGAGAGTGAGCTGAATGTCAGAAGAGGAAAAGTAAACTGTTTGCAATGCAGCCTCAGAAGAAGAGGAAACAAAAATTCCAGGACTGAGATGTTGAAGAGAGAGAGAACCGAAGGAGGCAGGTCAGAAGATCTTGCTGGAGTTTGAAGTGCTCCAATATGAAGCCTTAATAAATAAAGTTGGAAATTTATTCTTTAAAGAAAAGCCAAGGATATCAATAAAAGGCTGCCCAATAAATTTTCCATAAAGAGTTCCAAATTATTCTTCAATTTGGAGCATTCATAGCCAGGAGGAGAGAGAGTTTCTTCTAAATAGCTGGCCTCAATTAAATCATGCTTTCATAAGTGTATGCGTACAGCACAGGAGATCTGGTTCTTTTTACCCCACACATATTGTTACTGAATAAATCCTGTTTACCCAGATGTCTTATTCTGCCAAATATAAATAGTGTCTGAGTAACTCCCTTGCTCTATGTCCCCCATATCTGGAGCTGCTCCAGTTGCTTTGCCAACCTGCTTTTAGCTCCTAAAAAGAAATCTTCAAGTGACCAGTTATACACACTGCTCTCTGCTGGTGGGTTCTGTTAAAGACAAAATGTACAGGACAGGATGAGATCACAGAAGCTAATGTTACTCTGATACTATTGCCAGCAAAAAGGGAGAGAGCACAAGAATCCTCTGGACACCCAGCTCCGGAGAGTTTTTAAGAGGCTGGAGAGTCTTTAAGAGCTAGACTGGGGGGATCCTAGACCACCTGGGTTTGAAAATTGGTCATACCCAAAGGAAAAGTAAACTTTCTCTTATATTCATGATAGGACTTGGTTCTGTATCTTAGAACAAAGCAAGCCCCTTATTTGGCTCAAATCCTCCCACCGGAACTAGGAGATAGAGACACTACCTTTGTTGCTGTTTACATTTCAAAACAGGCAATAGGATGGGAGAAGATTTACATAAATCTGAAAAGGACAGAAAGAAATTTACAATTGTTTTAAGTTTTCTAAAGTAAATATTTTAGGAAAAGGGAGGTCATGAGCCTGGAGTCTGGAAGAAACCTGTCTAAAGCATAGTCGAGCGGAGGGGAATGCTAGGTCTGTTTTGGTTGGGCCATAGTCACAGTTACTGCTGTGACATCAGTAGCTTTGAGTGGCCCAGGAAGTAGCCATCAGTGCTGCCTGGTTTGTTGCTTTCATCAACATTCTGCTGTCTTTGCTGCCTCTGTCACCAGTGTCCCATCAATGCTGACTCTATTCAGTTGTCAAATGATTATTTAACCCCTAACTTTTTTCAATGCACCATCCTAAACACCAGGAGTCACAGGTGGCCCTCTTGCTGACAGAGCATGGCAATTCTGTGCCTGCAGACTCTCACTTTCATGTCCACCATGAACAAAACTACTTCCTGGAAAGAATAGAAACCTCTTTCTCATTTCTTCCTTTTCTATAAAAGCAAAATCACAACAAAACAGTAAAAAAAAAACAACTTCAGAAACTTAAAAATGAAATAAAATGTGACAGAGCTATATGACTATCTTCTCCTGCTTGGGGAAGTTATATGCTCATACTATAGTGATCTGGGCCATAAAAGGATAAAATAATAGTAGAGGCCTTGGGAAAGACACAGGAAAAAAAATTTTTTTACTTAATAGAGTTAAAATGTTGGGCTAAATTACAACATTGGAAATGCTTGTATTGCAGTAAATTGTTCTCAATCTAGGGACCATCTTCTTGAGTTCTTTACCCTTGTTTTCTGGCTGAGATGTTCTCCATCACTCAACACCAACAAGCAGTTTTAAGGGGAAACCATATGGAACAAACTGCCTGCAGAAGGGGCACAGTCTAAGAGAAAAGAGGATGCTGTGGAGAAGACGGAGATGCCAAGAGATAAGGAACCAGAAGAAACGAGCAAAGGGAAGCCAAAGAAGCAACTCTCTGGTATCTCTCCACTGTGAATTTGCTGACATCAACCCACTGGAGTAAATCAATACTTGGTGTGTCCCATTTTCTGGGTTCAATGTAAGAGTCTTCAATAAAGGGCTATACTTGCTTACATTTCTAAATATTAATGGCAGAACAATCCCTAATTAAGGATGAAAAAGGAGGACAGGAAGAAAGAGACAAAGGACAGATGGGAAATTATTTGTAGGACTCCCTTTTTATCAAATGACAAATCAAAGGATGTCCAGGTCATTTGTTCTCACTGATAGTGTTTCACTACCCTAAAATATCTAAGTTTGGCATCAAACTTACTGAATATCTCACTGCAACTCTTTGAGATAGATAGTATTATTATCTCATTTTCTAGCAGCAGAATTTTAAACCCAGGGAAAGAGGGGCATTTGCTCAAAGTCACACAACTGGTCAGTAGTGTGATCAAGAGCAGCCCCTCTGCTCAGACTCCTTCATCAACACTAAGCCCCACTGTTTCACTGTGCACTATTTTTCTACATTGAAGTGGTGCATGGTATAACATGAGGAAAAGTCGCTAATTCTAATATTATTTAGGGCTAAAATTCTAAAGGACCTCATTTAATCGTACCTCTTTTCACCTTCACCATTTCTCATAGTTAACACCTCTAACAGGAATAGAATCCTACTCATCTTGAACACAAACTCTGGTATGTGATATTAGCCCCTTGGCTTTATGTAGATTATCTGAGATGATCAGATTCTATGTTCTGGGGAGTTGTAGAAAAGATTCATAAGTTGTCTTTGATTGTTTTTGTATATTTGCACATAATCAAATTTAGTAGAACTATGCCAAGGATACAGCCAAGGAAAAACTATTATAGAACCCACGAACGTAGGCTGAAACCTATGTAAGTGTCTTACTGCTTCTAACTTCAATGATGTAGGTGTTGTCAGGAGAGAAACTCATGCTTTTTCTTATGAACCTAAATAAGCCCTGGTTCAGGAGTTGGAGAAGCTGAAGAAAGATCTGGGAGAAGGTGGAATAGCTGATGCTCCAAGCTCATAAGGCAAGACAGCAAGTAATGACCATGTGCATGAGTTACAACACCTTCTATTACTCCTGTAATGACCTTCCAAGCATTAGGAAAAAAAAAAAAATGGCTGTGGTTCACTTCTGCCTTCTGATCTCTAAAATGTCTCTTGTAATCCATCTTTGATGGAATATATAGAGACAGAAATTCTGGGAAACGTTGTTCATTCCAGCCAAGTAGACCCAAAGACACTTTTATCGATGCAGAATAGTGGTTAGTGTCTGATTAGATATGTGTTGTAGTGAGGTGGAGCAACATTAAAACTGAAGGACTTGTTAGGTTTGGTAGCTGCAATTCATACAATGAGCTTGCAGAGGTAGATTTTGAAACCAGAGGTTAAGAAACAAATGTGGATTATCAACAAAAAGAAAGTTCTTTTCAGGTACTTGGATGGAAAGCAAAGGGCAGATGCAGGTACGTAGCCTCAGAGGAACCATATTGAAGGTAGTAAAATAATGATAATAATAATACAGAAGATTTTTGTATTTTTGAATATTTATAGTTTTTATGAAAGAAGCCAAGATGGGGGAACAGGTTAGAATGAAAACAAGAAAGGGATGATCTGAAGAAATAATGATCCATAGATGCCAGGAGAATATTATAGATGAGCACAGACTCCAAAGGGAGAGAGAAATGCCAATCTAAGAAGGGAAACCTTCACTCTGAAAATTAAAGAGCAGAATGAGGCTAACTGCTGTTGTATTTAATCATAACAATATCCCTGAAACATTCAATTTTACACAGGTCTATTGATGTCCAAAACAGTAAATGTCTTGCTATTAATTTTTTTTTTATACAGGAACTTCAAAATACTATCAACTATCAGTTGTGCCTAGACAAGTTAAACTTCTTGAAATTTTATAAGAAACTGAAGTTTTATATAATATTTACTATTTTCAAGTATTTGAAAACTTAAAATATTGTGTAATATTTTTAATATGTGTGTGTTGTGTATATTTTTTCAATAAACACTATGGGAATTAAGTTAATTTCTAAATTATCACTGAAGTAGTGAAAATTGAAACTATAAAACTATTTCATGTGAACTTAACACAGATTTTCAGTATATAACATTATATAAATTTAGAATTAGTAATACATATCTAGCCCTAGGATTTCCCATGTTACATCTCTGGTATAAACTATATTTACTCTTCTGACAAAAATCTGATAATGAAGTATAAGTGTTTAGAGTTGAAGAAAAAAAATTCTAAAATAAAAAATAAGTTGGTAACTTTTAAAGATATACCTAAGAAATCATAGTTAACTTTGCTATATAGGCATTCACCTTGTTAGGAAAACAAATCAGCTATTACTTTAAAAATTAAGTTCACATTCTTCTTTGCTCAAGAGTAAATGGGATGACATAAAATAAATATTTTATGCATTATAAGACCAAAATATTCCCTTTTTTATCCCATTATTAATACATAATAATCATGTTTTTGAATTTAAAGTAACAGTAAATTTGAAAACAAGAGATAGAAACTTAAAATTCTGGGTCATAACATATCTGCAAAATAGTCATCATCAGGAAAATCATTGTGAATTTGTTCATGCCTCTATGAGACAAGACAGCATCAAATAAGATGCTATTCAGCTTTGACTTTAATCCCGAGACCTCTGTGATTTAAAAAAAGTCAAATAAAAAATGAAACTATTAAAAAGTCTCTTTCCCCCAAATGTATAAAGTGAAGCTAAAATGCATATTTATTTTAATTTAGCAAGAGAGAAAATGCTTGTCAATCAGATATAAAGTGAAAACAATTGTTTAGAGAAGTGATAATAAATTCTGTCATGAAAGTAAAAGTGAATTATATTTAGTCATGTAGAACAATGAGATATTTTCTTTAATTTTTTCATGCCTTCATACACTGAAAGCATTCATTTTATATTAATATATGTTTTCTTTTTATCTTTTTCTTTCAAAATTATTAGTTTCAGATCAGAACACTATTCTTATTTCTGTTTTACTTTTCTTTGCCTTTTTGTTCTTTTTTTTTTTGTATGACTTTGAGCTATCCTTTATACAGGAGACATATTGGCAGCATTCTAGAATTTAAGCTATTTCTAAGTCTCTAAGAACATCACTCTCTGCAGATAAATATCTCACTGCTACTATGTGCTTCATATTTGCACCTCTATTATGAGTCAAGATATTTTAAAGAAAAAGAAGCTATTGAATTCATAAGTAATATATCTATTATAATAATGTATAGAGAAGTAAAAAAACTCAAAACTATATATTCTGATACTCTCAGGAAGCTAATAATGAGAATGGCAAGCCATTTCGTTCCCAAGCAGATTGCTTATTTATGGAACTTAGGAAAAATATTTTTAACTGAGTCCCAAGTCTAATTTTCGAAACTGAATACCTAGATTAACTCATCATGGAAATCGCATTTCTATTTCTAATTAGCAGGAAATCTGCCAGTTTCTAGGTGAGTCTGGTGGGACTTGTCAAGAAGTCAACAGAATTAATACATGTAGAACAGAAGCTGAAGACAACTGGGAATTGTTGGTATGCATTACTGTAAACATACACAGTAACTTATTGTTTGTGTTCTTAGGTTTCCTTTGACAGACAAAGGAGTATAAGATTTTACTAATTTGCATACTCAAAAACCCTGTTGTTTTAGGACACCATTTGGTAAGATGGTATGTATAATATATTCATCATATTGTCATAGTGAAGGGTTTCTGTTTTATTTCTTTTTTTCTTTCATCTTTCTTTTTTGTGAAGGATTTCTAAAGAAAAACTCTGACTAAGGAGAATTGGAATGAAATTTAAACTACACATTATTTATAGTTGGCCTTTTTCATCCTAAACCCCCCAAAATACAAAACATTATCTTTCAATTAATAAATCTATCACCCGGTGAATACTTGAAAGTAAAAGAGCAACTACAAGTAGTCTTTGAAAGATACTGGACTATGAAATCTGATTGCAGAAGAAACCATAACACAAAATATTTTCAGGAACACCAGTGAGATAAAGCAGGTACCCCTCTAGATACAAGTGAAGCATGGACATGTTAGATGTTGACAGCATAAAGAGACTGGGGTGGACCTGCCTCAACTTCCTACTTCTCCTCTCCCTTAGACCAGGGCAATATGGAAGACCTTGGCACCCAGTATGGGTCAAGGAGGCCCTGTGGACTTCAAGAGGAAGGGGGAAAAACATTTATTGCTACTTCTTTTACTTTGTTTTTCTATGTTTTAGAATCCTTTAACGATTTTTTAAAAACTGTTAGAATTTTGCTTGGGGTGCATTGAATCTAAAAATAAATTCAAGGAGAATTGACATATTTAAAATTTGAAGTCTTTTGATTCATTAACGGGGTATATCCCTACCTTAATTTGGGTTCTTTTAATTTCTTTCAAAAGTGTTGTAATTTTTACATTATCTATTAGAAGTATTCCTAAGTCATTGGTATTTTTGATAAAACTGAAAATGGTTATTAAAATTTAATTTTGTTATTTTTTTGCTGGCATATCAAAATAGGATTGATTTTTGCATAATAATCATTTTTTTCCAGTGAACTTGCTAAATTCACATTAATTCTAAGAATTTCTTACAGATTCATTTGGGTATTTGCACAAAAATAAACTTTACTAATTCTTATTCCTTTATTTCTTTTCCTTGTTTCATTCCCCTGCTTACTTGGTGCAATGTTGAGGAGAAGTGATGAGATTAGGAACTTTTGCTTATGTGCTTTTGGTAGGTATTGGTCTTTACTTTGTCTTTCTTTCGATATCCTTGCTATATTTAGTCTGACTTCCTAATACAAGGTAGAAAGCATTCCCTCTCTTTCTATTCTCCAAATATTTTGTGTAAAACTGGAATTATTTTGTCCTTAAATATTTACACTATTGTTCACATGGACAAAATGTTTTCTATAGAAGAATAATTTCATAATTATTTTTTATCCTTAAATGAAATAGTATGCATCCTTTGAGATTATGTATTATGTTCACAGTTATCATACATATATCAAGGTAGTTGAATGGGAAAAGCTGTTTACAGAAATAATATTGGATAATGTATACCAAGAAAGGATTTGAAACAACGCCATGATTTTCTCTAGGGAGTAGGATGAATGGGTGGGGAGCACTTTGAGTCATATCAATATATTATAAACACTTTAGTTGTAATCATTTGTCAATTGTGATTTAAAATGGCACAAATATGAACTCTTCCATCTATTCAAGGATGGGGAAGAAAGAAAAATCCACACAAAATGGCTGAACACTGATCTCTGTTCTTTGCAGCAAGTGCATTATTGGCTTGATATTGGTGTAAGCGCTTAGAGACTGTTCCCTGAGCAGACTCGATGGTGTGGTGTTCCAACAGAGAGTTGTCTGCTGTTTTGTGAGCAGAAGTTGTTAATGCCTGCAAATTGATGCTATTCTCCAGTCTCGGGTTATAAAGGGAAAGCAGATGTTCATGTGCAACTAACCCAAACACATTGAGAAAGGCTACAGACATTTTCCCATTTCAATTACCATAATTTAATGTCTAGAATACATGCCCAAAAGCTTTTCATGGCAGAGGATCAGCACATCCCATGCAATGCAAACCAAGTCCCCAAACTCTTCTGTATGCATTGCTCATTTTCAGAGAAGAAATCATTATACTGAGTACGAGTTCAAACTGTTCTGAAGTGCTTTTGTTGGTATGTTTTCACATATTACAAAGGTTTGGTACCCGGTAGTTTTCATTATAGTTTCTGTAGAAGAGTTGTTTACTTTGCTGCATTTTCATACTGTGATGTGTGTGTGAGTATGTGTGTGTGATCGCAATTACTGTGTTGAATTAGCTAGGCCATTTCTCAAGATATAACAAATCATGTCTTGTTACCTATGATTGTCTTTACAGAAAGTTATCATTAAATGGCTGAGGTACATTGTTTTGGAGTATGTAAAATGATTAACATCTTAAATGTGAGCAGCTTAGTACAAATGGCAAAATATGTGATTTTTCAAAAATAAAACAAAAAGATCATTTTGTTAAAGTAGAAACATAAATGTTGGTTACATTGTGAGCACATTAAAAAATATTACAACATAGAAATGTTCATACAAAAAAGAAATGGAATAATGAATGCAATCCTGCTTTGTTTAAACACGTACACATGTGCATATATAGATCAAAAGATATTACCAACACAAATATGACTGCATTAGTCATTTCTTATTGGTGGAGATTATCAAAGGTTTGTATTTTCTTCCTTTATGGCATCTGTATTTTATAATATTTTTATTATTTCTCATTAAGAAGAATTCTAAGGACCTAATCTGATATGGAAAATATGCTATGAAGTAAAATTTAAAGAAACATAAAACTTAGGCAGGTTGGTCCAAGTGCAGTGGTGTTTACAACTAATTGATCATAACCAGTTACAGATACCTTTGTTCCTTCTCCATTCCCACTGCTCCACTTAACCAGCCTTTAAAAAAAAAAATCTTAGGCAAAACTTTGATAATCCTTCCCTAATACCTCAAACTGTAAGATGGCTGGTATTTTAAATTTGGAAAATATATTTATTTATCTTCACAAATATATTTCTATATAATCATATAATATATTCATTGCCAAAAAAAAAAAAAACCCTGAAAATCTTACCCCCGTAAGAAAGAAATTATTTGGAGTTTGACATATGTCTTTCACACAGTTTTATTTGTTATCATTAGAAAACCTAAGTGAATTTAAAGAGAAATACATTCACAGGGAAAATAACTGAACATCACAAATTAAAAAGTAAGTCTTCTGTTTCTGACCTTGAGTTCTTTAATCCTTATCCTCATAACAATGTTACCTATCTGTAATGCCTTATGCTAGTGAGATTCTGTGTATCAATAGCCATATAGTATATGTGTGTGTGTCTGTAAATTCGATGAATATTTATAAAAGACAACTTTCCTTTTCATAAATAGAGGCATTATATACAGTGCCCTCCACTGTTCTTTAATCACTAAAATTTTACCTTTTAATTTTTTCATGCCTTAAAATGAGACATATTATTTTAAAATTATTACATACTGTTCTACTGTGTGACTCTAGAATAATTTATTTATAGTTCCCATATTGCTAGAGATTGTTGTTATTTATTTCCTATATTATACACTACAAAATTTGATCAGATGAATATGTGCTGTGCATATATGTAACTATATTTATTGGATATATTTTGGAAGGGAAATTTGTGAGTCAAAGAGCATAAATTAAAAAATATTAATTGATGTATAGTGCTAAATTGTTCTTCATACATTTTAAGGAATATATATCAATATGTCACTGTGATATTTCCCATATTTTTGCTAACAGAATGTATCTTTTTAATTTTTAAACAAATATTTGTAATCAACTATAATTTTAATTTGTCCTTCTGTAACCTTCAGAGATTTATCATCTTTTCATGTGCAAATAGTCATTTGCCTGTTTTTGTGCATGTGTACAGTGGGAGTGAATAGCCTGTTCATGTCCTCTGCTCAGTTTTATATTAGTTTGTTTGATTTATTATTTTTTTTGTCACAAGCTGTAAGAAATCTTTATGTACTAAGGAAATAGTCCTTTGTGAGCCATATTCTTTGCAAATATTTATTCCTAGTTTTTTTATTATTCATTTACCTTTGATGTGGCATATTGAATTGAGCCTAGATCTCTTTCATAATTAGAATTTATTAAGCTAGCTGCTATCAGAAGTGGTGTTAGTTGAGAGAATCTTCAGCTGTCAGCCCCTTCAGCTTCAAGTTACTTGCCTCTGTGAGTCAAGTCCTTCTAGAGTGGCCAATATCCAGTGAAAGCTTCAGGCTGAGCTAATGTCAGATCCAGTATTTTGGTGCAATAGGAGACATCTCTGATGGGCCATTTTATCTAGAGAGGTTCTCATGGGCTCATCTGAGATTGTCATTGGGCTTGCATTGCAGTTTTAACTTCTCTCTTTGCCCTGCTTTCTTACCTTTCCTTCAACAGATGTTGATCCCAAGGACACTTCTTAATGAACATCCTGTGCACTAAATTCTGAATCCAAATTTGCTTCCCAAAGTGCTCAACTTGTGCCTCCCAGCACAGATAGCATTTAGAGATATAGTTAAGACCTCCTTTATATTCTACCTTAATCCTATATATGCCTCATCCAGAGGTAAATTCATTTCCTCATTTTTGTAGAAAATCAATTTCTCTCTCTCTCTCTCTCTCTATATATATATATATATATATATATAGAGAGAGAGAGAGAGAGTATTATTTTGCAAGTTTTTCTAGGAACAGTGTCAATGTACATTGCTATTAATTTCTTCTACTCAATTTCTTCCACTCAACTAATTTCTTCCACTCAATTTTTTTTTATATTCAACTATTTTGATAGAAATGATTCTAGTTCATTCATTTTATCTGCTAGATGGTATTATATCATATAAATATATCTCCTGCTGATGCAATTTTACATTATTTTCTATTTTTTACAATCAGAAATATTTTCCTCATGCATGTGTACATGAGTTTCTCTGTAGTATATGTGACTAGCAGCGGAAATACTGGTTCAGAAGGGATGGGCATCTTCAACATTACTAGAGAATTTCAAATTTCTCAAAAATAAGATTTCATAAATGTTCAAATTTTAAAACATATTCTCCAAATAATTCTTTGCCTATCTATGAGCTAGGTGGTTGGATGAGAAAATCACCTTTCATTAAGTTAGATGCCAATTGTATAGCAGGTAGACAATTCTATTAATGGCATTGCCCCACCTTCTAGTCTCTGAGGTATGATTATCTATAAGCCACCTTTGGAAGGCTGTCATTGTTTTAAAATGAATCTTTTAATATTTATTGCTTATCACTGAACTTTTTCTTTATTAACTTATTTAACAATTAATTTTATATGTTGGCTTAACTGGGTTAACTGGGTTAAGTCCTTAACTGGGTTAAGGACTGCCCATATATTTGGTAAAACATTATTCCTGGTGTGTTTGTGAGAGTATTTCTGGAGGAGCCAAGCACATGGATCAGTAGACTGAGTAAAGGACATCCACTTTCACCAAGGTGGGCAGGAATCATTCAATTCTGTAGGCCCCAAATAGAACAAAAGGCAGAGAAAAAGTGAATTCTCTGTCTCCCCTTGAGCAGGGATATCCATCTTCTCCTGCCCTTGGACATTTGGACATCAGAGCACTTAGTTCTCAGCCTCCAGGATCTACTCCAGCCTACTACTACAGGTTTTCTTGATTCTCCAGGTTGCAGATGGCACTTTGTTGAACTTCTCAGCCTTGCTGATCATGAGTCAATTCCCATAATAAATCTCCTCTTATCTGTTTTATATATATATCCTACTGGTTCTGTTTCTCTAGAGAATCCTGTCTAATGCAACCTTATAGGCCTCAAATTGTAATAAATTTGAGGTTCTTGCCTATGTTTTGTAAGCATCATTAGCTTTTGTGTTAGCAAAAGTTTTCAGGCTATTTTGGCTTGCTTAAGGTCTTGGAATTTAAAGCATTTCTGCACTTGCTGTTTTCAATTAAAACAAGAAAGCAAATAAACATTTCCAAAATGTACTCTTTCCAAATTTTCCTTGTGAAAGGATGTGAAAACTGCATCTCCTCCCTGTTCCTCAGGCACTAAGCTTTACCTGGTCATCACACTTTATCATTTCAGTGAGTGCCCTTATCTGGGAGTCAAATGGGCCTGGGAAAAAAAGTACTTAGTGTCTCAGGGAACTCTTTCCTACACCATTCTTGCTTTATCTGCCATAAACAGCTCTTACTGAACTAAATCTACTAAATCTCCTCTAACATAGCAGCTCTTCCTCCCCCTGCAATTAATGACCGTGAAAAATCTGCTATCTCTGCCTCATGGCTGCTGCAACTGAAATAACTTTATATTGCTCCTTAATGCAGGTTCAAATCCTTCCTACAAGTAGGGACATATATTTCTACACAACTGTAAGTCACTGAGGTTCTGCTGAGAAGGATATGAAATGATAAGAGTAGGAAAGAGATAAGTTTAAATTCTGGCTTCAGGACTTAGCACTTGTGTGCATCCAGGTACGTTAATTAAACTTTTCAATTTTCAATTGTTTTATCTGCAAAAATAACAATATTTTAACTTGTTAGTCTATTTGTGAGGATTAACTGGGAAAAATCATGTGAAAGTTTAAAAAGGAGTATCTGACACACAATAGGCATTTGATAAATGATAGCTTTGTTTTTTGTCTCTTTTTCTTGCATTGCTGCAATAATTTCTCAGGTACCTATAATTAACTGGTAGATTCTTACTTGAATAAAAGGCTTTAAAATGAATTTGAAATAACAAAAAAGAGACTATTTCAAGTACCTAAATACTTTATTGTAAATTAAAGTAGCCATATTTAAATTGTTTACTTCTAATTCATCAAATTAATTATTTCATTTATGTTTTTTACTTATGTGCATTCTAGCCTTGGTGTCTATGTTAATATTCTTGGCTTTGCTCTCTGTAAGGCAGGTCCTTCTGAAATAGCCAAGATCCAATGTGCTTCCCATGTCTATTTCTGTTCCATGTTGAGTATGATATTTCCAATACTCTATATTTCCAATATACTGATATTTTTACACTTCAGTGTAAGACCAACTATTTCTCCAATTGACTCCAGTAAGATTTCTGGTTTTCAACATTTTAAAGATTCATCAGGTAACTTTATTATGCTTTTCCAGATTTATCTTGAAAAATAACCTAACTTACAAAACAAAACAAAATTTTTAATCATTGTATTTTAAATAATATCAGTGCCCACTACTGGTCATTTCAAAGTGGGACAATGTATTTATGAGCATATAATATTTAATATTTCCATTTTTGATAAAGCTTTCATGACTAATTCAGATTACTCCCTGCTCCATAGAAAACAAAACAAAAGATCCAGACAGGCAACAATATAGTTATCTATATTGTTGGAAATAAATGCTCTTCAGAGTGCAGCATAATAAAGATGTGCAAACTTTTATAAAAATGTATAGGAAAAAGTAAAAACATTTTAAAGAAATCCACAGTTCGTCATCTAAATGAACTTTAAAAATGAGAGGGAGCTAAGAATACATCACATTTGTAGGTAAATGCTTCAAGATAAAGGATGTTTATATAATACTGAATATGCTATGGACCATATTACCATTGTGGAACATATGTTCTTTTGAAGTAAGAGAACATAAACCCACTATATAGATGAAAATGGCAAAATTTGGAATCACATGAGAGACTCATTCAACTACTAAACTTTAACAGATCCATAATGAACCTGCAAATTGAGAATTAACACCTGTTCTGGATCATTATCACTAGTGAAGTGCCAAGTGGAGACTTGTTTGTATGTGGGAAATGTTGTTATTCTTTAAGGTCAGCTGCTAATATGCATCATTTACATAAATGTTTCTATCAGCAGCCTCATATCAATTTGGGGGGATAAAATGATAGAATATGAATTCTTTGCTAATTTTTTTCCACTAGAATAAATGAAGAGTTATTTATCTAGAGTCACTGACCAAAAAATTTCCACGGCTGTAACTAGGATAATATTAACACAGGACAAAGTGGTGGAAGAAGGAAAAATAATGCCTGTTCTTCAGCCATCCTCAGGCAAAGTACATTGGGTGTTAGTAACGAGGACAGTAAGGGTGTTGAAAAAGTTGCCTCAGTGCGTTCACGAGGGATCACAGCAAATAAATGAGCCTTATCGATCATTCTCCTCTGTGGATTGGAATACTGGCAAGCACATTCTCAAGTTATAACAGCTGGAATGAAAGGCCACCATCAATTTACTCCAAAATATTAATGAGTCCCCCATGCATGCCCATGACAAGTTTGAGACATATGAAGGAAAGAATAGCATAGGAAGCAAAAATATGTAAAAAAAAAAAAAAAGAAGGAAAGAAGAAAGAAAAGAGCTATGTACCCTAGAGGCAGTGATACATTTCTGTCTCTTTATATAGTAAGTACCCAGAGGACCACTGTTTAGACAGGTACATATTGATTATTTTGGATGCCAGTTAAGTTGAGAAAACCTGAAGTGTAGGCACCTGTCAGAAGTAGTTTAATTATATCAGTTAAAGAATTTTGTGCATTTTAGAGTTCTTTTAGTGAGGGAACCCTTTGTTCACATCAAACATTAACTATGCTAGAAACTTTTTTCACTGCAAAGTTACCATATTTGGGATCTTAAAAGTCACAATCTGAATAAAGCATCTTTATTAGAGGAAGTAGAAATATGACCCTTTACTAATGATCAGTAGATTAAAAATTATGAATATACATCTATTGTGTCAAATTTGTTCTTGCAAACCTCTTTTTTTTTTTTTTTTTTGAGACAGAGTCTCGCTTTGTTGCCCAGGCTAGAGTGAGTGCCGTGGCATCAGCCTAGCTCACAGCAACCTCAAACTCCTGGGCTCGAGCAATCCTCCTGCCTCAGCCTCCCTGGTAGCTGGGACTACAGGCATGTGCCACCATGCCCGGCTAATTTTATATATATATATCAGTTGGCCAATTGATTTCTTTCTATTTATAGTAGAGACGGGGTCTCGCTCTTGCTCAGGCTGGTTTTGAACTCCTGACCTTGAGCAATCCGCCCGCCTCGGCCTCCCAAGAGCTAGGATTACAGGCGTGAGCCACAGCGCCCGGCCCAAACCTCTTTTTTGATATATGCTTTGTACAAGATAATTTGATAGACACCTTGAAGGGTGTGGACTTTTAAAATATAATCACTGATCTTAAAGAACTAAAGTCTCGTAAAGGAAATGATACATATATCTGAGCAATGGCAGTTCAAGGTTAAAAGTTTTAAGGAACATGAATAGAATGATAAATAGATAGAGAATTCAGAGAAGATACAGAGGTATGGGAGGGCCCATGGGAAGAAAAAACATAGCTGGTGGAAATTATAGGTAAGCAAGGTTTCAGAAGAAGGCTTCCTTTGGAACATCAAGCAAACATCAAGCAAGGGTAAAAGGAGCAAAAGGAAGGTGGAGTAGGGGCTTAGAAAGCAGGAACCAATTGGAGACTGCAAGAAATGGTTGGTTATTATGAATGATCTCACTGCTCCTACTTTTCCCTCTGGCAGGCCACAAATCTCCTTGTCTGGCCCTTACTTGCTCCCCTATTGAGTGGTTCTACCACTCTTGTTTGAGAGAATTTTTCAGCCCCTTTCTTCAAAACAGCCTCTCAGAAGTAAGTCATTTGGATGAAATGAGCCTGCCTGCCAACTTATATTGTTTGAACATGAAAAGATACTAAAGAGTTGCTGAACAACATCTTCATTTTATATTAGAGCTTTCATTGAGGGATCTAAAACAGTAGTAAGGTTCAAATAGAATATATTGTAGTTGAAAGAGTCAGCCACATATTTTGACTTTCTTTATCAAAATTCACTAACTCAGAAGCAGCAGAGAGGAATCAAATGTTGGTTTGGGAAAGACAGGATGTGTGTGTATGTGTGTGTGTGTGTGTGTGTGAGAGAGAGAGAGAGAGAGAGATAGAGAGAACAGAGGCATGCATGTCTCCTTCTACTGACTTGCATACTCTAAGAGCTGCACCACTATTTTTATTCCACTATTCTTTACCCTATTTGCTTTCTTCAAAGCCCTTACATTTACTACAATTGTACTTTCTATTTTCATGTGTTTGTTGACTTGTTTTCTGATTAAATGGTAAGCTCCATGAGGTTCAATATTTGCTTATTTACCATTTATCATCAGCACACAAACATAGTGCAAAAAACATAGGATGTCAATTACTTGCTAAGAAAAACTATCTCTAATGAGCGACTGTAATGATTTTAATGGTTTACCTTGAGATTCAGGCTGATAGTAATGCCATAATGTCTAGAGAAAGAAAGGGAATTATTATTTATCAAAGGTCTACCATACATCTCTTTTGTATATGTGCCCTTATGTAATCTTCACAAAAACATGTTAAAGTTTAAATCTATTTTATCTATTTCTTCTTTTTTTTCCAATGAGTAAATTGAGCTCAGAGAACCAAAAAAAATATATATGTTTCCCTATCATGAATAAAAAGAAGAGCTATGATTTGAAACTCACATCACATTGGCTAAAAATTCTAAATTAATTCCATTATATTTTATTGATTTCCAGGGATAAATGAGAAGGCAAATCATAGGGTGGATCAATGCAATTTCAATCAGTTAAAAAGGGGTAGAGAGATAAGAGGTTAATACTATCCTAAAGTTATTTATTAGGCTCGATTGGGCAATTTTGTTTTTGTAAAAACCTGTGAATATCAGTGCTTCCTGATAATTCAATTAAATATTTTATTCCAGTTCTAGAATCCTTTTTATTATAACACAATGCTTCCAAATTCTGTGGGCTAAAAGGAAAGCATGTGATGATGAGGTCTAAGCTGTAGCTGTATTAACAATTAAAGAAAGTAAACTAGAAAGGATAACTAGGGTTGTGGATGTCAAGGCATTCCTTGGTAGCACATTGTGAGGTTTATCAATCTGGACATTAGCACCTGTAAGAATGCTTGCAAGGTACCTATAGTGAGATAGCTTTAACTAAGGGTTTGCTCCCCACCCCCTTTAGAGACAGAATCTCACTCCGTTGCCCAGGCTGCAGTGCAGTGGCTTGATCATAGCTCACTGCAACCTCTAACTCCTGGCCTCAAGCAATCCTCCTGCCTAGATCTTCCAAAGTGCTGGGATTATAGGCATGAGCCACCACAATCGGCCTAAGTGAGGGATTTTACAGTTAAGAAAGTTAAGAAAGAAGGTACTTCTCTAGTTCAAAAGTGTACATTTAAAACATATATATAGTATTTATATACACATTGCATGTATACTTATACATATGTAACAAATGCATGAAACTGTACCATTCAACCCTTTCAAATTTTTGTTAATTTTGTTATTATCTATTTTTACTATATATAATTATTTAGAAATTACTATATATTTTTCTAAGACTAGATAGCCTCAATAATAACAGAAACTTGGAGTAATTGCACATTTTAATTTTTATTTTTTTAACATTTGTTAGGTTGGCAGCATTAAAGGATATTTGAAAAGAGTTTGTCCTATATTAAAATGACTTTTGTACATTACCATCCTTTACAGCACTGGTAATTGTAGCAAATTACAGGAAAAAGCAATGGAAAAAATACACTTAGAAGAAACATTTCACTTCAGTGAGATACACTATATCTGTTCAGTTGTGGGTATTAATAATTTCTGTCACTTATTATCACTTATTCTCTTTCACTCACAGTGATGATGTCTCCACAAAACATTCTCATTGAATTATAAAACATTCTGATTCATTTCTTGGATGGGCTTGAAGTAAAACTTAAAAAATGTTATATTAGGAATTAAGCATTATCACTATCACATTAAGTATCTCTGCACAAGGAATTTTTGAGGGGAAGAATAATTTTAGATTTACAGAAAACTTGCAAAATGTTCTGAGTTTCTGTATACCCTTCCTGCAGTTTTCTCTATTATTTGCACATTGCATTACTCTAGTACACTCTAAGTTCGTTAAAACCAATAAATTAACATTAGTAATGACTGTTAAGTAAAGTCCATACTTTATTTAGATTTCCCTGGTCTTTCCATTAATGTCCTCTTTCTGTTCTGTGATCCAACCCAGGTTACCATATCACATTTACTAATCATGTCTCCCCCATTTCCCCTGATCTGTGAAAGTTTCTCAGTTTTTTTCTTGTTTTTCAGGACCTTGATAAGCTCGAATAGTGCTGTCCAGGTATCCTATAGAATGTCTTCCATTCTAGATGTGTCTAGTAGTTTTCTCATGATTTACTGGACTTCTGGGTTTTTGCAAAGAGTGCCAAAAAGCTGAAGTGACCTTCTCGTCATATCAAGGTATATATGATATTCACATGACATTACTGGTTAATGTTAGTGTTTGGCAGATTTCTCCATCGTTAAGTTACTATCTTTTTTTTTTTTTTTAATTTCTGAACTTGATTTTTTGGAAACAAGTCTTATGTTTAATCCACCTGCAAAATGGAAAGGATTTAAGACCTGTCACTGTCACGTATGTATTTTTAGCAAGTCTACCTTATACCTGGCCTGGTAAATACTCAGATATACCTTAATTTCAGTGCTTTGTGTGTACACATACACATAAGTATATATTTTATTACACACACATATTATGGAAACTGCAAGGGGTTTCAGCCTGGGGCTGGTTACTCACCACACAGAAAGCCAATTATTGAGACAATGAGGATTGCCAAGGAATAAAGGAATTTTTAATACAAAAGATGTCATCAGTTAGGAGTCAGGGGAAGCAGCCTCAAATCTGTCTCCCCAACCAACAGAGAAGGGGGGCTTTTAATTAGTGAGGGATGGTGAGTCTTGGAGTAGGTAAGTCTATGCAGGGGCCTTTGGGATCTCAACTCCTTTGTCTCGCAGAAATTCTGCCATTACTTGGAGACAACTCTTTAGTTAAAAGTTACCGGGCTCTGGTCATGAAGCCCCACTGGCCTGGGAAACTAAATTTGAGAGGGAGAGGATTACAAAAAAAGCACATAGGGGCCAATGAAATGTATCTGTAGAGCTGGTTAGGTACACATGCAATACACACATCTCTGTGTGTGTTCTGAAATTTGGGGAAATTGGGGTATGTCATAATTTACATAATCCTACTAGAGTCATTTTTATTGATTCTTAAGACTATCATGGGAAAAAAAATCCTTTGTGGAGTATTTGCTTCTCTCAACAAATAATTTTGAGTTGATCACCAAATCCAAGAATATTGCACTGAAATAAAAATACATAAGCTTTGTTTAGAAATAGAAATCTCCCTCAGATTTTGCCTGTGCAATCAATAAAAAGCAGTTTACTCCCTGTGAGAAACATTGAGACCAAGGATCATTCATGAAAAAATCTTTTCATAGAACCCCTTCCCCAGCCTGAGTTCAGTAAGACTATCTCCTCCCTATCCCTAACGCCTGATGCAGCACTCTCCATGTTCTTCTGAAATCACTGGTATTTAATTTCAGTAAATAGACTCTGAGCTCCTGGAGTCTAGGGACATGGTTTTGTTCATCTCTCTATACCCAATGCTTGACACATAACAAATATTGAATTACATTCATATTCACTGAAAAAGGAACATATATTCTATAAAATTTCCATGACAGAAAATTTAGACTCTGCAACAAAGTAGTGTTTATGTTTATATTCAATAACTTTAAATTCATTACACAATTTTATCTTCCTAAAACATAGTTAATAAGCTTGCTACTGCAATACATCTGATTTTGAGAACATCTGCCCAGGATATATATATATATATATATTTTTTTTTTTTTTAATTCTCTGTCAGTGAGTATTGTCTACTCTTCTTCATGTCCCACTGACTTCCTCTAAACTTGACATCTAGATTGCAGTTCTCAGCCTGCACCTATTTTAGTTATGTTCCATTCTATGAAAATTAATGCACACCAACTGCATTTAGCTCAATGAGTCTCTTTAGTTTGCTGTGTAGCTCTGCAGGAACCTCATTACTTCTCTGTCTCTGTGAAGTCAGTAACTGCAGGAAGCTTCTGCTTCAGATCAAAGTTCATTCAATCCTGTTAGCCTGTCTGTGTTTGTTCCCATCTTGAAGGTACATTGTTCTTTTCTTCATGTTTTCCACCAGCAGAGAACGCTGATAATAAATACTGAATATCTTTCATGGGGAGTTTATTTTAAGTTTTTCTCAAATTTCTCTGTGTTAGAATACTGCGAACAATAAATATCTTTTTGTGAAATAAGATTCAAAAGTGAAATAGCTGGTGTACGGTAGCGCAATTAGATGCAGAACATTAGGGAACATGTAGATCTTAAATTTTACATAGTTCATCTCTCAATTAATGGTTGACTACTTTATAACATTCCAGAGAAAGTAGTTTCCCACTACTTAGGTTCTCAAAACTGAGAACTGTTTCCAGATTCAAAACTTGCCTTTAAGTCTAAGAGGCAAAGTTCTTATTTTACAAGAGAGGAATGCAATGAACACTTTTTTTTTTTTTTTGAGACAGAATCTCACTTTGTTCCCCAGGCTAGATTGAGTGCCATGGCATCAGCCTAGCTCACAGCAACCTCAAACTCCTGGGCTCAAGTAATCTTTCTGCCTCAGCCTCCTGAGTAGCTGGGACTACAGGCATGCACCACCATGCCTGGCTAATTTTTTCTATGTATATTAGTTGGCCAATTGACTTCTTTCTATTTATAGTAGAGACAGGGTCTTGCTCTTGCTCAGGCTGGTTTCAAACACCTGACTTCGAGCAATCCACCTGCCTCGGCCTCCCAGAGTGCTAGGATTACAGGCGTGAGCCATCGCGCCCAGCCTATGCAATGAACACTTGACATATGCTAAAATATCTCATAGGTGCATGGAGATAGAACTAAAATATAATACATGTACTTGATTGAGAAATTCATAATGTAAAAAATGGGTAATGAAAATTGAAAAAAATATCATATGCCAATAATATGATTTGATATGATCTAAATGCTCCATGTTTCATCAGGCTATTATAATATTAATATTAATATATATTTAGTGAGACTATTTTTTTTTCCAAAAAATAACATAAGTCAACTAGATCTACTTTAATCCAAAATGATGAGCCGGGCGCGGTGGCTCACGCCTGTAATCCTAGCACTTTGGGAGGCTGAGGCGGGCGGATCGCTCAAGGTCAGGAGTTCGAAACCAGCCTGAGCGAGACCCCGTCTCTACCAAAAATAGAAAGAAATTAATTGACCAACTAAAATATATATATATACAAAAACATTAGCCGGGCATGGTGGCGCATGCCTGTAGTCCCAGCTACTCGGGAGGCTGAGGCAGTAGGATCGCTGAGCCCAGGAGATTGAGGTTGCTGTGAGCTAGGCTGATGCCACGGCACTCACTCTAGCCTGGGCAACAAAGTGAGACTCTGTCTCAAAAAAAAAAAAAAAAAATGATGAAGTTAACAAAATATTGTAGATTATAAGACTGGAATGCAGGAGACCTATGAAGGGCCAGAACGAGAGGCTAAATAGTTGCCAGGGGCCTGAGCAACTATTTAGGCAGCCAAAAGACTGTGCCATTCCTCATTCTCTGAAAAATAACCTTTTCTGCTTTTTAGTTCATGCAGTGAATGAAAGGTGGGCATCCCATAGTTTCCTGGCCTACACTACCAATGACTTACATGGTCTGTGTCAGATGTCCACTCTGTTCTTATAACCACATCCAAGAGGTGAGGCTACTTAGCAAAAACATAGATAAGTGAGATAAACCATTACATGTGTGAAGAGAACTTAAGGGCATTATTTTGAGCTGGGAAGAACCTCTATGAAGTTGTTACTATAATGCTGAAATTATAATGGCTCTTGATGTCTCTGGCTAGAGAGAACATTGGCCCTCTACAAAGTTGTTCTTTCCAAGGCAATTTAGGAAGGCCTCCAGGAGGGCCTTATCCCCATCCATAGAAAGGGTTATGTTTCCTCTTCTCTGTTGGAGTCAGTCAATCTAGGACTCTGTGGTCACTGGCTTCCATAGCTTCGTAGAAGTGCCAACCACAACAATGGGCATTGCTTCAGCAGTTCTCTGCTGCTAAGCCTCCATCACTGACACAACGTTAATCCTCATCAAATTGGAGTTATCCCACCACTGTTGATGTTAGCACTGGCCAAGCTGTGATGTGGCAGTCCTGGGTCCTAGTGTCATTGTAAGGCGATGCTCTGATTCAGACAAGGCATTTCCACTGTCTGTTCTCTCCAAGGCACTGATCTCTGCTTATTCATTCTGGCACTAATATTCTTGTGAAACGCAAAAGAGACTTTTTCCTTCTTGTCTGCTTTCTTTCTCAGGAGAAGGATATAGCAATGGGCTTAGTGAAAGGCATTTTCAAGTTTACATATTCAGCCTTTTATTTTTCTCTCCTCAATGCACCATTATCTTTCAGAATCATCACATATCACACAATGGGAAATGAAACATTGCATAATTCAATAAGCTGGATGGGTCTTCCCTGTTTTCTATATTAAATATCTATTTCTTTCTCTGTCTTCTAAGATTGCTGTAAATATTGAATGCGATGGTGAATATTAAACATGCTTTAAATCTATCAAGTGTTACATAATCTTTAATATTTTTATAAGAAATTCCTCTGAAGATTGTACCTTTCTTGTTCATATCTAATCATTCAAATTTTCTAATACTTGGTTAGGAAGCCATTGATCAAAGTTCAATTGGAAAAGTCTGTGGTAATGCTCAGATGAGGAAGGGTCTGGAGAGTAGGGTCTTCCACATTCGTAGAAGCTACAAGAATATTTGCATTTTGATCCTACTCCTTTCTCCTGTACCTCTCTGTCAGTTTTCATATCTATGAGTTGATTGCTAACTGGGCCAGAATAATGTTCTCATAGTCCATCTCTCTCTGAACTAAGCATAGGAAACTCCTGACTTAGTCACTTAAAACCACTGAACATGCAGATAAAATCTGAAAAAGAACACAAAAGAGAAAAATCCAAAACACAAATATGTTCAAATTCACTGGTAATAAATGAAATATTTACTATAAAATTAACAAAGCAAAATACAACACCCAATGCTGGTGTGAATGAGACAATCATCCACTATTTGGTAATGGAAGCTGATTCAATTTTAAGCAATTTGGAAATGTGTGCCAAGGACCTCTATATTGTTCATTTTTGAACAAGTATTTATGGTTGAATAATTGTCTCCTAGGATAAAAAGTCCAAAACCCAGGCATAGATTTATGATAGTATGTGATGCGCATAGCAAAAATTTGGAGAACCAAATTAAATCTTCAACAATAGAGGAATGGTTAAATAATCCTGTTTAATCCATATTATAAAATATTTCCCAAACATTAGAATTATTTATACAAAGCATTTCAATGAGATAGGAAAAACTATCTGGAATACTTGGTAAGAGAATATAGAAAATAATATAGCATCTATATCAATATAAAATTTCACTTATCCATAACAAGTGCAATATTGAATACTTTACAGATGTTGTCCCATGTATTCCTCTAAATATAGTCATGCATTGCTGAATGACAGGAATATGTTTCAAGAAATGCATCATTAGTCAATTCCGTTGCTATGAAAACACCATAGAGTGTACTTACACAAACCTGGAAGGTATAGTCTACTACACACCTAGACTATGTGGAAATTATCTGTGTCTATAAACATATCTAAACATAGAAAACCTCATGTGTTGTGCTACAACATTATGACTGCTCTGGTGTCAATAGACAATTGGAATTTGGGGGCCCTGTTATAATGTTTTTGGGCCCATGGTTGTATATGCAGTGTATCCGTGACTGAAATGTTGTTATGAGGCACATGACAGTATTATCAAAACCATTTTATAGACAGGTAACTTGGTTTCAGAAAGTGTTATCATAGTGGCCGATCTAGTAATTGGCAAACCAGTACAAGTATTCACACTAAAGAAGTTCCCACATTAAGTTCTCCTTGACTAGTCATGGTTGGCCTTAGGGCCTATAGTATAAATTCATAGTTTAGGCCCATTACTACCTCTTTGTCCTATACTGCAGTATTCCCCATTATGAGTCCTTAGTGTTCCTCTCTTCCCAAAGATATGGAAAGCATGCTGGTGGTGGAGTAATTATCAGTAACATTTCTTTTTTGCATATATTTTGTAGATATATTCATTATGCCAATGTTTTTATACATTCTAATAACTCTACTGTTAAACATAAGCCCCAGTGATTCCACATGTTTCCTACTCTTTGTGTAGGATAGAAGAATCGTTGTCTCACAAATATACCTATAAAAATAAGATAATGACCCAAACCAAAGAAATATATATATTCACATACTCAAATATTCATTGACATATATATACATACACACACATGCAAAGATATATATTAATATATGTGTATATATATAAATTAATTGAATATATATGCATAGTAAAATCAAGGGAAGCATAATTTTTTGATATGGTGTCAATATGCTTAATTAGTAAAACAGCACAAAACAAACTGATAATTAAGCTAAATGCTAAAAATCTTTCCTGCTGCATGATAGAAAGGTACACCTTTTAGGAACTATTAAATGTATTAATTCCCTTCATAAATTAGGCTACTTACAGCAGACATTCTACTTTCAGTGCTATACTATTAGAATAGCATTTAGCAATAAATTAGCCTCTGGTAAAAATCCCCTGTGGGCTTTACTTGTTTGAACTTTTAATTAAATTGCTGAAAGCAAATAATAACTTCCACCATATTATATGAGACTGTTCATTCCACAAGACAATGAATGAATCTAGCTCCTGGTTTTGACTGAAGATCACCTCTCTCAACAAAAATGTTTTTGACTCTTTTTTTCTCACGAAGATAACAGTAAAGGGAACAATTCTAGAAAAAGACTGTTATAAAAATGAGGATATAAAACAGGAATATTTTGGGGGGAAATATTATACAATAAAGTTTTTCTGTCACCTAAAATATGGATTCTAGGTGCAAGTTTATTTATTTGCCAAATAACTTGAATTTTCTCTTTGTCATTATTTGTGCCTTCCATTTGAATACTAAGGAAAATTGAATAACTCAAGCAAAGATTCCTGAAAAAGTGATATAGAATTGAGGTTTGAATACCCAGACAAACACAATATACTGGGTTAAGATGTCTAAAAAAAAAGTGACTAAGAATATCATACAGAATATTAAACATGATCAAAGTATCAGACCTTATGTTGCCAAATGACATTCTTTCAGGGCGTAAACTATGTAGAATCTTCCAACGTATCAGCCTTTATTCTGTTGCACATTCTTTGAAATATTCATGTCATATTTGTCCATGGCTGATGAGAGGATGGAAGTTTTTGTGATTAAATATTGTGTTTGAGGAACAATTGCAGATGGACCCATTAACAATCACGTGGCACACTAAAAGAATCCCTACTTTTACCCAGGTTAGAAGTGAAGGTAATGGTGAGAAAAGTTATGTAGCTCTTCCTATTTAAGCTCTTTTTTATGGATAAAATTGCAGAGCATTGTTGGCAATTCTTTAAAACAAACTAACTAATGCATAATTAATTTCAAATAAGTAAATCTACATTGTGTATAGTTATTTATTCAACATGGCCTATACCAGGTAGTGTCCTCAGTACTATATAAGAACAACATCTCTAACAAATACAGGAACCCAAGTAAATCACAAAAGAATAAAATTAAGAAAAAAAATTTAGTAAAACAAAAGCATTTTGATGATACTATTCAAAATAAATAATTATCATTATCTCTTAAGCAACTAATAACATGATACTCTTAAATATAACATATTAACTAGGGAACTGAGAAAAAGAAAACAGCACTATGAAATTTGAATTTGCTTTTCTCAATAGTTCAAGCAGATTCAAAGTTGGCAAATGCCTAAATAACACACAAAGTATAAACGCAAATATGTGTTTATGTGTGTGCTTAGATATTTTTTGTATACAGATATATGCACATACATTCATGCTTTACTCAGAAAAATTTAATTGCTTATTTATTTTTTTAAATTTATACCTTTATTCTACAAATATTTCGGGGAACCTACTATGTGCTAGTAATTCTAGGCCGTAGAAATGAAGTGTTGAAGAGGACAGATGAGTTAATGCCCTCATGAAGCTTAAATTCAGCTGAGGTAAAAAGAGAAGAGATGATAGAATTGTGGGGTACTATGCCAATAGGAAAGTATGGCCTATTTAGAAAACAGGGCTGAGAAAATTCACCAACAATTTAAACAAAAATTTAGTATCTCTTTCACATTATGCACAAATTCTGTGGGAAGTGCTGAGTTAGAAAATTAGAAAAAATTGGAAAAGTTTTAGAAAAATGTTATTTTCATTTATGAGCTAGATATGAAAAAAATAAGATATAAAATTATATACTTGTATATATATGTGTATATTTGTCTGGCAATATAAACTTATAATTTCTAGAGGAGATAATAACATAAAAGGTTTTTTTTTGTAATTAGCAGATGATGAAAATATATTTGCTATATATTAAAGAAACAAGATTCAGTTCTAAGAATATGTAAAGAACTAGTTAGAATGATCAAGAGAAGTTAAAACAGAATACTAAAAAAGAGTCAAAAGTTATGACGAAACAAATCATAAAAAACATAAATGGCCAGAAACCATTTGAAATTATGTTTAAACTCAAGTCAGAGTTATTTTATTATAAATATCATACAGAAATTTTAAGAAGAAAATTTTCAAGCAGATATGAGAATGAAGGGATGTTCACAGGGTTTTAATAGAGGATTGAATTATCAATTTTAGAACCACAAAGAATCAGGAATCTTTCAGAATGTTTATATTATGAATGTTTGTTTAAAAAATCATCTTTGATATATGACTGAAAAAATAGTATACAAGAATATCTTCCATTCTCTTGCCATTACTCTTGAAAGTGTCCAATCTTACAAAACCAGATAATGAGACAGCTTCTTAGCTCCACACAATAAGGACATATGTCTAGCAGAAGGATTTTCTAGGAACATTTGTTTCTATTGTGAACAAGCAGGGTGAACTGATTTCCAAACATACAATAGGAGAAAGATAATAACCTAAAAGAAAATTGGGATCTTTTAGAAATATGCTATGGCAAGTGTCAAAAAATAGCCAATATTTATGTTGCCTTTTCTTTCTTCCTACATTCACGATTTCCACAATGCTCCTTTCTACAACACTGAAGCACTTTTTCAACCAGAAAAAACACTTGGCCTTTTTCAAAGTGAGACAAACCAAACTCTCATCGTTGCTATAAACAAACCATGTCTAGAAGCTGTCCATATCTTCTCTGCTTTTGACTCAATTTATTATTTGTTTTTCTTTGTAAACTAAGTGGCAAATACTTTTATTCTATAGACTAAATGTTTAATGCTTGAATAACCACCAACACATCTTAAATGCATTGGTGTAAGGAAGGAAGATTAGAAAGAAAGTTAAATATATAAATGTAAGTAAAAGAACAAGAAAGAAAATGGAAGTTGCTTTGTAGTCCTAAATGTTGTTACATGTTAATATATAGTAGCTGTTTTTTATTTTCTCTTTTTGCTACCTATTGCATTTTGCCCTTGACCACACATCTTATTCATCATTTGTTTACATGTTTAGATTAGAATGGAGAATAACTTATTTGATGGATCATTAGTTGTAGCCTGTTATCATGTGATAATTGGATTTCCTGCAGTGAATAGCAGCTTCAGTTGGAATCACCACCAGCTTATAATAGTTAAATGTCTATCAGATCCTCTTTTGTTATGTACGCAACCAGGAGATTTAAATGTAGCAATAAACACACTTTTGGGGGGCTTTTTTTTTGTTTCCTTTTTTTTTTTTCTTTCATCTTTCAAGTCACTGAATAGAATGCTGTTGTCTTATTTATAGAAAACTAGCCCTTCCATATAATATGCTTCTAGTTTTAAGGCATTTGTCTTTGCTGTTCTCTGAGGAAAGCTCCTGTCTTAGATGGCTTCCATCGTGATTTTTATCCAGAATTCTGCTTAAATGTCATTTTTCTCAGAAAGGCCTTCCTTGGCAACCCTTTCAAAATCTGTACTTCCTAGTATTGTTAGTCCCTTTCCCTACTCTTTTTGCTTCATAATATTTAGGACTACCTGAGATGATATTTGTATATTTATGTTTCTTACTTTATTGTCTGCCTCTCTTCCTAGAATGTAGGTAAGCTCAACAAAGATACAAATTTTATCATGTTGACAACTGAATTCACATTGCCTGGAATGTGGCTAGGGCACAGTGGTTTACAAAATGTGGTCCCGAGATCAGCAGCATCAGCTCCAATTGGGAACTTGTTAAAAATGCACGTTATTGGGCCCCCATCCAGACCTACTAAATTAGAAACGCTATGAGTAGGCTTAGCTGTCTATGCTTTACAAAGCCCTCCAGGTGATTCTGGTGCTCTCTCATGTTTGAAAATTTATGTTGTAGCAATAGGTGGTGTTCAACAAATATCTTAGCTTTAATGTCAACTTCGCAAATCAGGAATTCACTGGGGGAATCTTCCTAGTTGCTGAAGGTATTGATTTCGACTCTATAATCAGTAACTGGGGAAATAATCCTAGGATGGGTTTCAAATCCTATAGGATTTTCCAAGATATAAATGAGGGCTAGTATTTCACTGATCCCTTGACTTCATAAACTTCTGTATTGGTAGGGAGACCTCAGTGGCACTCTGGTTACCCTGGGATTTTGTGTTAATCCAGATATAAACACAGCAGTATTTAAAAGACTCACTTCCCCTTTTCTAGGTAAATACACATAAGAATGGTCACAAGTGTCTGAGGAGAAGATTAGAGTCTGAGTTGTTGAATTGACTCAAGGGTGGGAATTGGTTAAAGGATTGCAACTCTACTGTGGCAACTCAGTTAATTCCTCTTTTATCAAAACTGATTGTTTTCATTATAGGTCATGAACTTGACTTTTAGAGAATGCTTATTCATTCTGTTCTTAGCAGTCTCCTGATTATTAACCACAGCCAAAGCATTCTTATTTCTATGGATCTTTAGTTTTTAACTAATACAAGTTGGTTAATTGACTTTGGCTAACTTAAGCCAGTTTTTCACTGGATTGATATTTGGTTAATTACAGAATCAGCTGGGAAACTAGGAAAATAAATTCAGAAAGGGACTGAAATTCACACTGTATAATTATGTTTTCTTTTAGCCATCTTGGCGTTAACTTTGAATAAGATTCAAAATATCTGGGGGAGGAGGAACCGTATTGGCTTAGCTTTCTTCACTTTTGCTAAAAGGAACTCAGTATCACCAAGAGTAATAGAATGGGAAAGAGGCAGATTCCTAAAACAAATCCACACTGCAGTTAGGAAAATTAGAGAAAATTGATGTTTGGCAGCCAAAAACAGCAAGTGTCCACTAATCTTTTTGTTTGTTTGTTTTTTGTTTTTTGTTTTTTGTTTTTTTAGTTTTGACCACTGGGCACTAAACGAAATACTTGAGCTTATTTATACCTTTGATGAGTGTAGAAGCAACTTTTTACTCATGATGTTGCTGGTCAATGGTATTTGTTTTATTTCAAAAGAAAAGAAAAATAATATTGTCCTCTACATAGCTTATTTTTTTTTCTTTTCAAAGTTCTCTAAAAGCATTAATGCATAAATCTTCACCAACACTCTGAGAAAGAAGAAAGTATTATTATACTCGTTTTTCAAATGAGAAAAGCAAGACAGAACAAGATTAAGTACCTTGCCAAAGGCGAAAGAAGCAGCGTCCTGTCCAGGTTAGAATTTGTGAATTTGACCAAGTCTCCCTGTAGCACTTTCCCTCAGTAGGAGCAAGGGATTGTAGTTGGGGCTTGGGGGCCAGGAAGCTGGGGGGAGGATTGCAAATTATAGATTTTTTTTGTGCAAATCATTTTCAGCTTGTTATTAAAATTACAATTTTGCTGCTTGAATACAATGGCACCAGACGTGGCAAAAAGCATCTCTGCCAAATACACTTCAGATTTAGCCTTTGGTCCAATTTCCACTGGCAAACCTGTTGAAAAGCCCCGAGGCCATTTCTGCTGTGTCACAGAGCTCCAAGTGACCCCTTCTGTACAGTCTTCCCAGGGACAGATTCCCTCTGTGAAGATTGCAGGTTCTCCAGTATGTAGCACTTTCTAAAAAAAATGTCCTCCAGCAGATAGTTCTCAGGCTCTATGAGATATGTCACCAGACTACTCTTCATTTTAGTGCTCAGTGACTATTGGAAATTATTTTTCTCATCCAATAAGTAATTCCCAAACATTCTTTGGTGTATTTTACTTTAACAATAGTCTAATCCATGGGAACTGATCATAAACATTATTGATTGGGCAAAGTGGCATCATTTTCTGCTTTTCAGGGGGAAAAAATTACATAACACAGGGAAGCACAGAGTCTGTACAAATTACCAATTAAAAATGAGAAAGCAGCATTTTTTTTGCTGACTTCCAATTTAGTTTTATTTTTTATGGTATCCCCATTTCCTCTCCCCTCCTTGATTTCCAAGTTTTCAATTTGACTAACCAAAAATAAAGGCTATGTCAATCACTTTCCTAGATATGGACAGTCAAATTCAGCATACTAGTAGATTGTCTTTGTAGGATAGTATTTCTTTAACAATTTAATTTTAAGTTATAATCTTATAAATACAGTGAAAGGAATTTCAAAATAATAATGACTTTAAAGGTAATAATACAATAACACCCAGATAATTAATTTCTCCCTTCATCCTTCCCTTTCAAAAGAGATGAAAACATTGAAACAGAGTTCACTATGATGCATAAGAAGGTTTCTCTGGTCTTATTAGGTGATCAATATTCCTTCAGATTGCCTTGCATAACCTTTTTAATTTCCTTTCCCCATGCTTTAGAGGATTTTACTCTGTGATAGGAAACGCACTAAATACTTTACCTGAATAACACAGACTCCAGTTTTTCTCCCTCTGTTCATATCTCACATCTGTGATTCACCAGTCATGTGAAATAAATCAAACTATTCAATCTCCATAAACTGTAATTGCCTGTTCTATTAACTGGGGGCTATATTTATTACTATTTCATAGGATCTGTGAGATTAACTGAAATAAGGCTCTTGCCAAATTCTTGGTGCATAGTAGGTGTTTATTTCATGTTAACTGCTGGTATTAAGTTTTATGATAATTCTACAAGTAGTGTTTTATTTTTTGTTTCAAAGATGAAGAGTTTTAGAGAGCTTGAATGATGTGTACCCCTTTGATCTCATGTACATGCACCTGAATCTAGGCTTCAGTTTCCTTACCCATATTCTGATTATCTTGATAATTTTGTTCAGACTTCTTTTTCCAGCTCTGACCTGTGTTTACCAAGTCCTGCAACTGTTTCTGATGCAGGCTAAAATTTGAAGTTGCTTTTATGGTATGAAGATAAGAAGTTAGTTTTACTTATAATATTGGCATAAGCAAAGGTAAAAAGTTGATTTTATAATTAGTGACATCCAGAATCTATAAAGAACTCAAACAACTTATATTTTACTGGAATGAGCTTGAGCTCATTATCTGAAGTGAGGTAATGCAAGATCAGAAGAATGGGCTCCACTTGTACTTGCCATCAAATTGGTACTGACTAACACTATGGTGTTCACATGGTAGTAATATTCTCCAGGGATGGGGGTTGGGAGGGGTAAAATCACAACTATAGGACACAGTGAGCATTGTGGGGAGGAGGAGCTTGCCCCTAACCTCCACTAGGGAGAGGCAATGATATAAAATGTAACCAAAATTTTTATACCCTCATAATACCCTGAAAGAAAGAAAAAAAAAAAAAAAACTCAAACAAGCAAGAAACAAACACACCATTAAAAAGTGGGCAAAAGACACGAATGGAAGTTTTTTCAAAAGAAGATAGACAAATGGCCGAAAAACATATGAAAAAATGCTCAACATTGCTAATCATCAGGGAAATGCAAATTAAAACTACAATGAGATACCATCTTACCCCTGTCAGGAACGCTATATACTGTTGGTGGTGTAAGGAATGCTTAAACCCCTTATGGAAAATGGTATGGTGATTCCTCAAAGAGGTAAATATAGACCTACCATTAGATCCAGCATTCCCAGTGCTGGGTATCTATCCAAAGGAAAAGAAGTCATTTTATCAAATGATACCTGCACTCAAATACTTATCACAGCACACTTTATAATTGCAAAGATGTGGAATCCACCTAAGTGCCCTTCAATTCATGAATGGATAAAGAAAATGTGGTGTGTGTGTATATATATACACACACATATATACACACACACACACACACACGCATATACACACCATGGATTACTACTCAGCCATAAGAAGGAATGAAATAGTGTCATCTGCAGCAATGTGGACAGAACTGGAGACTATTATTCTAAGTGAAGTTGCTCAGGAATGGAAAACTAAACACCATATGTTCTCACTAATAAATGGGAGCTAGTAGATGGGTAGACATAAGCACAAAGTGATATAAAGAAAAGGGGAAGGTGGGAGGGTGGGTGCAGGATAAAAACTTACCTAATTGGTACAGTGAACACTATTCTGATGATTGGAACACCCAAAGCCCCAATATCATTGTAACAAAAATACTTGTACCCCCTTAACTGATATTTTGAAGGAAAAAAATTTAAAAATAAATAAAAACTATAAAAACAAAACCTGGCACTATCATATGTTGAAAATGTATTTCCTATAACTTAACTAGTGATCTTAGAATATTTATATTATTTTGAATCTCTCTTTTTTTTTATTTCAGCATATTATGGGGGTACAAATATTTAGGTCACATGTATTGCATTTCCCCCCTTCCCCCCTGGAGTCAGAGCTTTAAGGGTGTCCACTTTTGTCAATAGAGTTTCTTTGGGGAATAAGGGTCTAGGAAAGGATTATATATTTTGGCAGCCAAGTTTTTATGTTTATCACTATTTGTTAATATACATAATTTGAATACACCCATTTTCAAAGCTGAATGATATAATACTTTGTTAGTAACACCATGAATATTACTTAAACTTAAACTTCTTTTTGTGCTTCATATCCTGTGCTTTATTTCAAATAGCCAAAACAGTTGTCCTGGTGAAAGATGTAGTTAATACAGACCCATAAATATTAAGATGTTAGGTTAAATATCTGATTATCCATTATTTTAATTTTTTTCTAAATGTTTATATTTCCATTTTGATATGCATACCTGAATTCAAACTTATGTAATTTTAGGGACCAAAAGATTTGCTAGTAACCTAAAATTACCACCATGTAAATACTTATAATCACAGATGCTGAATAATGGTGTTAGATTTAGGTTCAAGTTTCAATTATAATTTTTTGTCTGCATAATACTCTGAAGGGTATGCTATCCCTTTCTCTGCCAAATTACATGTTTTGAACTTCCTTTTTCTATCCTGTATTTGATCCTTAACCACAAACTTGTGTTTTTCTTTTTAATAATATGTGAAAAATATTGCATTGTTATTAGGGAAATGATATGGGATTTACATTTTAATTAAGGCCAACATCTGAGCCAAATACTATGCAGCTTATTAAAATAATATTTATTAACTGATTGTGGGATAACAGCAGTTAATTACTACAGCTCACATTATAAAAAATATCAAAGTCTAAGCTTTCTATAAATCATCATAATAAATTATATTCACTCATTCGCTCACTCATTCTCTTATTTACCCAATAAAAAAGTAACTGTCTTCTACACCAGGTAATGTGTTCTCTTAACATTAAAAGGAGCCATTGTAATCTAGGTGGACTTCATGTTTATTATAAGACTATTTAATGCTATATATCGTATTTCTATTTCAAAAGGTCTGCTTTTTGCTAGATTTTAAGGTCTGCTTTTCATTCATTTATTCTTTCACTCATTCATTCAACTAACTTCTGCTGAATACCAACTACAAGAAATGTACTGTTTGGGGTGAGAGAAAAGAATAATACCTTTGTTAAGAAATGACATATACGTGGTTACCATAAAACAGTAAATTTTGAAGTTGTGTAAGAAAGAATTAGACCGAAGGCTGCTTGAATTCACAGAAAGAAATTGCCTTCTACTGGACCATTTTGTGCCACCTAAATCCTGTTATCATGATGGCAGAAACTCCATGGTACATTGAGTCTTTAAGACATTATTCCATTTAAAAGTGCTCAATTGATCCAGAGATAGTCAATGCTTCAGAGAATTTACGTAAAATTTCCAGCACTTGCAGCACTGAAGCAGGATTGCCTTCCTAGACAAGGAAACATGGTCACAGAGATGGAAACTTACAGATTTCCAATTCCCATTCTGGTCATACTTCCACTAGTATCTGCTGCCCTTTCAATAAGGGCATTTTCTGCATAGAAGACTTATGTGCATTGCTCAGAGAAATTAAGATCAAATGGAGATCTTCTTGCTGTAGCCACGAGTCCCTGAAGATTGCTTTTAAAATCTTTATAATCCAGCAGGATGCAGCTTACACCAACCTATAGAATGCCTTTATTAGCTTTAGTTAGAATTTGGTCACTGGTATTCAAGCTTTCAGGCATTTCTAGGGTGAATTTATGGTAGCTAGTTTTGTTTAGCTATATATTATCTGCTTAATTTTAAAGGCAATATTCTAGTAGTGCATCATTTATTTCTGAGTATTCACTGAGAATAATTTATTCACAACTATCTATCACAATCTATCTATCTATTATAAAATTAAATAATAGGGAGCTCAGTAAATTTACCTTTGTACCAGAATTTTAAATTACTTTTATTTTGGAAAAAATAAGATATATTACCTAATGTGGCATTAAAAGCAATTGGACTTCTCTTCCTTACACCATTTTCCCTTAGGGAGTACTCCTGAACTACTCTTTATTAATATTAAACATAAATGATTTTGCAGCAGAATTGAAACAACCATATGTCCCAGTATAGAGCTACTTCCAATGATTATTTTATTGAATTTGTCAAGTCTTTTAGCTTAAATTCTACACAGTAGCAGACATACTTTTTAAAAAATGTATTCACATTTTATATGCAATGCAAGCAATGAAACAAGTTCAACTTGATTTCTTAAGAACCCTAAATATTTTTGCTTCTGATGTATTTTGATCATCCAATTGAGATATGACTTATACTTACTTTAAATTTGCTTTGGGTAAACATTTAATTTACTGGAGGAGCTCCAAATATTAATGCAAGTGGTTTCTCTAATGTTTTCAATGCATCAATTTATCCATGAAGTAAATATAGAGATTTTTCTTTTTATATTGTTTTAATATGAAGCAAATGTCAAGTTCTTAAACTCTTATTGAGTGATGAATTAACTACAATTTTGGGCTTATTTTATTCACTTACAAAGTATTCCTTTACAAATGTATATCTATTCTGTAATCTTAGATTAATATAATATTACTCTTTCTCATAGCTAACAAATAATAATGCACCTATTAAAACTAGTGCATATAGTATCAAATAAATAAAATACCTTGTGGCTTAAGTAAATTTCATTTGGGTGAAAGAATTCTAAAACTATACAGAATATTAAGATCCCTTTTTAATATAAAGTCACACAAAATAGTATCAAATAAATAATAATGCTTTTTACTCAAAAATAAATTTATTTTCAAAAATGAAGTAAAAAAGTATATAAATAGGAAAAATGCTGAGATCTCGGGGCAAAAATAAGTAGTCAATGAAAGCATATAATTTTTATATATACTGTATCATACTATAAATATTTCAAAGCTTGACTTTTAAAGAATCAACTGTTTTCTGGAGGTCTTCTCATTTTAATGCCTACGAATATATTTAAAATACTTAGCCATTCCTTTCTTTATGGACATTTGAGTTAATTCTAAGTTTCACAACATTGCAATTTTTGCCAATCTAATGAGTTAAATATTAGGACCTCCAGATTTCTGCTCGTAGGAATTATCATTCCTAGGAGGATAATCTGAAGCAACTCTCCACACCGCTCCCCAATGGGCTTTCAGAGAGGATCATGGGAGATCTCCACACACAGTAAGACTCAGGTCATGCATCTCCCAACTGTCCAATCAAAGTGGTTCCATGGTGACATTCAAGCCACAGGGAATTCCAATCCAGACACTGTAAAACAAGATGCAGACCATAACCTACCTTGTTTTTTGTTTTGCACCCTTCCTTTTGCTCACCCTTTGCTGTGACAATAGGTCCAGTGGTCATCTGTGGTGTATGTATCATGCTCTGTAAACCAATATGTTGCTCTTGCCTTATAATCTATCTTTCTATCCTCAAGAAACCTTATTTTCATGCTTGCCTAACTTTAGCAGGGGTGGTCATTCTTTGGCCATGGGCGCACCCAGAACTGACATTTTCAGACCAAAACCTGACAGGCTCACATACTTTGTAGGAGAGTATGGACTGGGGGAGTAGGGAGTTGTGTGTCTGTGGGCCATAGTATGAAATTCTTTCAGGTTTTTGGATCAACCTCTCAATCTCCCGATCTCCAGTCTTTCTAGTGACCACGTGGAGAAGGACTGTGGAAAAGGGTGGAGGAATGATTGTCAAGTACTCTTGTGTCTTGAGTTTCCGAAGATTCTCAATCTTCATATTACTCCACTCTTAACATTTCAAAATTCATTTTCTTTCACGTATTTCTAGGGTATCCTCACCTGGTGGCTTTGAGACTTCATGTGTCTTGTGGGCTTTATAAAAAGTTTTTATTTTTCATGTTATCCAACTGTTTTTCTTATTGTTAGAGTGGCAGAAATGTTCAATTGTAGCTTTTTATATATTGATCAACAGCACATCTGGTCTAGTATACTTTTTTGTAGTCTTTCCCATAAATCTCTTGAACATTTTGTTAGTATTATTTTCAAATACTGTACTTTTCTTGCTTATTGTGATTGAATTTTTTAATCAAACAATATAGGGCATGCAAAGAAGTGGGAAAATGGTACTAATAATTAGGAGGAAATGTTCTCAAAATAAATCAATGAATTGTTGACTCACATATTGAAATAAATTGGCAAGGACTTTAAAGCAGCTATTCTAAATACATTCCAGAACTTAAAAGAAAATTTTATTATAATTAATGAACAGGAAAGAAATATAACCAGAAAATGGAAACTATAAAACAGAATAAAATATAATAGAACTAAAAAATGCAATATCTCAAATAATAATAAAATAAATCCTAAAATTAAAAAGAGAACAAAATAAAAAAGGCACACAGACTTGGCTTATCATTACAAGTAGCTAAGGGAAAAAAGATTTAATAAACTTAAAAATAAGCCAATTATCTATTAAAAAGTACAGAATTTGAAAAGCATAGAAAAAATAAAACCACAAATAACATTAACACAGTCACAAACTCCATGGGAAAATAGCCAATGATTTATGAACATATGCAATTTGAATCATAAAAGGAAAAAAAAAAAGAAAAAGGCAAGGAGAGTTTTAAAAAATATATATAATGGCTAAATTTTCACAAATTTTGTAAAGAACAAAAAACCAAGAATCAATAAATATGAAGAAAAGTGTATCTAAGCACATTATAGTCAAACTGCTAAAAATGAAAGACAAGGAAAATATCTTGAGCATGCCCTGATAAAAAGGACATCCTAGAGGGAAAACAATATTAACAATGATAACCTCCTTCTTTTTATAAATTATAGGGCAAAAGAAAAGTGGAAAAGACACTTAAAATGCTGAAAGAAAAAAAAAACGGTCAACAAAATTTACCAATAATGAACTAAATAAATCAAATACAATTTAAGAGATATTTATACTGCATAGTAAATAATCTTTAAAATTGATGGTATTTCAAGAAAATATTAATAGTAACTTTGTGATAGGTATTTTTTGGAATTGAGTGTTTCACTTCATAAAACGTTATAGAATTCAATTTATTAACATGAGTCATGTCCTATGACACATCATTTTTTTTTGAACATTCTTTTTCTCTACTAAGAATTTATATAAAAAAAGAAAATCAGAGAAGATATATATATATATATATATATGTATCTTTTCTAGATACATGATATATCATCAGTTTCTAGAAATTTACCTTGTTCTTTTATTTGGAATATATTTTTCTCTTTCTCTATTTTGCTTGACTCTGTGTTGGTTTCTATGCATTTGATAATGACAATTACCTCTCCCAGTCTTGTCAGTCTGGCCTTGTGTACATGAGTCTCACCTAACCATCTTGCCAGAGATTTTAAGTTACCTCCAAAATCTTTATTGGTTTCCAGAGTAATAACTCTGGCTTTTGGTGACCTCCTGGAGCTTAGGATGTGACATGTTCTATAAGTACCTTAAGATGGGTAAGGTAGGAGCCAGATCCAGAATCCACCTGGTTATATATAGCCAAATCAGTTGGGGTGTTGGATATTTGTTCCAGTTCCTTCTATCTTCACCTAAAAATATTAAACTCTTTTTAAAAAGAAAACGCCATTCAAAAAGTGCTCCTTTTGGCCAGAAAAAGAAGCAAAAAGACAAAAAGATGTTCATTTGCATAGGAAATCTGAATACTCTACATATAAGAGCAAGTTCTTGCCAAGCAAATTCATAGTGCAAGACATTTGACAAGTGGCCTTATTTGGAATTGATGTCTAATGGCATTAATGGTTGAATCATATAACTAAATTCTCTTGTTCTAATCCCATGCTCATCAAATAACTTTCTGAATAAAATTTGATTTCCTGTGCTAATGGGCTTACAGGGTGAAAATACATGATCTCTGTGACAGAGAGACTCGAAGTTTTACCTTAATAAATTGGCATTCTAATGTTATTCATCAGCTTCAGAATCTCAGTTATTAGGAAGTCACCTTTAAGTATTATTAATGCAGAAAGGCCCGTGTGCTGGCAGATCAGGTAAATGCAACAAACTGATGCCTGCCCATGAGTACCTAAGAAGGAAGCCGAGGGTCCATTCCAGGCTACATTCCCATGAATTCTAGGTAGCTGTAAGCCTTTCCCCCCCAAACTGTAGTTTCTATTTTGTGTTATTTGTTACCATTTCATCTTTAAGGAATGATTTAGTTAAAATAATCAACATAAATGATCTTGTACTAGAAAAATATATAGAACAATTCAATTTAACTTTCCATTCAACTTTTATGAAATTAATATGGAGATACCTCAAAGAACTCAAAGTAAAAGTACCATTTGATCCAGAAATTCCACTACTTGCTATTTACCCAAAGACAAAAAGACATTCTATTAAAAAGGCATCTTCACTTGTATGTTCATAGCAGCACAATTCACAATTACAAAGATGTGAAAACAACCCAAATGTCCACCAATACATGAGTGGATTAATCAAATGTGGTATATGTATACCATGGAGTACTGCTCAGCCATAAAAAACAATAGTGATATAGCACCTTTTGTATTTTCCTGGATAGAGCTGGAACCCATTCTACTAAGTGAAATATCTCAAGAATGTAAAAACAAGCACCACGTGTACTGACCAGCAAATTGGTATTAACTGATCAACACCTAAGTGGACATATAGGAATAACATTTATCAGGTGTCGAGCAGGTGGGAGTGGGGAGGAGGGGATGGGTATATACAAACACAATGAGTGAGATGTGCAACGTTTGGGGGATGGTCACGCTTGAAGCTCTGACTCAAGGGGGGAGGTGGGTATGGGCAATATACATTACCTTAACATTTGTACCCCCATAATATGCTGATATAAAATGAAAAAGAAAAAAGAAAAAAATGGTGAACTAACACATCTTGTATTATCGTGGATGGAGCTGAAACCCATTTTTCTAAGTGAAGTATTAACAAGAATGGAAAAAGAAGCACCACATATACTCACTGTTAAATTGGTACCAATCAATCAACACTTAAAGCACATATGAAAGTAACCTCTGTAGGATGTCAGGCATATGGGAGGGTGGAGGTGAAGATTGGGTGAATTCACACCTAATGGGTGTAGTGCCTGTTGTATGACGGATGAGCATGCTTGTAGATCTGACTTGGGTAGTGCAAAGACAATATGTGTAAACAGAGTTTGTATCCCTGTAATACTCTGAATAAATAAATAAATAAAATGTTCTGCCAAATCAAACAAAAATTATTTCTCCAATAATTAGAATTGAAACTTATTCCACTTTCTCTAAAATGAGATCGTTATTTCAATTATTTACCATAATTTTAAATGTTGACTAAATCTTTTTAGAAATAAAATTTAAAGAAGGCCATGAAATAAATATCTCTTGAGTATATAGTTTATGAAAATTTATTTGATTAATTTTATTGATAGAAATTTACTCTGTAAGAACTCAACTATTTTAGGGACAAATATATAGACTTCAATGAAAGAAATGGTCCTTGGAAATATGGTTCATAATAATTAAGATATCAATTATTTAAATGAGGAGCAAAATATTATTGAAATAAAAAGTATGCCTTAAAAATTGAGTCGTTGATATGAATTTTTTAGTACAATAAGTCTATTTTCAAGTGTCTTAATAAAATAAAGATAACAGATAATTTGTTCCATACATTTAACAGAAATTGAAAAGTTTTACTATATTTCAGAAATAATTGAAATTTTCTCTTTATATAGGAATGAGCATTCCCACATTATTTTGAAAAGTATATTCAACATTTAGTGGGATTTCATTGCTACGTATGAAAGGAGAATGCATTTTAATTTTTAATTCCATATTACATCATTTTCATATGCATGATACATATTCTTTGGAAGGAGAATAAATGAAAAGATCTGCTGTCCTTAATAATTTTAGATTCTCTTCTCTGTGTAAGTTTTGCATGCTTGGGTTGTCTTTTGCCAACATATTCATATAAAGTCTCTTCACAAATCAGTGTTGGAACTCATATGGATAATTTCCATGTGATTCATGCATCAGAAATTGCCCTTAAACTTAAGCAAGTCATGAAAATACAGTAGGTTGCATCTCCTGACATTTGAAGGTTTTTGGAAATCTCATATATCTCAGATAATAGGAAATCTTCTTTATTCAAAATATTTTCTTTTTGATAAAAGGGTTGACTTTGGAAATACTAATCAGCTAATCTAAGAAAGAAGGACTCCTACTTTTCCATTGCAAATTCTTCTCTTTTTAGAGGAGTTTTGTAGGTGGACTAATTTTAACATTTAATAAAACGAAATAAAAATCCTGACTTGAAGTTATACCAGTTTCCTACCTCCCTTACTTCGTTTCTTTCTTTCTCTCCTTCTTTCCTGCCATCTTTCCTTTCTTCCTACCTTATTTCTGTGTGGCAAAATGTTAAAAGATTTGTGTAACAGGACCTAGCCTAATTGTCCTATTTCCAATCTGACTTGTAGTAGTCACATCTCTTGGACAGTCCAAACATCTCTTGACTTTCCCTTTGTGATTTTTAAAAAACTTTAACCTTCTCTTTGTAAAACTTTGCAATACAGCTCTGCAAATCCAGCATTTTTCTTCCCTTAAATAGGATTTTTTTTTCCTGAGGAAAATGTATATTTTGAGGAAGTGGCCTCTTCAATACAAAAGTTATTGCTGCATAACAAATGAAAATGTCGAATGCATGGATAAAGATCCAAAATTATGATGAAACGTCAAAACCACAGTGTTTTCATATCAAAGGGATTTTTAAGCCTCTATAAGCACCTTGAGTTATCAGTAATCACAAGGGGTAATGCAAGGTAAGTTTTAATGCTTCAAAGACATTTCAATCTTTATACTTCATTTATTCCACAAATTAGTTTACTATAAATCCATCATCGGAAACAAATTTTATATACTGTTTCATAAAAATGTGATTTCCTTTATTGCTTTTCACATTTGGACCTCTTTTTGCTCTGCCTTTTTATATGCAAGTAAACATATATATCTTGTCATCCCATTAAAACGGTGTAAATTGTACAAAACCTGTCATCATCACTGGGGACAGTTTGACACATTCCATTATGCCAAACACCATGTGAATGTTTTATGTCCTTAACATTTAGGGTTGTTTTTTTTAAATTAAAATCAGCATAAGAAAAACAAAATTCTATTCTACCAAATAGCAGCAAATCCGTATGCTCAATGGTTTTAGAGTGACTTAGCTACAAATTAATTTAACTGAAATCATCAGCCTAGTGAAAAATAAAAGTGACAGTTTATAAGCTTCTTCCTCTTGAATATAAATATCATTTGAAATATAAATATAAATCAACTGAATAAAAACAGTCTATGATGGTGATTCAAATGTTTCTTTTGTACTTGGTCACCAATCTTACTTGAATAGACAGATATAATTTCATAAATCATCTCTTTAACTTTTATATCTTTCAGGGTAAAAAGACTCATAAAAACATTTCTAAGACATTTCCTCTGGAGATAAGGAGTTATAGATAATTTATCCTGAATGTTTTCTTCAGTTGTGATAGAAGTTGTTGGCCATTTAACTTTCCATTAATTTAGGTACATATTAAATGGCAAGGATAATGAAATGGCATGATGGTATTATTAAAAATATTTATAAAGGAGGTTAGATTATAAATTCTGAATTATATATTTGTGTTTATAGGAAATAATTGGTATAGTAGGTGCTTTATAATTTAAATATGTTGATGAAATCAATTTGACTGTAGCTTTCTTTTAAAAAATAATTCCTTAGACAATATACATTTAAAGCCAAACTATCATCCAATCTAGTGGTTGTCAATGACTTCCCTCTTAAGGCACACCAGTTGCAATGTATATCATGGAAACAAAATATGCTTTTCCTGAGGAAAGCATATTTATGAAAGCATTATTAATCAATTTTATAAAAGCCCTCCTTCCCACCAACGTGACATTTTGGCATCAGGGTTGGTTGGTATACAACTTATCCCAAACTACCATTCCATTGACATTAATAATCCTCATCATTTTAACAATGTGAGGAAAGAATATTACATTTCCATTGCATTGGGGAAGAAAGTTCATATGGCCATGCTGGAATACAAAGTGATATTTCTTTCTGAGGACTGGTTGGAACCATCTATGTAGAACTCAGTTTCTAAATATTTATCTTAAGAACATAACCAGGAATAGTGACAGAGGGTTGCTATAAAAATATAAACCAAAACAAGCACTTAACAAATAATCAATCCAATGTAAAATAGCAACTGTTATACGTTCCATGTAGAGGAGCCATGCATGCCCATAATGGTAAAAATGATCCAGTTATGGAAGAATTCCCCTATAGATGGATCCCAATCTGATATCAGAAGCATGAGAATAACTTAACAGGCAAGGAGCATGTGGAACAAATGTAACCAGAGGTATAATAGACCCTGAGGCAGGAAGTGTAAAAAGTACAAGTAACTGAAGGCAGTGAAGGCAGAGTAAATGGGATGGCATGAAAGGAGACGTCTTGAGATACGGGTGGAGACCAAGCCCTTTTGAACCCCATGGAATTTAGCTTTGAATGACAGGAATCCATTGCTATGCACTGACATATTAGATTTATAATTTGAAAATATCTCCCTGGTTGTAGTGGTGAGTTTAGAATGGAGAAGTTGAAAGTGCATAGATAGAGGTACAACCAGAAATTATTACGGTTGACCAAGTAAGAGATGATTCTGTACTGATGTTGTTAAATTGCACGTGATAATATATTGACCAACACGAGCACATACCCAGGCACCCATGCCCGCACGTGTACACACACGCACACACACCCCAAAGATTTCCTAGATTCGTTCATTAAAAATGACAAATGCATTCTTGGACATTATGAAAAAAATGAGAATAAATTTCCTAAATTATCCCTCAATTTCCTGAATATTATCTTTATTCCAGTTTAATGAGAAAATGTGTTCTCTTTCTGATAAGTTACATATCTGTAAAAAATATTAAGTCCTGTAACCACTTTAGCAGTTCTCAAAGCCTCTTCAATTGTTTATTCTTCCTGTCAAAATTGCTGCAACCAAGCAAAATAATCAATTTAGAATAAATCAATAGTAATCCAATTTCTCCGAGATTCTACCAATATCATGCTATCACATTAACATTAGGTTGGATATGCAGATTATGAATTCATATCAGAAGCAAAAAGGTGAATCATGAAGGCAGTAAATAAGGTTTGATAAACTCCAGTGCTCTCAAGTCAGACTGCTTGGGTTCAAATCCTAACTCTGCCATTAAACAGCTGTGTGATTTGGACAAATTACTCAAATTCCCTACACCTTAGTTTCTTTGTCTGTATATTTATTTGTCTGATAATTTTCAAAAGGAAAAAAAAAATGAGTTAATATATGGAAAAAACTTACGTTAATTTCTGCCACAAAACATAATAAATGTTAAATGCTGTTATGCTATGATAAACTTTATATAAAAGATCATAAAATGATTGCTTTCCTAAAGAAGTTTAAATTTTTCTGCTTTTGTTCCCATTGTATAAAACAAAACAAAACAACACAATTTTAGCTTAATAAGATTAGGAATGAAAAAGACTTTTGCATCACATAAAAGACTTTAAAAGGCTCAGATGTGTCACCATTTGAATCATGTTTTCATGTGTTCAAAACATCACGCATGACCATTTATGAAAAAGAAACATATTGTCCACATATTATCTTCAGAGAATTCACTCTTTGTTTATATTCTGCTTTAATTATGAAACTTCATAATGATTGCTTTGAGGAATTCAGGATCACAAAATATTTTTGTGATATAGTTTGTAATTAGTATTTCAATCTTAATAGCTTAGTGGGAGATTTTTAGTATTTACATGAAAAAGTCTGTACCAATTAGGATTAGTATTTATTATGAAACTACATCAAAGTTTAAAAAGCTTCTAGATTTTCTTTCATAAACTTTAACAACAAAATGATGTGAAAGTCAGTTTAGTCAGCCTTTTAATGAGCTTTTGATATATTTTGATTGAAGTAATGAGAATCAAACCAATCCCAAATGGAGAAAATTTTTTTATTATATCTTTACAATTCCAGTAATATATGCAGTAGTTAATATGAAAATCACAGTTCTTCAAAATGGTTAATATAAAGCAAACATCCATGTCACATTTCTGTATTTTAATATTATTTCCTCTGTATTATTAAAGCTCAGCTTAATGTCTTCAATATCAAATCTTCTAATGCTTCAAATTCACTAAATTTTACTAGAAAAATGTGTAATTCAATTAACTAAGTGGTGTGAGATATGTCATAAGGTACAAAATTTGACTAAATGTAGGATCCCTTTTTTGTACCCACTTAACATCATAATTATCTACATATTTCTTGAATTTTTCCAAAATGTATACTTGTATTTTGCTATATTAGTCATTAATATCTCTGCCTCCTTCCCTCATCCTTCTCTACCTACCTATCTAACCAAATATCAGAGTAGATCTTTGGGTGATTGCAAATCTTTTAGGCTTTTGGTTCAGTATTACTGAAATAAACCATGCTTAGAACAGTTTATCAAATACTAATACCTTCTTTGGTTTTCATAATATTTTGCAGTTTAGAAAAACTTCTCATAATTGCATGCCTAAGCATATTTTGATCATTTTATATACCCCCAAATCCTATGATATAATGTAGTGGACACACTTAAAGATGACAACCAAGGAGTCACACTTTTGTAAAACTCCCTATGCTCAGTGCAGGAGGAATGAGGACTTACTTCTAGCCAATAGAATATGGAAAAGGTGATGAGATGCCATCCCTTGACTGGCTTTCATTGAAGGCAAATAGGATGACATATCCCTTCCATGATTACAGTGTATATATAAGACTCTATCTCAGAAGACTGGAACGAGAGATTCTCCTGGTCTCCTGGGCCAGGTAACAAGAAACTGTGGGTGGTTTCTGAAACCTCTTTCTGTAGCCTCCACCCAACGGCCAGCAAGAAGGTAGGCCATCAGTTATACAGCCTCAAGGAAATGAATTCATCCAACAACCTGAACAAGCTTAGAAGCGGATTCTGCCCCAGCAAAGCCTCCAGAGGAAAATACAACTCCACGGACACCTTGACTACAATCTGGAAAGACCCTTTGAAGAAGATACAGTTGAGTTGTGTCTAAATTTATGACCTGAAAAAGCTGTAAAATAATAAACTGTTTCCCAAAAATGGTTTAATAGTTAAGCCTTGAACTTGTGGCATTCGTTATCCAGTAACAGAAAACGAATACATTTGAATACGGTTATTTTTATGTTATAGGTGTGAAAATTAAGATTTAGAGAATTAAAGCACTTTGTCTAAGATGACATTGCTAGTGAGTTCCACAGCTTGTTTGTTTTCCCTGTTTTAGCATCTCTTTCTACCGCTCTTGCCACATCTTGTAAATATAGGGACGATTTATTGAATGATAGTGGGATACTAGACACTTTTTGCCCTATATAGACGTTATCTCGTTTAGCTTTATCCTTACACAAACCCTTTTAGGAACTTCTATCATATTGCCTCCTTATTACAGATGAAAATTTTTTATTATTGCTTCCCATTTATAGATGGGAAGTTAAATAACTTCCTAAAAACACAGAGCAAGAATTCAAGTATTCTCTTAACTCCAAAAAATCATGCTTTTAAGTACCCCATATGACTCCACTGCTTCTTTTATCACCTCACTGTTGCCTCAGACTATTGCAGGTACAGCTGTAATACTGTAGTTTAATAGAGTGAATCTATGCTAATAATACCATATTCCCTGATTTTTTTAAATCAATTGCATAGATGAGGGAGATACCCTATGACTCTCCTTGTATCTTACTATCTTAAGTCTCTCTTAATGGAATGGTAAATGTTTCTGACAATGCAAGGGTTCTGATTTGTCACTACCTTTTCTTATTAAAATTAGTATCTGGTTAATTTGGCATTACAAGTAAAGTATAAGGAAATCAAAGAATGCTCTTATACATTAGTTTCAATAATTAGTCTCATAAACATAACATCACTAAAACAATGCAGCCAAGACAAAACTTTCATTTTTGAGAAATTGGTCTACATGAGAAAAAGGTGCTGAAGAATGCATATAAAAAGGACCCTTGTCACAATAAAACCATTTCTTCTTTTCAAACTCTTGAACAAGTAAGATAGACTTTTATGTTGCTCTGGTTTTAAAGAAAAAATAATAGAATATTTTAAGATGATATTAGGGAGACAATAAAATGAAATAGTTTATTCTGCCACAGCATGTGGGGATAAAAGCAATTAAAAAGGAGACTCAAACAGAGAATACAACATTTTCTTTATATAGTGAAGTTGGAATATGCTGACCTACTTAGCTTCTCAAAAAAGTAGTGAAAAGACCACTTCTGCACTAGATCAAGTTCAGATATCTAAATATTTGCTGGACTTAACAATGAAATTCTGCCATATTTTCAGCTATAAGCTGAGGAAAACAGTGTTTGAAACAGCAATTCACCACTTAGGAGACTGAGCCCAGAAACACAGTATCTGAAATACTTTCTTTTCCTTTATTTGCTTTTGTGCCACACCTCTTTAGATGTCAGAGGGAAAAATTCCTTCAACTTACTTAATGGATGAAGAAACAGGAATTTATATGTGAAAAGATATATGTAGGCTAGGTAGCTAGAGAATAGTAAGGATAGAACTAAAACCCATGATCTCTGCCATGTGGTCTTTGGTATATTTCATTGCCCACATAGCATCCATAATCTGTATACCCAAAACTAGTTAGATACTTAATAAATATCATTATGATTTTTGTCAAAGTATAGACAACAGCATTTCAAAAAAGGGAAAATAACTTAGCAAATTTATAACACCAGGAAGTTAGTAAGATAATTGCTAAGGTTGGAAAATGATAAGACTAATATCATGCCCTTGTGCAAGATAAAAGTATAATAATTATATCTCACTTACAACGTACAAGATAACCTAGCATTTAAGAACATAAATAAAAAATACTTTTTAAATTTTCTTAAAAACTCTTTTACATGGGCAGACACAGAGAATTAATGGATTAATATGTTTTTAAATAAAAGACTGAGAATTCATAGAACTTAAAGACACAGTTCTGTGAAATGATCGAAAAATTTGAACACATTTCAGGCTTTAAGGAGTGAATTCAATTACAATAAAATAAAAAACTATTATTGGTAATGAGAAATTTTACAATGATAGAATTTAGAATTGAAAAATATATGGAGATATATTTTTATTATTATTCTACAGAAATTTCTCATGAATTTCTGTTGAAGTTCTAGTGGATTTACAACAATGTCAAGATTTTGAAAAAAATTGTACATTGCAAATATAAAAACATGTTTAAAATTTATTTTTGTCTTGCATTTATTTATGTATTGTTTACAAAGATGATAGAAACTCACTGTAGAAAATTTAACAAAATAGAAACAATTATAGAAAAAAGTAAAAAGTTTTCATATGCCATCATGTAAAATAATTATCAATTTTTCAACAAATTTTTCCAGAACATTCTACTTATATTTACACATCTGAGAATACAAGTGTATGTATATAATGCATATTGTATAAACAATTAATTAAACATAGTTTAAAATTTAAATACATGTATTGAATGTATCTAAATTTAATATTCAAATATAAATTTAATAAATTTATTTAGATTTATTCATTTATTTTAATTTAAACATGAATTAAATTTAACACATTTAATGAAATAAGCTAAATATATTATTACACACATGAGTAAACTATACTATATTATAAACAGATGCAGCAATATATAACAAACAACTACTCAAGAAAAAAGAACATTTAGTTTGTTTTTTATTTTGCATTATTATCAATGCTATAATGACAATATTTGCACATAGACATTTTTCTATTTGTCTCAATATCGTTTTGTGGATTAAGTAGCATAGAATTTTCAGGTAAAAGGTATGCTTGTTTTTTACTTTGATGGATATCATCAAATAGCTATAGCGAACGGTAGTGAATATTTTTCCCAAGTGGCTTCATCAGCTTGCCAATTCAATGGGCAAAAAAACCATTTGTATTTGAATCTATTTGATTACTGGTTAGGTGAATGCTGTATGTCATATGTTTACTTATTTATGGAGAAAATGAGGGACAAAACATGAATTTAATGTTGAATTTTTTTAAGTGAAAGTTAAGGAAAACCAATTTTTGTATTCCAGATTTACTAATTACTTCACCCCAAATTTTATTTCTCTATTGCTAATAAGTGGTATCAATATAATTTTTTTGTTTGTTTTTTGAGACAGCATCTCCTTGTGTCTCCCAGGCTGGAGTGCAGTAGTGCGATCATAGCTCACTGCAGCCTCAAACTCCATTGGCTCAAGAGGTTCTCCTGTTTCAGCCTACTGAGTAGCTGGGACTGCAGGTGGACAACAACATTCCCAGCTAATTATTTTTTTAAATTTTTTGTAGATACAATATCTCACTATGTTGCCCAGGCTGGTCTCAAGCTCCTAGCCTCAAGCCATCCTCCCACCTCGGCTTCCTAAAGCACTAAGATTACAGGTGTGAGCCACTGTGCTCAGCCTCAATTTAATTTTCAAACCATTGATCATTGACTACTTTTAAGGATGAGGCTCTAGAAGCTATCTCCTTTTAGGGTTTCTCTGAATTCTACCAGTACTGGTACATTAGCGCTGCAGTTTAAACAATGGCCTGATTCTTTTATGGGTTAGTTTCTTTATTTGTTACAATTGGGATATTAATAATTACAACCTCTTAGTTTTGTTGGTAGGATTATATATTCCAAGCAAAGCATTAGGCACAAATGCTTAAATATAGTAGGTTTTAATAAATTATAATTAAAATAAAAGTATGTTAAAATATTGATATGATGATAACAACATGGAATATTTATGTTCATAGTATATATAGAAAATGCTTATTATTTATTTCTTGTAGGACACCCTTACTTGAATAGTTTCACAGAAAGGTATATGGATGGTTAAGAATTCTCCATCCACCTTTCTAGATACCCTTGATTTTATATTCAACCACACTGTAAGAGTTGTATTTTGACATCAGAGGTGGTCTCAAATCAAATTGAGAAAATATTTTCTTGAGCTTAAACTCTTCAGTTTTCTCACTTAGCCATGTGAGCAGAGTGGTTTAGGTTAAAACCAGCTTATCTATTTGCTAGCTATGAGATTACCTAACTAAACTTCCTTTTCATCATCCATAAAAATAGAGATTAAATTGTAGAAAATTTGTAAAGCAAAATAAAAATGTGATTTAAAATTATAATAAGTTTTACAACATACCATTTATTTTCTCTTTTGTTCAAGCATATACTGAGAATACATATACAAAACTAGCATTTAGTCATTGATCGTAAACCATTTTGTAATTTTAAGCTGTATTTTCTAAGTATGCTTATTATAAATTACCACAGGCAAATGTTTAAGTGTTTTTAAGAAAAATATACAAACAGAGGGGAGGCAAAATGTCATACATTTTTTGAAGTGTTAAATACATTTCCAAAATTTATTTAGAGAAGAATCATAAAGTCATTGTTTTCCTTTCCTGTTACTCTGGCATTTGAAAAGCTGTATTCATTTAAAAATGTATTAACTCATTCTGCTAAAAGATGAATCTAATTGTCCTAATTGTTATTGGCAGAAGAGAAAGCAAAGATCCTATTTCAAAGTCCAAGTAAGAATATATAGAAGGATGTAATTTTATCTATGTGCCATTTGCACAAGCCCTGCATATTTAAAAAGTTATCACATTCTACTGACACAGATACTGTTCTTGTAGACATAATATATTACACTTTAATGATGATAGTAATATCGAATAGTCATAATTCCAGGTCAAGATTAAATAGTAAAATAGCCATTTAAATAAATTATTCACAGTATTTATTTTATTGCCACTTCTACAGATATGAGAGGATGCTTTAATTTTAGTTCCAGATATGACAGGACACTTTTATTCCATCTGATTTTAAGAGTTTGAGGGTGCTCTATGTGGGTATGTAAAGTCTAAAAATATTTAAAAATTGAATTTCTCCTTGAATTTCATCAACTTGATTTTTTAAAACTAGAAACGTTCTCAAAAGAGGTTTCTTAAGAAAAAATATATTTTGCTTTCTTTTTCCTGACTTCAGTGTTCATTCAGACTTACAATAAGATGAATATATATAGTATCCACTTAGAAGTGAATATATACATGAATAAAAGCTTCCTTCATACCTTTCGACTTCTGTTTAAAAATTTCTCTATTACTAGAGATAAGTGACAATGTAAATGTTCTTAAATATTCCAGGAATTTTTTGTAAAGATCACTTATTAAGGAGGTCTAAAGATGCCAATCTAAAATACATGTTGTAAGATTTCATAATTTATTTAAAATTTTAACAGTTTTTTTTTTTATTTAAAACTTATCTCCTCAGCACCTGCTATAGACAAAGCTAGGAATTCAAGTTTAAACAAAATAGGATTTGTTTCTTTGAGAAGTACTACTGTCTTATACTCTCTTCTTAATAGCAGAAAATAACTGTCAGACAGTTTGCATTTAAGAAGATTTCATTGTCTTGTGTCTATGAAATCTCTCTTAGGACATTAATAATTATCTTTATAACTAAAAAGACAATTTTTTTTTCTTTTCATGAGTAGCACTGACATTAAAGTTTGAATATATCAAGAAAAAAACTTTCCTCCAAGAGATTATAATCTATTCAGAGACAAAGATATATGAACATTTAATTCTGAAGAAAGGCTAATGTAAATTATGTTCACTTGGAAGAAACTATTTCTCTCCATCTTTCTCAGTATCTGAAGTATATTGAAAAGTCTTCAAAGATTAAAGGAAAATGAGAGGGAACTGGAGGCATTTCAAATGTCAAGAAATTGCTTTTGATTAAAATGAATAACAATTAGCCTGGAGACAAAATTAGATAATATAAAACTGAATGCAAACTCTATTGAGGACATACTTCTTCTTCCTCACAAGACTGAATAGGAAAAGCAAAGAGGATATGAACTGAATCTATAAATCATTACCATCCACTGTTGATATTATAAATTCCACATCATCAAAGGAGATTAGAATGAGAGGAAATATTTGGTGACTGAAAAGAGTAAGATAAAGACTGAAAAATGTCATATTCTGTTTGAGCTGCTATAACAAAATACCACAAACTGGGTAGCTTATACCTGTAAACAATGGAAATTAATTCTGGAGGCTGGAAAGTCCAAGATCAAGGTACTGACAGATTCAGTGTCTGGTGAGGGTCTGCTTTCATCACAGACAGACGGTGCCTTCTCACTGTGTCTTCACATAGTAGCAGTGTCAAACAAGTTTCTTAGGGCCTCTTTCCAAAGGACACTAATCCCATTCATATCTGCTTTCAGGATCTACTCACCTCCCCAAAAAACAATCTCTTAATACCATCCCCTTAAGGATTAGAATTTCAGCATATGGATTTACAGGAGACATAAACATTCAGACCATAGCACATCCTTGGAATAGATGGAAAATGAGAGGCCAATGCTGATTGTTGAGTTACACACACACACACACACACACACACACACGTATAAATCCACGTATAAATGAAAGGTATATGTTTATTATTATTGTCATTATGGGCCAGAGAAGCTTATGTTTATTTGTGCTCTTTTAATTGAGAAAGATTTAAATCAGAGAAATTTTCTAGTGTGAAAAACAGAAGGATGGAGTAAACTCTTGCAGGATGTAAGTAGTTGGACATCAAAATCACAATGGGAAGAATTATCATGAGCACCAATTATGGTACTTCAGCATTTATTTTTCTAGAGAACAGTATGTAGATGACTGTGAAAGAAAATTGTTTTGTAAGTAGGGCTGGAAAGTTGAAATTAGTTATCCCAATTTTCTCCGTAAAAGACCAACACCTATAAGCAATGAATGATGAAGAAAGGACTTGAGGCAGACCTTTAGGACAGTACCCACGTTTGGAAGAATTTCTGAGAGTAATGTGTAAAGCACATGATTAGCAATAATAAAAGGATCAGAAAGTGGCATGAGGCCTGTAGCGGGATTAAAAATCACAAACTTGAACCCAGAATAGTAGTCCTTGGCAGCCAGCATGTGAGAGCAGGGAAGAAAGCATGTACTATTGCTCCAGGATTTGTGGCTTTGTTGATTTGCACGATAAAAAAAATATGGGATTTAGCTGCAGATTCCTTAAACCTGGAAATTAGAATACTTTCTAAGAAGTAGAGATGATCAAGCAGACAATGAATTGTTGATAATCCATGATAAATTAGTAAAAAGGCATGAGAGAATAATAGGGTAAGATATAGAAATATTAAGGATTTATGGTTAGCATTTATGATGTTAAAAGTACAATAGATTTCTTAGAGATGAGAAGTTCCAGAGTTTAACCACAGGAATATGTCTGGACCATGAATGCAAAGGGTCAGTAACCATTTTTAGGGTTAAGGAAGACAAAGAACTTTGAGGCTAAGTCTTTAAAATTGTCTGTCCATAAACTCAAGTCATTCAAGTTTGGAATTGGTCTGAAGCAGAATATTGAGAAATAGGTGCCCCAACTAGGAAGCCAGAGCTCTCATAAATGTGCTGAGAGCAGAGAGAAATGGAAAGAAATGAAATTATCTTTTATCATTCAAACTGAGATATATGCACTCAATAAATATTAAATTTTGTGGAGTCCAGGATGTAAGACATAAACTGGGACTGCCCCAGGAAAACCAGGACACATGGTCACCCTTAGGTCCCAGAAAATGGCACAAGCTTCAGCAAGGAATATTTTATATGATGTGTAAAACATGGATGGAAGGGCAGAGGAATGGGAAAAATTTTACCCCTAGCTGATGGCAAAAGTGGAAAGGGAGGGATAATCATCAGTATGAGAGTGAAAGAGAAGCCATGACTGTATGGGAGGCAAGTTTCAGTAGGCGCAAGTATTGGCACAAACCTCTGGGAAGAAATTGAAGATATAGGGATATTTGCAATGAGGGTGTCTTCCTGTGTACCCTTTGGTCCCCTGATCATGACACACCTCACTGTTATAATTATGTGTTTGCTTAAATTTATTTCCTATTAGATTGTGAACTCTTTGAGGATAGGCTCTGGACAAACCCTCTTCACTCTAAGATCCCCAGGGTTAGCACGGTGTATAAGTCATATTTAGGCAACAGAAACTAAAGTTTTAAATGAATGCATATAAGAAAAGTAGTTGGAGCATGATGTACAGTGGGATGATGAGCTTGAAGAATAAAACATATAGTAGCCAGGATAAAAGTAGTAGAGAGACTAGTGAAATTATTGCTGCCTGAGTGACCTACAATGTTAGGACGAACTATCTTCAGAGTTCCCAAGTTTACATAGAATGATTTGGTGCCAGAAGCAGAAAAAGAAAAACCAAGCCACTGATGTTTCACACAGCATCCATCTAGCCTTCCTTTTAGTTCTTTAGGGGGACTGTTTGGATTGTTTTTTAAGTACAATCATTGTAAACAACATCTTCTCTCATTATAATTAGTGCATCCATGCATTAAGGGTTAACCTCTGTAATTTCTGTGAAGTTTTGGAATTCCTCATAATTTGAGAGCAGGGAAAGCTGGAAGGGTACAGGACTTAAACATTTCCAATCCAATTTTTTATTCAGATGTTTTTGAAATCGCACTGGGCAACCAGTACTTGCCAGATGCAAAATGGTGGCAGCCAAGTCAAAAATTGGCCGTAGTGATGATCCTGAGGGGAGGAAGGAGGAAATAATGGAACTGAATGCAATGGAAATTGAGACCTATGTAGTACTCCTGTCATTGATTCAGAAGATGTCCCAATCTTTTTAGGTCTGAATCTTAGGGAAAGTTAAGGTAACTGAATTCTCCAAATCTAGGTTATAAGGAGCAAAGCTCTGACTAGTTTTCTGAGGTTTGCCTTCCAGGGAAGGGCCAGTAGATACTAGGTACTACTCATCCCTCCACTCTGCCTATGAAGACAATCCAAAATCTTGTAAAAGTTTTAAAAAAAATACATACTATGAAATGATATGTCCATGTCTCTCTTTCCTAATTAATGTAAGCCAGGCAGTTATTTATTAGTTCATTCATTTATAAATGGTTCATTCTTTTTTCAGTACTTCGAAAAAAGAAAATAATATTTCTGCCCTTATGGAGCTTCCATTCTTTCATGGGGGAACAAACAGAAAAGAGAATTTCAGATAGGAGCAAATGCCATGAAAAGAACAAAGAAAAGAACTTTTTCGTTAGGAATTTGACAGTAGAAAGATTGCCTTCTGCTTGTGCAGTGAAGTGTGCAGTAAAGATTGGCAGAGCAAGTGCAAAATTTTAAATATGCCTTAGAAAATACATGACTCCCAGAAAAGTCTCTCCAAGACTCAGCATTTTCTAAGAGTGTTACTTATGTATATTTTAATGACCTGTTAAAGTCATAAATGCATGATTTTTATGACTTTAATTACAGAGTAAATTTCCTGATGTTATAAAATCCTGAATGGCTGTTGGGAAGAAATCCTCATAATAGTTTGATGGTATTCAGACAATACACAAAATGGCTATTAATAAGTTCAGTGCAAAATGCCTTGCTTGATTACTTATTTGCTTGAGGCAACTTGACATGGAAATGAAATTAACCGAACTGGTTTTAATCCTGGCAGTAGCCCTAGCTAGATGAATATGAAGCAGCTACTTTGGTTCTTAGTTAATTGTTTGTAAAACAAGAGCATTGTGTAGGAGGGAATCCTCACTACTCAATCTTGTGTTAGAAACTGGTTAAATGAGAAGAAAAGAGATCTGATGATGCCTTCCAGACTCTCTTGAGGGAGAGAAAGTAAAGGAGTATCAGAATGCAATAGTGGCATTTCCAGTCAATAGAGATAAGTCATCAAAATACACCAATCTCTCACCCTCTGTTGCTAAGCTGTGTGCCGATAAACAGTGGGCTCGATCAGGGAAGGCATGAGGATTTCAAGAAATAGAGCCTTTAATGTGATTTCCAGTGGTACAAGTTCTAAAATTTTATTCCATTCCATTTATAGCATTTAATCAAAATCCTCCAGCTTTAGGGAAAAGAACATTAATTAATAATTATCTTTGGAGCTGCTTCTCAAGTCCCATCTCATTTTGGCCTAAACATCCTTATAATCTAAAATCTATCTGAATATTTTATTGTATGATCGCAAACTTACAGATAAAATTGTATATCCAGACTCTGAAGGAATGTGGCTTTACAAGATGGCATCTGTTGTGCATCATTTAATGTTAACAGAAGAATGAATGGGAAGAGACGGTTGGTATTCTCAGATGTGAAGAGAGTACGTGTGGGGGCTGGTGGGATTATGGTCTGATGAAGGCGATAGTCAGTAGATTCTGGTTTACCTATTATCACATTCAATTCTTTCATTGTCTCCTCTCTCTCACTGATTTTATTTTTAAAATGTACTTTATTAATTCCTTATCTTCCAAATATGAGATTCCTTTATTCTTCGTAAATCTCGATATTGAAAGAGATCTCTTAACTCTGACAATCTTGCTTCTCATTTCTGTTACTTAATTAAAAGCACTTCTATCTATTGCAAAGGTAGAATTGGGTAGTTTAACTTAGACCTGTTCTGTTGAGATATTTTAACATACTGTATACTTAGAACAAATCAAAGCATTAACTAAATAGTATGTTTCACAAAATATGACATGTCTTTTATATGAAATTATATTTTTAGAATGCTCAAGGCAGTTACATGTTAGAAAGTGATTTTTCACTTTGAATCATCAGTGACACTCAACTTGAGTTGCATGAAGCATGCATCAGAATGTCTTAGGGTAAGATATGTAGTGGTTTGAATAGTAAGTATATAATATTTATCATTTCATTTTTCTGATTAAGTCTTCAACATTCTATTCATTTTTTTAAAAAAAATCATATCATATTAAATAAGGTCATACTATGGGTAGGTTTATCAAAAGGGGCCAAGTATTAAAATGATTAAAAACAAAAGTAATGGGACACTCATTTTTTAGATGTTACAATGAACAATGCCAGTTTAATGACATCAGTCCATGATTTGTAGTTAAGAAGTCATCGTCTATTTTTTTCTCTATTGTCCTAAAACAACCTTTAAACAAACCGTAACCTCTAGGTCTAGGAAGATTCTTTTCCACTTTGTATTTTAGACTTAAGTGAAACCAAGGGAGCTAATGCAGATGCTGGAAAAGAGTGAAGTTATTGCAGCTACAATTTCTGCAACATCAAAAATTCATTAGCAACACAGTACTCCAATGCATGGGAGAATCCATTACTCGAAATAAATACTGTGTCATTTAGAAAATCAACATTTTTTTCCTATCTTCAAGGATAGCCATAGAGTAATCTTCATATATATATATATGTATATATATATATATATATATATATATATGTATATATATATATAATCACATATGAAAGAACACATGCAAAGATTTCTTAATGGAACAGATACCTCAGCTCAATTTTCTCAGACATAGGGTTTTGGCTAGTTTGTGATGATTCTTGTTTGTTCTATAAGCCTTGAAGAGATTTCAACTTTACTTAAGCAAAACAAATAATTTTATGTTTCAGTGCAACAAAAACCATAGGTAGACTACTTTAGTGCTCCTCAAATAACTTTTTTCCTTTCAAAACAAAAACATGTATTTTAAGGTAAACTTAGCAGCAATTGTCAGGATTCACGGTGGGATATCTATTATATGCTTGTGTTGTACTCAATTACACTTAAATGCATTGTATACCATAATAATGATTATGCTAAATGCAGGTAAGCACTTTCTCAAGGCATTTTTTGCACTATATATTTACATTAGTTTCCTTTCTATTAGAGTTGCAACCACAACTAGTACTCTATAACCATAGGCTGCTTCTTGAGGAAATTGGGAACTCTCAATTATTTTTACATCTTAAAGCCAGAAATTGGCACTCTTCTTAGTAGCAAATTTTATTTTGTAGTTTAAAAACCGGGTAGAAGCTATTTTTACATCCTGTTTTGGATTTGATGAATAGCTGTCATTTTCTCAAATCACTTTGAACTTGCAGTCACAAAACTACCTGATTAGCAAGCTGCCTAAGTAGAGTGCATGATAAGGCAGAAAAAGCAGCAGGATCTAGATGGGAAATTTGTTCCAGTTTGCTGCTTGCTGCTCAGCTGATTGAAAGTGCAGAATAGAAAAAGCTGCTTTATTGATGACTATAGGTTTGGACAGTGACCTTTGAAATCAATGAAATCTGCCCTTTACCTGCAGGGTTTGGGGATCCACTATGGATTCTGTCCCAGGCTCTCTCCAACGTGCATTGGGCACATATAAAAAGTTACCCTCAGCTCTTGAATTTTAGTAGTAAGAGTAGCCCAACATGAGAGCAATTAACTTCGAATGACTTCTGGCTAAACTGAGATGTGTGTTTTCATCTAGTAAATCACAGTCATATCTTGTAACACTGGGATAATTCACATTTTTTGCCTCTACTCTGTCATATGGCAAAATAAATTTTAAATCAGGATAAAAGAGATTTCTGGTTTATTCTCAAATAGACAAATAAAGAAAGAAAGAACAATTCTCTCCAAATAGAATATAATGGAAAATATTCCCCAGGGCAGAAAGACTTAAGGGGGCGCATGTAGAATACATAGGTAAAAAGCAACTATACAGGGAAAATGTTAAGTATTTGTGACTTATATGTGCACGTGAATTTCTAGATATATAAATTAGTATAGGGATAATAAATAACTCCAGCAAATGAAAAAAAGAAATTATAAATTTATCTTTTCTTGAATTGATTTTTAAATATTTGTCAAATTTTTCTTGAATAAGAATTAAAAACTCATCAGGCAGGGATGGTTAGCCACTTTGGCTAAATGCAAGATACAAAAATTATACAAAAAATTTTAATAGAAGGAAAAATCAACACAAAATACAAATCCAGGAAGGTGAAGTAGCTACTCTTATGCAGGAAATATGGTTTGAATCTATATGAAGATGCAAAAACACTTCCCAATCTCCCTATCTCCCTAACCCAACCTCTCTCCCTCTCATACTCTATCTTTCTCTCTCTCTAAAGTCACAAACTCAGATTTCCTGTTTTTACCAAGAAATAGAGATAAACCAATATATGTTGAATTCTTACTATGTACTGAGTGGGCACTTGTCACCTTATTGAATCCTCAAAACAAATTTACAAATTATTAATTCTAAGAGGTAATGTTGTTGATAGTACCATAGTAAGTACTTCTCAAGCAGTATCTAATGGAATCTTCACAAATATAGTCATGGATATATATTACCATCTACATTTTTGCAAATAATTTATTATAGATTATAGAGTAGATATTTTTCCTAAGACCATCTTACTAGAATCATGTACTATAGAATTTGTTGATTAATCTGCTATCTACATAATGACTCTATAAGGAAATCTGTATTTTTAAAAAACAACTTATTTTCATTTTCTTTTGTCTTCACTTTAGTTTTCAAGATCAGAGAACTAACCAGAATATTTAAAAAATATGGATAATAAGTGTCATAGATGTTGTCAATTTGATAATTAAAGAAATCTGGGCACAAATCTGTGGTGAGGAAGGAGGGAAAATCAGGGAGGCTTACTATTGAAGTCAGCCAGTCATGCTCACACAAATTACAAAGATAACCACTTTCATATCCACATGGATGGATTGGAAAGCATGTTCCATATGGTTTTAGTCAAAAGAAAAAGCTCCAAGTTGACTCAAACTCTCTTCTAATCCTGTATTTATACAAAAAATTTTTACTTATCCAGAAAGTTCTTGATTATGTTGTGCATCTTATAAGTAATTAACAAAGTTAGCTCATCCATAAATTCTTAAGGTGGAAATCTCTGCAGATGTAAAAGTTGTAGATAAATAAAGAAATCCACATCAATTGCATAGTGTATACCTAAAATTCATCATCATTTTATTTCTTATATATTAATTCATGCACTTTTAAACATAAAGCCAGTTATTGGTCAATGTCTCTTGCCTTAGTTTTATAGTTTTTTTCTGCTGGTAACTCATTACTCTTGTTTTGTTTAATATCTGCTGTATTAGTTTTTAGTATTAGTTGTAATATCTACTGTATTAGGTTGCCATAACAAGATGCTACAGAATGGGGCGGCTTAAACAACAGAAAATTTCCTCACGGTTCTGGAGGTAAGATATTACCAGGGGTGGATTCTTCTCTAGGTTTCGCTAGGTTTATATTATGGATGGCCGTCTTCTCCTGTGTCTTCACATGGTCATCCTCTGTTTCTGTCTGTGTCCAAATCTCCTCTTTTTATAAGGACACCAGTTGTATTGGATTAGGGCTCACCCATATGACTTCATTTTACCTTAATTTTTAAAGATTCTCTCTTCAAATATAGTCACATTCTGAGCTAATGGGCATTAGGACTTCAATGTACAAATTTTGGGTGGACACAATTGAAGCCAGAAAACTTAGCACATATATTTATGTTCTTGTTATTGCTGTAGAACATTTCCTATCCAATTTCAAATGGAGTGATCATAACAAAGCCATTCTCATAGCTTTCCTGAACATATTGACAGAGAATATAGAGTTTCGGTTAAGATTTTGAATAAATTAGAGAGGTAGTGGAATTTGCTCCATCCTCTTTGAAATATTTTCTTTTAATGTAGACAAGTCAGGTTCATTCTTGTGTACCAATATGTACTTTATTTATAAATTTTCATGCACATTGTGAAGAAATGATGAGGTTTCTTAGCATTTTATAAAGTTTTATGAAATAACATTACTCAAATAATTCTTTGTAATTTTAAGCACTAAAAGAAAAGTTATTGCAAATGGAACTTTACACGAGCAGCAATCATTTCAAATACAGGTGCTAAAACGGAACCTTTAAATAAGTTTGTGAAGTGGAAAATATACATTTACTAATGTATGAGTTGTGAAAAACACAACCCTGAGTGTCGAATGGGTAATTATGTTCTCAGCCTCCAGGACAGGCAAGCACCAATTTTCATGTGCAATCATCTATCCGAATGTGCAAACTTAATCATGTATAAGCATTTGATAGAGGTAATTTCTGTTTTCTCTCACTCTCTCTTGCTCTCTCTCATGCTCTTACTCTTGCTGTTTGCCTGGTCCATAGAAAATGTTGTGTACACTTTTTGACAGTCTTCTGTACAACTAAAGAGGAAGATAGCATCAGCAGAGTTAAAGACGAAAACTAACAAAGGAAGGACAGTCAATACTAGAGATTTCACTTAATAAGAATTTATTAAATCATCCTACTTGGATAATCTTTACTCACTTCAGGAACATTGGTTTCAGTCAACTGATTTGAATTTAAAAGATTTCTTTTTGGGGTGATGGGCATTTTAGTAGAGATTATTGGAACAGCATCAAGATAAACTATCAGCATGTACATCTGGATCATTGTAGTTAATATCAGGTTGTTTCATTAATATGACTCTATAGGGTGGCTGCATCTCCAGGGAGAAAGGAGAACTGGAAAAACTGAAGGATGGTCTTTGATTTTTGTCATATATATTAGTGTCAACATAATTTTTATATCAATAATACCTTTATAAAGGCAATATAAATAACCTAAATATTTGTAGCCCCATAATATGCTGAAATAAAAAAAATAACTGGTAGCAATTAAACATGAATAAGTAAAACAATATTACTACCTGTACATAACATTGCTATTAGGGTTTTGGAGGCAAAATACGTTAAGATGAATAGTAGAATACTTGGCACCTAGGAGACAATTAAAACATTGTTAAAATTACTATTAGTTGCTAGTTCCAATTCATAACATGACATGACAATTTCTTTACCATGATGAAAGCTCAATCAATAAATTATAGCTTATTATTTTTAAAAGTTTGTACTGACTTCTGTATAAATATGATAAACTGAATATATGCATTTATCTCTGTCTTTTAAAATATTAAATATTAAAATAATGGTAGTAGAAGAGAATAAGCCCACAAGGTTAAGAGGTTGTCTTTTTATTGTTTTACTATCACTTTTATAGAATATTCAAATGGAGTGGAAATCAATGCCAGTATCTGGTCTCTAACATTTAATCAGAAATACAGAAGGGATTTAATACAATTTCCAAAAGTGTGTCAAACCCCATCAAATAACATATTAAAAGTAGGAAAAGGAATAATGAAAAGTACAAATATCTATTATAATTTTCTAACCACTTGCTTTGGTGTCTACAAATTTAATAATAAGTTTTCCAAGGGCCAAAGTGAAAAGAAAGATTGGTCATTCAGGAAATCTCCAAGGCCCCAAAACTGAAGACTAACTTGTTATTTAGCAGAAATACAGCTATCATTATAAATGTCAATTAATTTATTTCATAGAAAGTGATTTCAGTATAGGACTGGTGACATCTTAGAGTTCAATAGAGTTAGTTCCGTAGATGGCAATAAGATATGGTGTTTGGTGCCAAGATGGCTTAAAATATTATAAACATTCTGGAGAATTTTTCAAGGTTTTAGCTCTTTTACTTCATAGATACATGCTCATGCATTTTCCCAAGAGCACAACACCATGTCAGGTGGCTACTATCCACTTCATAGCAACTTTCTACTTCAATGTGAAATATTACTGCAGCTACCCATCTTCCCACAAGTCCCCGAGACCTTGTTTCATCTGGATCATTAGACCAGAGTCCATCACCTCATAATAAGAAGCCTTTGGTAACATTTGTCTATGGACCTCAATTAGAACTATCCCAACAAAAATGAGGACTTTTATTTATATCGAACCACCAATGGGAAGGTACCGAGGCTGTAATGATTTCCTCCTCTCTGGAGCTTATTGTCATCACATGGAACTTTGTCCATTTTCTTCCTAGTGAGCAGAGTTTTATGACAGCAAGTTTGGAGAGAAACATTCTTTATCAAAAGTGAGCACTCATAAAGAAATTTGAAATGGATATGATTTCCCCAATAGCCAGACTATCTTGCAGCACATGAGTCTTGGTGTTTTGGCCTGGGAGTTTGTTCTCTTTACCCTGAAATGATCCTCTGAAGACATTAATCTCCAATGGGAGGGCCCTTTCCTATAAGTCAAAGTGAGTCATTCTATATCCACAAACTCACTGCAGTGATCTTAGCAGGTAAATAAGTAAATAGTATAACATAGAAACAGCGGTTTTAGTTAAAAACAATTTCTTATCATCCTCAAAATGTTTTTCATTTCTTTGCAGATAGACATCTAAACAGTATGAGTTTCTCTTCTAGAAATATATTATTACATACTTATATTTCATGTCATTTTCTTTTATGTCTTAAGTCAAATTTTGTAGTATTTCTTATGGAAGAACTTTACACTACTTTTTACATTTTGTTTTTAGGTATTCTATGTTTCTGTGGTTATTATTAATATAATTTTTCATTACATTTTCCATCTGTTTGATATTTTATAAAATAATGGTATTCTCTTCTTTATATAAATATTTTGCATGTTTTACCTTTACTAAACTTTCTTTATTCTTCTAAAAATTTTAGTTATTTCTTTTGGATTTTCAGTATACATGAATAATCATCATATCCCTACATTTCTAACTATTCACTATTTAGGCAAAAGCTTTTATATAACCATAAGCAAATGAATAACCAGAAATCTAATTTGGTAAGAGGTGGGTGGGTCTTTCAAATTTGGAAGGCTCCATAGATAGCAACTATGGACGTTAAACACACATTCTCAGATAGTCCTTTGGATTAGATATGAGATGTTATGTTGAGTTTGGTTCTTTATAGCCCATCATCCTAGATATCAGAGCTACTGTCATAACAAACATTATTGGAAGTTACTCATTTAAAAACAAAGATAAGTCCTAGTGTGATTTCCTTTTTAAAAAATGTCTTTCGGCAGTTTGGAGATTTTTTTAAGACTCTGAAAAACTAGAATTTTAATATGCTTTTGAGTTACTCCTTCTAAAGTCTAATATGATGTTTTATCTCCCATATCATCAGCAGCCTCCAATCTTGTGACATTCGTAAACACTTTATGTGAGATTGTAAAGGTAATAAAACTATCAGACAAAACCATTTTGATTTTTCTTTTACATAAAGATGAATTACATATAACTGTTTCTTTCTTGATTCTCCTAATGCAATACACATTAAATAGTTGAAAAAGTGCCACATACTAAATGTCAATTTTAGAGATATTTCTTTCACAAAATGATTTATGTTACACAATATGAATTCATCTATTAAAACTCATAAAGTGGCAATAATCTTTTCCTTATGAGGCTTTTCTGTTTCTGTATCTTATCTCAGCTGTTATTATATTAATAATATGTATGGACAAAGCATCAGTATCTGCCATTAGCATACTATGTCTGCTTTAACTTTAAAGCCTTCTCATTACTCTGCTTAATTTGAATCTCATTTGTACCTTTAGAAAACCACCTGTCAGTAAATTATAGTTTGGTATCCCTAGAGGACACATGAGACTTGGAATTGCACGCAAAAAAAAAAAAAATTGGTTTGTTGAAAACTATAATTACTTTAAAAGGTTTTTTTATAATAAGAAAACATGAATATTTTAATACAAAAATAAGTATTCCATAAGAAATAATTAATGGAAGAGTTTTGCTTTTATCAAAATTGTTTTGTGAGCTTAGTATGACAATTAGGGACAGGTGTATACAAATTGCTCTACTCCTCTTTGTCCTTGATGAGTAAGAAATTGCTATAATGCCAATTACCATTTTATTAACTCATTAAAGAGAAATGTGTGAGGAATGGATAAGAAGCTATTTACAGAGTCTAATGATTTAATACTTTGTGTTTAGCTGAATTTATCCACACACTTTATACTAGACAAATAATTAGGATATATAAATATATGTTAGTCTCTGAACTCCAATATAAATTTATATCTACCTACAATCTGTTAAAAATGGGAAAGAGATTTTTTTTTCACATTTCTAGCTACTGGATGCAAATAATTTACTAGTCTAAAAATTATTCAAGATACTCAGTTTTACTTAGATTTTTCTACTCAGAAATAAGACTCTGGCAAAATTCTCAACAGCAATCAGAATTCCTTGACAGATGACTGTCTGGATAACAGAGAGGCAGTGGGTCCAAATAGCTTTACAACTTTGCAGATACTTCCTAAGCAGCTGTCCTTACAGGATATGAGTCTAGGGAGGAATTGGCCATAATGGGTGGAGATGAATAAAAAGAATTAACCATATGATTATGAAATGTACTGTAACAGATACTGGGCTAGGATTTAGACATCCTGAGTTTGAGGCCTAGTGTTGTCACCAGCTATGTGACCTTAGGCCAAAAATATAACCTCCCTAGATCTCATTTTTTATAATATGTAAAATGAAAATTCAATGTGAGAAAAAAAACTAAAATGTTTTGTAAACTGTAATGTACTATATAAATGTAAGGCACTATTAATAATTACAAGCTCTCTTAACCTAAGCCATGACTGTGAACAAGGTGAAGAATTCAAAACCAATATTACTGTCTGGTTTAACAGCTGTCTCTGTCTATAACCATCTAGGCTCTTACATAAATCTTCAAATGATCATTTTACCTCTTGACTGATTCCCTTATAATTTAATCATCACCGAATTGATTTTGCTTTTTTTTTTTTTATCATTTTTGTAGCCGGCTCATCAAGGAGACAAGCGTTGACTCCTATTCATCATTACTGTCTTTATCATCATTATTGTTATTTTAATAATTTTTAGATATATGCAGCATTTTGTGAATGATAGAATGGGCTTCATTTTTGCTGTTGTCTTTTTCTTTTCTTATTTTTTAATCTACTTTGAACACTCTACAAACTTTTAGCCAGTTTGTCATGTTATAGAGATGACAGTTTCGCATGGAAGGCAGTACTGTTGCCCTGGCCTCTGGTCTAATGATGTCAGTTGCATACAATTGCGGTGCTCCCTGTGACAGTCACAGAAAGCAAGGGGAAACGCAGAACGAGGTGTGAACGGAGCAATCAGAGAAGGCAGCAGCATCCTCTGCTACAGGAAAAATAGCAAAATCCTGAGGAAAATCTGGAGAGTATTTATGAGTGGGACCCAAAATGATAATGTTTGCCATTGGTAACATTCTGTCCTCATGACAGGTGATAATGGTGTAATATAAATCATCTTGAATTCACAAAATCCATTATTGCCTAATCAATTATAGGTTTTGAAAAGCTAAATGCTGGATCATTTAAATAGAATTCTGATCAAGTCAATTCCCCTTTTTTTTTCTGACTGCCAAAATACCATTTCTTCACTGAAAAGGAACAAAGCTATGGCATGTACTAATTTGATCAGTGGTTCATATAAAAGGATTCTTACTGATAGGAACAAGGATAGCAATGATACAATAGGAAGTTGCTTAAGTCTGTAAGAAATTGTATAAATTTGATTAAATTTTATTACTTATAAGATATCATTTGATAGAAATACTTTGAAAGAATTACTATTTTTTTAAAAAAAATGCACTCTAAAATAAATTTAAAATGCTTGTAATACCAAAAAGGTTATAGAAATATTAAGACACTCAAATGTAGAAAATTACTCAAAAGACCAATCAAATTTAGTTGAAATGACCATCAAATTGAGGATTAAAATGTGAGTTTTTAATTATACTTCTCTGAGAGCAGCATTTCTCTGATTTAATAGCTCAAATAATCTGGAGATAGTCTGTTAAAAAGATGGAATTCTTAGTCTTGATTCTAGAGATGCTGCATCAGTACCTATGATAGGATCTAGAAAATTGCATTTTAAATAGATATCTCAGGTGATAATGGGTCAAGGAGAGGCTATCATGTTCTGAGAAACATTTATTTGTTAGACACATTGATCTAAAACCATTAGATTCTCAACTGAACAGGTTGCTATTAGAGATTTATAGATTAAAACAGATTTCTGAGGATCACTCAGAAAATCCACAAAGGGATTCCAAGAAGTCCTAGTAATGCCATTTAACCACAGATCCTCATAAACTGTGATACCAATAATTAGTAACTATGTAATTTAACAAAGTTCATTGTGTCTTTTTATGACTTCATTGAAGGTTAGTGAATAACATCCACTAATTCCTTTGATTAAAATCTTTCTTCCTTATGAAAACTATGTTTTCTATTTTGATATGTGTATCTTCATACATGCATATCATTTCTTCCATTGTTTCTTGAAAAAGATATAATGTCATTGAAAAATAATTGTTCTATAAATCCATATATATATGGATTTATATATATATTTATATATATATTTATATATAATATTTATATATTTATATATGTGTGTGTATATATATATATATATATATATATATATATATATATATATATAAATTCTAGGAAGAATAATAAAAGGAAACAGGGGAGGCCACCACATTTCCTGGATGGAAAAGCTTCCTGGTGGCGCCTGTGGAGAATTAAAAAACACAGTGGGCTTCTCTTCCATAATCTAGGTCCAATTACTAAGGAAACAAAGCCAGTTTGGTGGATGAAGACTCTTCATCAGACTGTTGATGATTATCATCTGCTATGGACTGAATGTTTGCCTATCCCCCAATTCTACATGTTGAAATCCTATAGTCAATGTGATGGTATTTGGAAATAGGGCCTTTGGGAGGTAATTAGATAATGAAGGTGGAATCCTTATAAGAAATGATGCTCAAGAGCTGACTTTCTGTCTCTGTCTGCTCTATAAGTACACAAGGAAAAGGTCCTCCACAAATTAGGAAGAGTGTTCTCACCAGACAGTGGATATGTTAATGCCTTGATATTGGACTTTCCAGTCCCCAGAATTGTCAGAAATAAATGTATGTTGTTTAAGCCACCTAGGTTATGGTATTTTTGTTATAGCAGCCTGAATTGACTAAGATACCCATTAAAAATGAGAATGGTACAAGTAATCTACATATATATATTGTTTAGAGACTGTATTTAATAAGGAATGAGCATGAAGAAACTTTATCTCTTTCTCTTTGATGTTCACAAAGTTCCATCTTGTTCTGACAAAAATTAGAATATTATATGACAGTCAGTCCCAGGGGTTGTCAAGCACTAAAATACAAAGATATCATATTTATTATATTTGCCCATAAATAAATGAAATGATAAATACAAATATGTGTTATATTCCATGTACATATTTAGAACACATTAAGCATGGTGGATATAAAGTGGTAGGTTACAATGATGGACACATAATGCCATCAAGAAGGAAAACTACATAGAATATATAATATACCAATCAAGATAGAGAGTAATAAAAGTCCAATGAGATGCACAAAGTTCTCTAACATGTTGAAGGACAAGGAAAAGAATGTCTACTTGGTGAGAATTAGAGAAAGCTACATCTGAAGATAATAAAAGGCAGTGTTTATTCATGGAGATTACAAGTAACTTCTTGTAACCAGAGGAAGAGCGAACAAAGACAAAAATATTGGAAAATATGTAAGGTATGGGTATATATAAGCAAATCATTCAACATTAGGATTAAAGGGTGAAAAATCTGATTGGAGTATAGACAAATATAATGCTGAACAATGGGCACAGCCACCAGTTCCTTAGAGGTCAGTAAGTGTTTAATTTGTGTTTGATAACAGTACCATTATCTCACAGCCTACCATGTTATCTAGAGCAGAGTCAGGACTTTCTAGTAAAATGTTAGAAAATAGAGAATAAATGATTTTTGACAAGGTGAATGGATTCTTCTGGAAAGTCACCTGAATATAGTTAGTTGCATTATATTTGGGAATTCTTTAGACTATACCAGCTAGAATCCTTGAAGGTGATAGGATGAAGAATGTTTTAATATTTGTGTTCTGTACCTTCTAAATTTATATATATATGAATGATTAGAAATATATATATATATATAATGTATTATATTATCATAATCTATCTATCTGTCTATAAAACTGATAAGCTATATCCAGACCAGATGAAGGGATGTCTAGCTACATTTAGGATGACTTAAGTCTGAAACTTGACTTACAATTGCAAACATTTATGTAAGTTCTTTATTAACTCTGACATTATCCATTGACATTATCCACCACTGTGAAGGCACAGGATGATTCAAATTTGTTGAGCAATGTTGTTGATTCCTCTGGCTGTGAATCTTCTGAAATGGCTCATTTCCATATGTTTTAGAAAACAAATTCTATTTGATTTCACCATGAAATCTGTGTCTAGTCTTTCCTTAAATTCATAATTTCTAATATTTGTTAAGAATGTGGCCGAGCAATGAATCTGTTTTATGAATAAATTTATTGGAAATGGCAGATCCTCTAGAAGTGGCATACTATATACTTGTTGCTAGAAATCGTCTTGTAGTACACACAGGCATTTGTGTACTGCCTGTGTACTAAAGGCAAGAGGATCAGAAAGGCTTTTTGTTTATAGGGGTGCCAGTCTAGCACTTAATCAGCAAAGTTTCCTGGCCTTGTTAAAAAGAACAGGACAACGTGTAACTCATTCAGAGATTAACATTGGACTAAGAATTGGAATGTGATAATGCTAAGGCACCTGATCGGTCTAGCACCCTTGCTTACTGTCAAACCAAATCTCAAAATTTTTCCTCACTCTAGTTCCATAGAAATAATCAAACTCTTGGAAAGGATAATTACAAAGCCTTGGTTGGCTGTAGTAAATAACATTGTTACAATCTGTCATTAGACCACATGCTAAAGATTAGATTTTCTACCCATAGCTCAAAAATAATCATTTTATTTTTTGGAACTGAAAAGTAGAAAAGGAGGTAAAAATATTGTGGGAGAAAGGGATCTCTTGGTCAAGTCTGAATGAAGGAGAACATCTTGGATGGGGTACCTTTGTCCATGTATAGTCTTTCTCCAAGTATGTGTTAGATTATCATGGCTATTAGAAAGATATACTTGTAGTAGCACTGAGCTAGCTCAGGGGATAGCATGGTGTTGTAGAAGGAGGACTATTAGAATTGCCAGGGTCTGGTCCTAGAAAAATTGTGGTCAATTATGATTCTGATGGAGAAAGAGAAAATGAGGAGTGTGAGATCTAATGTATGAGATAGAAGGGAGAGATGGGGTGTACTAGATTGCTATGCTATATAATGGGGAAAGCGAAATAGGATGTGAACATAGGATGAATAAGGCTATGGATTAACCCACTCCATTGCACTTAATTGTGTTTGCATAAGATTTACATTGCATAATTTATAAGACCAGTTTGTAGGCAGTGATGCCTATGCCCTAAAGTGATATCTACACCATTAAAAGCAAGGTGAATAGTCTGGCAAGCACTTACTAAAAATGTATTGAATAAATAAATCAATAAATAAAATTGTCAGTCACATTTGTATTATCCCTTATTTGACAAAAATAAACAAGAGACAAACAAATGATAAAAAAAAAATTTTGGTTCCATAGATGGGGAACAGTTTGAGGTGCTAAATAAACTTACTTATGTGTTTATATCTTCCATGTATTCTTCACAATAGAGTGAAACTTGGGTCAATCATTTATAAGGTCTTGTAGCAGCATTGATCTTAGGAAGGTCTTTAAAAATATTTAGATTCAATTTCCTTCTTTTGTGTAACAAAAGAGAGCATAAAATCATCTCTGAGATGTTTTTATTTTCTCAAATTCTATAATTCTTTTCAAATCACAACAAATGATTCATGTCCCAGCCCTGCTTGATTTTAGATTCCTTCAGGAAATTGATTGATAAGGCCTAACTGACCTTTGCCATGCCATCTGTGTGTCCTAGAAATCGGTCACCATCGATTGAAGTCACAGATAGATAATCATTTGCTCCTACTCTTTTCACCTTTGAAATTAAAAACAAAAACAAAAACAAAAACAAAAAAAACTCTTGATGATACTGGGGACAAGGTAATGGACTATTCTTTAATCTTGATTAGGGGTGTCACACATGGTTGTGCACTGTTTGCTTTGCACAAAAGTGCCTGGCCAAGGGGATGTAAGGGAAGAAGATGCCAACCAACTTCTTGCCAATCCATACATCATGGGCCAAAGTTATTTATCCAAAGGGGACACCTTTTTCAAATTTGTACAAGGGTGACATTGGTTATTTATACTTAAACATTTGACACAACTCAAGTGACTAATAAACTATGCTGTCTACATTAGGTAGCACTTCTCAGTCATATGTTCCAACTCCAGCTTTATTAGTGTCACTTTCTTTTGGTTTTTGACGCTGTCACTGAGAAGAGTTTTAAGAAGAGCATCAAGATCAAAACAATATATGTTTCTATCTATATTGGTGTCTTAACTACAAATATCTTCCATAAACTAATTTAGTTTTCTATGCTTTTTAATATACCTTTCTGTGTTTATGTTTACATGCATATGGGTTTTCAATCTATACATAAATATATATTATAAAATAAAATAAGGATTTCTCCAAATGTAGTTGACAGGATGGTGGAGAAAATACTGTTGAGGTGGGTTCAGATTAATTTTCTAATTCTATCAGATCAATTACATAATTTCATCATTCTACAAGTTAAAATTATCCAGATTTCCAGTGTATAATCCTTATCCTCCTGGTTTTGAAAAAAGAAGTATTTATTAACTTGTATTAGTATTAACAATTTGATTGCAGATTAAATGGGAAAAGGTAGTATAGCAAGACCTCCTCAAAAGAAGCTTTCAATTCAAAGTAAATAGAATCACATGGATGTAAAAAAATAGCTGTAAACACTATCGTTCTGGTGTCATTTGATCTCACATTTTATAGAAAATAAAATTTGGCTGAGAATTTGGTCACTTATTTGAAATCACATTGATGTTTGTGGCAGAGAAAATTAATTTTAACTTCACTAGACTTCCTCTGAGGACTTCTAAGTCAATCTGGTGTAATGCATAAGAGGAAGATGACCACTGGATTCCAAATGCTTAGGTCTGAATCTTGGCTACACCAAGTACTATTGTGTTACCCTGGTCAGTTTAATTAACTTCTCTGGGCCTCTGTTTTTTTTTTTTTTCTTGTTTTTTTTTTTAATTTTTTTTAATTTTGGCATATTATGGGGGTACAGATTTTAAGGTTTCAATAAATGCCCATTTCCCCCCCTCCCCCCAAAAGTCTGAGTCTCCATCATGACCATCCCCCAGATGGTGCACATCTCACTCATTATGTATGTATATACCCGCCCCCCTCCCCCCTCCCACCTGCCCAATACCCTATTACTGTAGTACCTATGTGTCCACTTAGGTGCTACTCAGTTAATACCAGTTTGCTGGAGAATATATCTGGTGCTTATTTTTCCATTCTTGGGATACTTCACTTAGTAGTATGGGTTCCAGCTCTAACCAGGAAAATATAAGATGTGCTATATCACCATTGTTTCTTAGAGCTGAATAGTACTCCATGGTATACATATACCACATTTTATTAATCCATTCTTGGATTGATGGGCACTTGGGCTGTTTCCACAGCCTTGCAATTATGAATTGTGCTGCTATAAACATTCGAGTGCAGGTGTCTTTTTTGTAGAGTGTCACTGGATCATTTGGGTAGATGCCCAGCAATGGGATTGCTGGATCAAATGGTAGATTCGCTTGTATCGCTTGCTGGTGGGACTGGGCCTCTGTTTTATCTTCTGTAACTAGAGAAAATAACAGCACCTACTTCCTTTTTGTATGGATCCAGTGAGTTAAAATTTCTAAAGTGCTGAGACTTAAGCCCGCCACATAATAATAACAGAAATACAAGCCCACTTGATGATGATGATAATTATTTATGGATTTCAAACAATGAGTCATTCATAATTGCATACTCCAATATTCCCCCATACACTGTACTTGATTGCTGCAAAATAAGCAAAGCAAGAGAAACCACAAATGGTCATAAACTATGTTAATTTGGTGAATCTCAAAGTTAATAAATAAATTCAATTAGTATCATTTTGTAAATGAAATATAAAACCATCAACAGAATATTTCTAATGATATCTATCTGAATATTTGAACTCAAACCAATTCTTGAGATTTATAGAAACTGTTAAAAGTCCTACTCATACATACCAGGGGAAGATATTGCCTGAGAAGTTAGCACTTACAAAGAATTACTCCTGGGTTTTTCTTCACAGTTTGATTTCACTTAAAATATATGGAATTATAACAATTGTAATAATGGGGAAAAAAATGAAACTTTGCCTGATTGATATTTCAATTTATATCATTTGGTATTTAACTTTCTTATACTATTGGCTCCAGCTGAAAATTTTAATGATATATATGAATACAACATATTTATTTAAAAATGTTTAATTAGCAAATTAGAAAAATGCAACTATCTTTAATTTTTCTGAGTGCCTATATTGTAGAAGACTATTACAATACACTAAACACACTTCATTGACCATGGTATTGTGCTAAAAAAAAATAAGAAACGCTAATTATGATTATTTTAATTGATAACCACTTACAATATGTCTAAAAATAGTTGGGAGCAACATCATAGAAAAGTGAGTGATTGTGCTATGGCAAAGGTAATTAATCCTATTTTAGCAAGGTACATTATTCTTCATGTTTATTTTTATGCATCCACAGATTTATTTTCTTTCTACATTTTGTAGAAATTTGAATGTGCATTTGAATTTTCTGTGAGTTTTGAATCATGAATGGATATTCAATTTTGCCAAATACTTTTGCTCTATCTACTACAATTAACATATTATTTTCTTTAATCTCTTGATATGATAAATTACATTGATTGATTTTCTAATGTTGAACCAAACCAGGACAAACCATTTCCAGGACGAATCCAATTCTGTCACAATATATTATCCTTTTTATATCTTGCTGCATTTAATTTGCTAAAATTTTAAGGCATTTTGCATCTAAATTTATGATGGAAATTGGTGTAGTTTTATTTTTTGCAATATTTTTGTTTAGTTTGGAATGTCAATAATAGGACCTCATAAAATGAGGTGGCAAATATTTTGTATTCTTCTCTCTGGAAGAGTTTTTGTAGAGTTTTCCTTCCTTTAGTGTTTGGTAGAATATACCAATGGATAGCTACAACTGGAATTTGTTTACTTTTGTTATTTTTTTTTTCAGAATTTTAACTATAAATTCAAATTTTTTAATGAATTTATAAACATTGAGATTTTTCTTTTAATGGTGAGCTTTTCAAGTTTGTGTTATTCAAGGAATTAATCCAGTTCATTTAAGTTTTCAAATTTATAAGCAAAAGTTCCTTGTAATATTTCTTATTTTCCTTTCTGTGGGTTTTATTATATATCTATAGTTACATTCCCTCTTTCATTTCTATATATATAATGTATGTCCTCTTTCTTTTGTTGATTGATCAGTTTAACTAAAGCATTGTCATTTTTTAAAAATTTGAGACAAGGTCTCACTCTGTCACTGAGCTAGAGTGCAGTGTCATTATCATAGCTCACTGCAACCTCAAACTCCTGGGCTCAGGTGACCTTCCTGCCTCAGCCCCCTGAGTAGCTGGGATTATAGGCATACACCATCACATTGGACTGATTTTTCTATTTTTTGTAGAGTCAGGGTCTTGCTCTTGCTGAAGCTGGTCTTGAACTCCTGGCCTCAAGCAATCTTCCTGCCTCAGCATCCCGAAGTGCTAGGTGTGAGCCATTGTGCCTAGCCAATTAATTTTTCCATCTTCAATTTTATTAATGTCATTCCATTATTGAGATTATTCCCTTTCTCTCCTTCCTTTAGGTTTTTTATGTTTTACAGACAGGGTCTTGCTATATTATCCATGCTGGTCTGTAACTCCTGGCTCAAGTGATCCTCTTGCCTCCGCCCGTTAGGTTTAATTTGATCTCCTTTTACAGCTTTTAAAGTGAAAGCTAAGATAATTTATATGCATATGTATTCTCATGTTGTTGGGTAGAATATCATATAATATCAATTAAGTCAAGTTTTTGAGGGCTTTTCAGTTCTTCTTTAGCATTACTGATTTTGTCTACTTACTCTATTCATTACAGGGAGGAGGATATTGAAGTTTCAAATTATGACTATAAATTAATCTATTTCCCCTTTCAGCATTTGCGTCACAGATTTTGAAAATCTGTTCTTAGATGCATATATATTTAATTTGTTATTTCTATTTAGTTAGCTGACTCCTTATTGTGATCTCTTTTTCTCTAAGAGTATTCTTTTTTTTAAAGTCTTCATTGTCTGATATTAATATAGCTACTCCTCCTTTCTTCTGGCTGTTATATGCAATTAGTTATCCTTTAATCTACCTATTTCTTTATACTGATTGTGGGTTTTTTGTAGAGAGCAGAATTGAGCCTTGTGTTGTTATCCAGTAAGACAATATATACCTTTTAGTTGTGTTTAGACATAGGGCTTTCAATCTATAACCTATGGCCCAAATTCAGACTCTTCAGGACAAATCCGATTGCATACATGTGCTTATATTTAATATATTATTTTTGCTACTTATTCACTACAATGGCAGAATTGTATTTGCAACTGAGACCATATGGCCTACAAAACCAAAAATATTTATTATCAGACTGCTTGTAGAAACAGGTTGGCAACTTCTGATTTACATTTAATGTATAATTAATATTTATAGTTGATATGATTATCATATGTATTTTCTAAAACTTAAGAAAAAATATAATGCTTTATATATAGCCAGAGATTGACACTTTCTGTTGATAGCTCCTCATTCCTGGAGTTCCAAGTGTCTCTACGATATAATTTCTTTTTAGTCTAAAGATATTCCTTTAGCATACCTCTTAGAACTGCAGTCCCCAACACCTGGGCAGTGGACTGGTATTCCGATCCCAACACCTGTCTGTGAAAAAATTGTCTTCCATGAAACTTATGAAGGGGGACACACAGCAGAAGGTGACAAGCAGGCAAAAGAGAGAAGCTTCATCTTTATTTATGGCTGCTCCCCATGGCTCACATCACCACCTGAGCTCCACCTGCCTCCTCATCCCCTCTCCTTGGAAAAATCATCTTTCATGAAACTGGTCCCTAGTGCCAAAAAGGTTGGGACTACAGTTAGAACAAGTGTGCTTACAAATAACTTTCTTAGTTTTCCATCATCTCATAATGTATATATTTAGCCTTCATTCTTAAAGAATATTTTCACTAGATATAGAATTCAAGGTAGAATTTTTTTTTTTTTCCCAGAATTTTAAAAACTTTGTTCCACTGTCTTCTGGCCCTCATGGTATTTGATGTGAAATTTTCAGTCATTCAAATCTCTGTGCCTCTTTATATTATCTGGTATTTTTTCTCTAGTAGCTTTCCAGTTATACACAAACTTAAAACACACACACACACACACGTTTCTTTGTTTTTTAGCAGTTTGATTATAATATATCTGGGTATAGTTTTCTTTGATCTGATTTTGTTTGAGATTTGCACTGACATTTTTGATTCTATAAATTGTACTTCGTCCATCAAATTTAAGAAATTTTTAGCCAATTTTTCCAGTATTTTTTTCTAAAACAATTTTTCTACTCTCCTTTTTGGATTCAAATGACATAAATCTTAGACCTTTCTATAGTGACCCATTTCTCTCTGTTCTTCAGAAAGAATAAACTCAGTTGATTTTTCTTCAAGTTTACTGACACTTTTCCTGTTGTCTCTATTCTTGTAATGAGCTCAGCCAGTTAGCTGTTTATTCAGATGTTGTGCTTTTCAGTTTTAGAATTTCTATTTGATTACTTGCTATATGCTTTATGTTTCTGCTAAGAACTTTTATCTCTCAATTTCTTTCTTTTTTTAACCTTTCCTTTTAACCTTTAACTATAAAACATAGTTATAATCACTGCTGTAAAGTCTTTATCTGATCATTCCAACCTCTCTGTCATCTGGACTTGGCATCTGTTCGTTATGTTTTCTCTTGAGAATTTGTCTTTTTTGTTTTTTCACTTTCTTATAGTAGTTTTGGATTTTATCCTGGACCTTTGATAGACTATATTGTTTAATATATTGAAGAATGCTCATTTTCTGAATTGTTTTTGTTTTGTTTTAGAAGGTAACTAAAACAGCTTAGACCACAGTTTTCTCTCAATTGTTTTGTCCATGGCGAAGGTGGTGTTCATCTTAGTTCAGTTCTCAAAGGCTTTGTTTTGATATTTTGGATCTTTCCCACATGTGCTCAGATTAGGATGGGGCCCAGGACCTGTCAGGATCCACATGATGTGGTTTTTTTGTACCTTTTTACAGTATTTTCTGGAATTTCCCCCTCACTCTCAAGCTCTCACCAATCGCTCTTTACCATTTCTCTGACCTGAAAGATGGGATTTCTGTTGAAGTTTTAGGTGTTCACGCTACTTGTTGCTGTGAATTCTGTGATCGGTGCTTTCTTTTGCAGTAAGGCCATAGGAAAAAGAGAGTAAAAAGACACAAAAATCTGAGATTCTCCCCCCAACAAACACACACTCTTTGTATAGATGAGACCCTGTTTCCTGTTCTTTGGCCAGGATCACAAGGTTTCTCAGAGTTTTCGTTCTCTATTACCACTGTTTTTTTTTTTTTTTTTTTTGCCTTTTTTTTTTTTTTTTTAATTATTTTTTTTATTTTGGCATATTATGGGGGTACAGATTTTAAGGTTTCAATAAATGCCCATTTCCCCCCCTCCCCCCAAAAGTCTGAGTCTCCATCATGACCATCCCCCAGATGGTGCACATCTCACTCACTATGTATGTATATACCCGCCCCCTCCCCCCTCCCCCCTCCCACCTGCCCAATACCCTATTACTGTAGCACCTATGTGTCCACTTAGGTGCTACTCAGTTAATACCAGTTTGCTGGAGAATATATCTGGTGCTTGTTTTTCCATTCTTGGGATACTTCACTTAGTAGTATGGGTTCCAGCTCTAACCAGGAAAATATAAGGTGTGCTATACTACCCATTCCATAACTGGGCCCACCCTTGGGGCAAATGTTGCAAGAAAAAAAAGAAAAAAATGGGAAGTTCACTTCTGTGTAGGCTGCTTCTTCACATTTTAACTCCTCCAAAATCCATCTGTTTTTGTTTACTTTTTAGAGTTCCTCGGTAGTTGTTTTATATATTTTTTTCAGAGTTTTCAGTTATAATCATCAAGAGAGATAGGCTAAGATGTGCTTATTCCATTTTATGTGAAACCAGGACATCTGACGATGGAAACTTCTGACATCTTGATAGCAGCTGTTTTAAATTATGCAAGGACATAGCTTGGAGAAAAGAGTATGGAAATAATAACAATAATAATGAAAACTAACATATTGTTAACTTAGTATGTACCAAGTTGTTTTATTTTTGCAATTTATTTTCATCATAATCTATTTAAAAAGATTTCATGTTGTGGCTTCACTTCATAAGAGAAAATCCTGAGACTTAGGGAATTAATGTACTGAAGTATATATTAGGAGATGTTGATATAGATATGACTGAAATGCAGGCTCTGGAACCTTGAGAACCTGTTTAGCCATCAAACCGTCTAGTCACCTTCTTGTTTTATCCCTCAGACTATTCTTAGGTAGCATGACAAAGAGGCTGTGGATAGAAGAAGACCTGTATTTTAATTTTGGCTGTGTATCTCGGGCAAATTGTTCAGTTTTCTGAGTTCTGTGCCCTTATCTATAAAATAAAAATAAACTATTATTAGTGTTTTTGAAAAACAGTGTGTATATGTAAAGCACCTGTCTCAATTCATATGAAATAAATTGCGTGTAATGAACTCTACATATTGTTATTTTTATTAAGGGAATGTGAATATAAATTCCAGGATATGGAGATTGCTCAGAGCTAACTGTTACTGCTGATAGTATATGAGTTAATTTTTAAAGATTTGATCTCTAGTCAACATTTCATCTGAGAAAAGATAAAACCAGGCATCAGAAATTATAGTTATATTCTTACATAACATATATAATTTTAATGTTAATGTCTAACTTTTGAAAAGGCTGTACCATCACTGCACTAACTTTGGTGAAAAATTGATTTACGAATGGTGTTTTGGAAACTAAAAGGGGAATAAAATACAAATAAGGACTGTGATTTTGGCTACTAATAAATAATATACTATTATATAACAATTTGTTGATATTCCTAACTACTTCAGCCATTAAGAATTTTCTATATTTCTTGTGAATAAAAGTACCTATTCAAGAATACTGTGCTTTAAAATTTTATTAGAGTGAATGGCCAAGTCAAAAACAGATTCTTGTCACCAAAGGCTGAAACGCTAGCTAAACATGATGAAGTGAATTTCTGAAGTGGGATTACATTTTTATTATAGTCAGTTGCATTCACAGTAAATAAATAACTGGGTGTGGAGGAGGGAACCAAGTATAAATTTCTTTGTATTAAGCAGGTAGAATTACATTACAATTACTTAGAAATTACATTAAAAATACAGTGAGAATGTTGATAGTATCCAATAGATGCACTAAACTAATAACCAGGGGGGAAATAATGAAAGCAAAAGGAAGGAAGCTTCTGGCTAAATTCAAAATCAGAGATAAGACTTTAGGTGGAGCTGAGCTAAGCTTCAGCTGCAGGGGAATTGTATGCTGACCTTTACAAAGATCTGGAAAGGTCAAGTGATCTGGAAACCAGATTAGTTTCATGTGGCAGAAACTTCTTGAGACTTGCCTAGACTTGCCTTTAGCCATTTTAAATGATGATGCCTACACTGACAAAGAAATATTTCGATAAGCAAAACTACCACACTCAAATGAGTACAATTACCTTTCTAAACATTTCTTTGCTAATCCGTACAAACTATTTTTTTTCAAAAAGAGGCTTTTAAAATTTATTTTGAGAAACTTCTTTTTATTGAAATGTAATCAGAGAAAAGTCAGTGTAGGGTTATATGTGGGGAAAACTTTCCCTTTCCCCCATTAAATTCACTGAAACATCAACTCACAATTAAGGCAGATTAATAATAGAAAGGTTTATTTACTGTGCACATGGGGAGAATCACAGAGTGATTACCTAATATCCCAGTGATTTAAAGACAAGTATAAAAATATATGAATATTTTTTTATTTGTCCTTTTGGAGGAGAGGGGAAGATGAGGAGTATAGGTAATTATGTTTAAGGATAATAAATGGTTTCTAGGGAGGATAAATGGATGGGTGAAACAGATTGACTTGTAAGTGACTCTCTTTGCAAATTAAATGAACCTGAGAGACAGGTATTATATTTAAATGATTTGGGCCAGGTCTGGTTGGATTCTTGATCTTCTTTTCTGCAATATATTGAGATAACAGGGAGAAGAAGGAAATCAATTGCTCTTTTGATCTTTTGATCCATGGGTCTGGTTTATACAGATAGAGGGAAAGGCTTCTTCCAGTGCTTTTTGATCTTTCATGGTCTGTAATTCAAAATATTCTTTATACTAAGGAGTCATATTTTGGGGTGGAATTTCCTGAGCTCCTTCATCAGCAAGTGACCTAACTTTATTAATTCAGAAAAAAGAAAATAATGCCTAGGAATTTGCTGATATGGGAGAAGACAGTATGCATTAATTTGAATCAGAATAGGAACTGATTTACTTATTTAGTTATTTTCAACTTTTTTATCATGTGCTCACAATATGACAGAAGGTGAGGCTGGACACTGGGAAAATAATGATGATCAAGGGAGATATAGACCTACCCTTAGAATGGAGTAAAATCATGTGGACAAGAAAATAATTACACATCTTACTCAGTTTTCTGGTGCTATAACAGAATAAACTGAGACTGGATAATTTATAAAGAACAGAGATTTATTTATTGCAGTTCTTGATGTGAGAATGTTAGATATGTCAATGGAAAAAAAATCTAAACTCTGTAGAATAATTTTAAAGAGATTTACTTTGAGCAAAATTTGAGGACCATGACCCGGAGCCACATCCAAGAAGCCTTGAGCAAGTAGACTCACTGTGGCTGGGTTACAGTTTGGTTTTATACATTTCAGGGAGACAGGGGTTACAGGTAAAGTCATAAATCAATACATGAGAGGCATACATTGGTTTGAAAAGGTGGGCCATCTTAAAGTGGAGGGTGGGGGGTGTTACAGGTTATAGTTGGGTTTAAAAATTCTTTGACTTGTAATTGGTTAAAGACATGAAGCTTTGTCTAGAGGCCTGGAATGTTTCAACATAAGGAACTGTTATCAGAGGTAAGCTACCAGACATATATTTGTTATTTAAGTTGAGGACTTGTAGGTTTGTTTTGCATACCCTTAGACCTGTTAATGGGTTACAAAGGATGTCCCCAAGAAGGGAGGGGGGCATGATAAGGCATGTCTGACCTCCTTCCTCCTGGAAGGCAATTTAGTTTTAAGACATTCCTTTGGCCATGAGAAGGTCCATTTAGTCAGCCAGTGGCTGGGGTGGGGGGGTGGGGGGTGGCGTGAGCCTTAAAATTTTATTTTAGTTCACAGATAGATAGTGATAGTGAGGGATTCCAGATCTCCTAGGGACAAAAGTAGGTACTGTTGCCTTGGTGCAATTGCCCTACCTGGGAAGAAGGACAAGGATGGGCCCCAGGCCCCCACCCTAATCCTCTCCTGAGCAACTGCCATATCTGGGGGAGGAGGAAATACCCTATAAATCTGCAAATCAGAACTTGGCACACCAGCTGCAAAAGAAGGCAGAGGACTCTCTAGCCCACAGGCCAAGCAGCATAGATACCATAGAGTCTGGAAATTGATCTAGAACAACCCATATGCATAGTTAACACTCAGGTCATCCAACTCCCAACTGTCCAATCAAAATGGTTCCATGGTGACATCTTAACCACAGGGAGGTCCGAATCCAGGCACTATAAAGCAAGTCACAGAACATAACCAAACTATTTTTCCTGTTGTGATAAGGGGTCCAGTCATCATCTATGGAGTGTGTATCTTGGTCTATAAGCTGGTATCTTGCTCTTGCCCTGTAATCCTATCTTTCTCCCTTCTCAATAAATTTCACCTCCTGCTTGCTTTATTTTGGTGTGTCTGGTCATTCTTCAGCCATGAGCACACCAAGAACTGAGAACACAGAGCGAGACTAAACCTGATAAGAAGTCCAAGACTGAAGTGAGGGCTTTCTTGCCGTGTCACCCCATGGGAGAAGGTGGAAAGAAAAGAAAGTCCATGTGAGAAGGAAGACAGGGGACCCAACTTGAGTTTATCACAAACCCATTCTCAAGATAACTAAACCACCTCCTCTATAAACACAAGCACCCATTCATGAGGGCAGAGCCCTTGAGGGTAAAGGAAATCAGAATATTTGTCCCCAAAATATATTTCTTTGATATATTTTGAGATAGCTCCCACAAGCCCAGCAGACAGATGTATCACTGCAACGCTGTGGGAAAATATTTGCATCTGAGTACAACCAGGTATTTTCTTATCCAATATAGGAAAGATTAACTGAGCTTCTGAAACCGTTAAACCTCTGAAAAGAAACATTTATCATCTATTTTCTCTGAGGGCTAGTACCTGTAAGGTTTCATTTACATAACAAGACCCCTTTGCTAGCCAAGCCTCTTCCTCTCTTCCTTCCATAATCCATCTTGCAGCTAAAACTTATTTTGCCACAGTTTAAACCCCCATGCACTTATAAACTTCTGTGCCTCATTGGTGAATTGAGTCTTCCTTCTGAAGGCTCCCATGTATACATTAAATAAATTTGTATGCCCTTCTCTCCTATTAGGAAAGCTATGAGGGAAAGGGCTATGTCAAAATTTGGGAAAGCCAGATTTGAAACTCAAAGATTTTGTATTTGTTTTTCATTGTTTATTGGTCCTAACCAGTGGCTTCTTCATATACTACACGGGGGTACACTATTTAAAACAGAATTAAAATGTGAGAGGGCTGTGCTTGCTCCTGAGAATGATCAAAGGGGTGAAGTTGACTCAGAGAACTATTGTACATGCATATCCAGGGAAGTAGAGAAATCCAGGCAAAGCTTTATTTAGTAGTGATTTAAAAAGCAAATAGACCAAATCTTAGTGGTTTATAGGAAATCATGTGCAAGGACCAACCTAAAATATAATAGAATCAGATTTCTACCAAGAGGCCGTCCATGCCCTGATTTTGTCATCCTGAAACGGTAATTCATTCTCTAGTGAGAAGATTCACTGCACACAAGCATGTCTCATGTCCATGCTTTATGGCTAGTAGCAATTTTATTGACCTCAGTGTCCAGGAATGCAGACCGGAAATAACACTGTCTGCAGGCACTGCACTGTCATATTTATGATATAAATGGCAAAAGCTTGTTCATGATTCATTTTTTGTGGCTGCATCACTAGTTTTCTCACTGACATTGAACAGAAAGAAAACAGTGATGGATGAGCAAGAAACAATATTGAAGGAGCAAGATAAAATGTCATAAGGTCAGCTGAGAAGTAACTGAGGAGCTGGCAGAGAATTTTTTAGAAAACAATCTTTTTCATGATTAGAGATTATATTGAGTATGTGTAATTTCTCTTAAAATTATAGATATATGTATTATATTAAATACAATGTAGTATACACACACACATATTATGATGTTTCAGTCAACTAGAACCATGTATACAATGGTGATCCTGTAGAATTCTAATGGAACTAGGGGAATTCCTATCCCCTAGTAACATTGTAGTTGTCCTAATGCTGCAGTATTATTACTTTTCTTTTTATAAATTTAGCATAGCTTAAGTGTACTTACAATGTTTGTAAAGTCTACAGTAGTGTGTATGTCCTACACCTTCACATTCATTCATCACTCACTCCTTGACTCACCCAAAGCAACTTCCAGTCCTGTAAGCTCCATTCAAGTAAATCCCCTCTACAGGTGCTTTTATCTTTTGTACTGTACTTTTATTGTACCTTTTGTATGTTTAGATATGTATAGATAAACAAATATCATTGTAATACAGTTGCCTACGGTGTTCAGTATAGTAACATGCTGTACAAGTTTGTAGCCTAGGAGAAGTAGGCTACAGCATATAGCCTAGAGCTGTGGTAGGTTATATAATCTAGGTTTGTGTAAGTAAGCTCTATAATATTTACACAATGACAAAGTTGCCTAACAATGAATTTTTAGAACATAGCTCTACTGTTAAGAGCTAAATGCTATTCTAATAAGCATATAGTATCTGGCAATAACATATGAGGCTGAGCTCCAACTGAAAAGACTTTTATAAATTGAATAATAATATCTGCAATCTTTAGTCTTACTTGAAAAGCTCCATTAAATTGAGAAATTTAAAAAAAAATAACCCACTACCTCTGAATATGATGGAATAGGAAGTGTATATAAGGAATGAAATAGATATATTAAGTATAGATAAAAGTTATTCTGCAGAAAAATTCAAGTACCACTGCTTTTTAACTGATAGGCTACATATAGTGTCAAATATACAATTGAACCCATGAAATATGATCATTTCAAAGAGCCCTTTGGTTTAAAATTCTAAAAGAATATACTAGATGTTATAGAGAGACAAATAGAAGAAGATCTGAAAAATTTCAACCCTCTTGTTTGTTGCCAGGAAACTTGGAAGCTTATGTTTGTTACATGTATAAAACTGCTGAGATTTAATATAAATAGGATAAAACTTGCTCTAGAATAGTAACAATCACAGAATAAATTTCAGCTTTTTTCTCATTTTATAAGAAAGTTTACATTTGCGTAAAAAAAAAATGAAGGCATTGACCCAGATATTCTGCATAGTACATATGAAACCCTTTGTAAATAAGCAAATAATCCAGGAGCCAGGCTGATAATATCCTCTGATATAGAGAATGACGAAGCAAAAGTGTTTCTCTATTGCATTTTATAGATACAAAGCTAGTTTTAAAGCTCAAACTGAAACTAGCCCAAATGTCATTTGAGAGTAGAAGTAAAGAGGAAAGATTTTTTTGGTCCTGAGCTTTTTACAGAGTGGAATCAAGCTTTATTTATGTATTGTTTTTTTTTTTGTTGTTGTTGTTGTCCCTGTTGTTGTTTGTTTTAGGAAATCTATAGAGATCAGTCCTGGAAAGTTTGTCTGATGGCATGGCATCTATTTACTCCTGCTACTGGTTTGAGGAACCAGTCTATCTCAACTACTTCAAATGCTTCATTTGCTTTGCAGAACACTCTGAACATGAAGAAGAGGGTTATTGGTTTTGGCATCCTTGTGAAATACTCAGCGTTTTGGCAGCTGCAGAACATCCTCCTCCAGAAACTGCATTATGCTTTTTAACATTCCAGCTGCAATACTGTGGAAATCATATATCCTGTAAACCCCAGTTAGCCAGGTGTCCTCCCAACTACTCCTAATAAAGGAATCTTGCCAACATAATAATAAAGTCTCATGATGCTGTAGCACTGCTTGTCTTTATCCTGTGGCTGCAGGCCTGCAGAGAAACGGGCTTTCTCGGGCTTAATTAGGCCATCATTTGGCAAGAAACACCTCAGTATGTAAAAACCTCTTCTCCAGAAATGGGCAATCAAATTCTCTCTTCCATACACTTTCTGGAACAATCCATCAGAATAAAGTCCTACTGAGGTATATTATCTTTTAAGCTCCCATTTTTTATCCAGAGGTTGCAAAAATCACTTTGAGAGTTTGAAGAGAATAGACAAATTTTTTGGATTTCAAAATGAAAAATATATTCTTGGGCTTTGGTGAATAAGGTGATGCTATCAAAAATAGGTTCATCATAGTATTGGCAAGAATGATAACCCAACATGCAGTTGTGGTCCTGGTCTAGTACTTTCTCCAGCAGCTTTTCTTGTCATTCCTATTTGGTTAATAAACTGAAAAATAAAACCTTATACTACTGTATTAGTCAGAATGCTCCAGAGGAACAGAACCAGTAAGCCCAAAATCTGTGGTATGTACTGGCAGGCAGATACAAAGGAGAACTGATGGGGTAGGTGAAGTTGGAAGGCAGTCTGCTAGAGAATTCCCTCTGGCTTGGGGAATTTGGTTGTTTTACTCTATTCAGGGCTTCAATTACTGATTGGATAAGACCCACCCACATTATTGAGAGCATTCTGATTTACCCAAAGTTCACTGATTTAAGTGTTAATCTCATCCTAAACTCCCTCAAGTTGACACATAAAATTAATTATCACAAGCTCACTCTTTGTCAACTTTGCATCCATATACATCTCCTTAAACTATATTTAGTCTCCAAAGAAAGACAACAACAAAGCCATACTTTCATCTGACATGATATAACTATCTTGTGGACAACTGGAAACTCACTAACTCTTTCCCTAGAACAGGATGCAAAGTCCTTGGTTGATGTTTACTCTTCTTCTTGATATTCTGTAACGTAAACACTATAAAGCCTACAATACTTCAATACTATAAAGTCAGTACATCTTATGTTACATGACAAAGGAATAAAAAGAAAAGAAAACAGACATTTGCTTCATTTGTAGCTGACCCTTGAACAACAAGTGTTTCAACTGTGCTAGTCCACTTATATGTGGATTTTCTTCTGCCTCTGTCACTGGAGACTGAAAAACCAACTTCTCTTCCTCTCCACCTCAGCCTACTCAACATGAAGATGATGAGGTTAAAAATCTTAATGATGACCCACTTACACTTAATGAACAGTAAGTATATTTTTTCTTCCTTCTGATTTTCTTAATAACATTTTCTTTGCTCTAGCTTACTTTATTATAAGAAAACAATATATAATACATAAAACATACAACATATGTGTTACTCAATTGCTTGCATTATTGGCAAGTCTTCCCATCAACAGTAACCTATTATTAGTTAAGTTTTAGGGGAGTTAAAAGTTATACATGAATTTTCAACTGCATAGGGTGTTGGCACCCCAAATTCTTGCATTGTTCAAGGGTCAACTGCATATAAACATATACATGCATACGGACATATTTATAACAAAATAAAGAGGAAAAATCCCCAACAATTATGGCAATGACAGTCCTCATTTCTGTAACTGGTGACAGGCTGCAGCTGGTATTTATAACTACCTTCTTTCACTATCCACTCTATGTTTCCTTTGCCTTCAGCAAGCACTTCAGCTGGTTATGGTTCTTTGCCAGGTGGGCTGTCCCAAGCCTTCATTCCTGAAGGCTTGGTGCCATTAGTAGTCCTATCTGATTGGGTTGTTACAGTTTTCATTGACTTTAGTCACAGGACATGGCAATCATATGAGACTCCCTAGGGGGTCTCCTGTATTCACACATACTCTTCCTTACCTCCCTTGTGGAGTGGCCGTCCAGTTTCCTCTTGGTAGTCAGGATCAGTCATCCCAGTCAGCACAGTAACTCCCTTCTTTGCCTGTTGATTCTGAGTCATGTGGAGTCCAAACTGGACTTGGTGGCAGTCTTAACTTCAAGTGCAACAGAATAATTGTTATGTCTCATGGTGGAAGCATTCCTCCCTTTGGAATTAAGACTTTTAGGCCAGTAGAGTATACATGTGGTCATGGGGACAAGAAGCAAACATTTTGCTACTGAGTCACTAGGGTAATTGGCAGTGGTTTTCTTCCCATTTCCACCCTTAATTCCTGGACCTATGAGTCCCAGCTATGGGAGAAACAACATCATATATTGACACTGAGTCAGAGCATGTTTAGCCTACTAGAGAATCTTGCACCAGCCCTGAAAGATATTGCCACCAAGTTGGCAATGTAACTGAGTCTTTAAAAGGCCATTTCATAGTTCTATCAGTCCAGCTACTTCGGCATAGGAGGGAGCAGGGTAAGATCAGTAAATTCTATGAGCATGGGCCTATTGCCTCACTTCATCTTTTGTGAAGTGACTTTGTTGATTAGAAGTAAGCTGTGTGGAATACTATGATGATGGACAAGACATTTTATAAGTCCATAGATGGTAGTTTTGGAAGACACATTCCATGCAGGGAAGGTAAATGCACATACAAAGTAAATGTGTATTTTTTTCTTTTTAGTAAGAATCAAATGCTGTCCTATCCATGATAGAAGTGGTAAAATGTAATAAATGTGCCACCATGTAGCTAGATAATCAGTGTGGAGAGTGGACTCAGAGTTGGTCTCTGCTGCTGGCAGATTGGGCACTCAGCAGTGACCGTAGCCAGGTTGGTTGTGGTGAGCGGAAGTCCACATTGCTGAGCCCACACATAACCTTCGTTATTGCCACCATGGCCATTTTGATCATGAACACATTAAGCAACGGCAGGAGTTGCTGGGGAAAGAGGCACACTGATATCCACAGAACATGCTGTCTATCCACTTAATCATTAAGACACCCCTTTGCTGAGGTTACCTTTTGCTGAGCATTCACATAAGATACAAATAATCTTCATGATTTTTGCCCAAGCAGAGCAGTCTACCCATATACCTCTTCCTCAGACTTGCCTGTCATATTCCTTGCTTGTCAGAATTCATTTTCTAATCATATTCCTGTCTAAATCCCTGTCAAGGCAACCATTGGCCACAGCATATGAATCAGCATATAATCACTTGTCTGGCTAAGTAAAATGAACAACTGGGTGCATTGCTCAAAACTCTTCCCATTGGGAGGATTTTCCTTCACTAGTGCCCTTCAGGAATATCTCAGAGAAAGGCTGTCGTGCTGCATGCGTTCATTTCTTGGTGGTGCCAGCATATCATTCAGAACTATCTGTAAACTAGGCCAGAGTATCTATCCTCTTCCTTTGTCAACTGATCTCAGAGAAAGCTCCATGAGGTCATCAGTGCAGGATGTGACAGAAGGTAGAACGACAAGGGTGGAACCATGGGCATTTGGGCCACTTTTTCATGTAACTTACTTGTGACTCCAGGGCTTACTCAGGTCCAATCACAGACATACCACTTCTATTTAGTGATGGGAAGTTTTGGGGCACGCCAACTTTCTTGCTTAATGGGTCAGATAACACCCAGGTGGTGACAGACAGCTCAGGTTGCAGGTAACTTGGTGGCCCATAGTTAAGTGTTCAGCCTCTACTTAGACCCAGTAGTGGGCCAAATGCTGTCTTTTAGAGGTAGAGTCGTTATGTGCCGAGGATGCAGGGCACAGCTCCACGATCTTTAGGTCCTGCACGGTGATTCACCTATAGAGGCCTGCCAAAGGCTCCAATCAGCATCAGGGACAATTGACACAACACCACTGACCCCACTGGATCATATGGCTCAAGTGGCAGAGCAGCTTGCAGAGCACGCTGGACCTGTTGCAGAGCCTCTTACTCTCAGTCCCATTCAAAACAGCTTTTTGAGTCACTCCTTTTATTTTCCCTCTTTGTACAGTGACATTAAGAGTGACAAAAGAAAAACTTAAGCACATTACAATTGTAAAGAATTCCTTTGAGCATTCAATGATTTATGAATTGGGCAGCATCAGACTGCAAGCAGTTTAGCACTCTCCTAGGAGGGGCAAGAGAGGAAATATTTATAAGATGTTTGCAGAAACAAGACCAAACATTCTTGATTGGTTAAAATGCAAAGTTCCTAGTTAGAGGTTACTTGGTAGTTTTGATTAGTTAAGATTACATTTTAGTTTACTTTTTATATTGGTTTTGCTTATGTAGGAATCTAAAATTTGGGTCCATTTTAACCAAATAGCCTTCTAATTAAAAGAAAAAATAATAGAACAACTAGCCAATATCATTACAGTCATAAATTTGACAAAAATATTTGAAAGTGTCGTGTACATGATCACTCAGATCCTTGTTTCTTGTAAGTCACTTGGATTATCCATTGTTGATACTTTGTGTATCTGTTTTGCCAGGTAGTACTGTTAGTGTTTTCTTTACTATTTAAAATAAAGTCTCTAGTGACTTTAAATCTTATCACCTTAGAAAGCCAATTCTGGAAATCCAAGAACCCATCCAGAAAATTCATGCTTTAGAATTTGTTTCTTTAGAATTGCTCTCAGTACAAAAATCTGTATTAGGGTTCTCCCTAGAAACAAAACTAATATATTGGGTATGCATATATGTGTACATATGTGTATAAATGTGTATATTCATATATATGGAGATTTATTTTAAGTATTTGGCTCTTGTGGTTTGGGAGGCTGGCAAGTCCAACATCTGCAGTGTGGTCAGCAGGCAGAACCCCAGGAGGCAACAGATACAGTTCCAAGCAGTCTTCTGGAGACTTCTTTTTTGCTCAGGGGGGCAGGTTATTTTTCTGTCCAAGCCTTTAGCTTATTGGACAAGGCTCACCCACACTATCAAGGGCAATCTGCTTTACGAAAGTTCACTGACACAATTGTTATTCTCATCCAAAACCTTCCTCAGTTTTGACACATTAAAAATAATCATCACAATTTTTATATTTTGAAAGTTATTAAACAAAGTTATAGCAAGCACTCATAGCCCAATGAGCATGTTAATTTCTATTGGATTCTCAAATCTGGTTCTTATCAGTTCTAAAGCCTATCTTTCTGGCTAGTAGAATAATCTTCATATTTTTAAATTAAAAATACTTTTAGGAACATATTTAGTAGCAAAAATACCTGAGTGATCGCTACTGGTAATTATGCAATAACTGTATGAGTGTGCATGTATGTTTGTGTGTGTGTGTCTCTGCTTAAGACCAATTTAGTGAACTGACAAACATGTGAATATGAATACATTAATACTGATACATGTTAGTGGAGAAAGGCTCTTAACAGTAGGGGACAATAGCATTTTCTTCTGCTTCTTTCGAGAGCACTTCTTTCCTAAATCACTCATTAAAAGTTGATATTTTTTAGCATTCCGTCCACACTATACATGCCCAGGTTTTGATTGTCTTTCATCCATTTGGAAAAGTCTAAGTATCTGTTATCTGCTGGGTACTGAGTATGAGTTGGTCACAGAATGCAATTAAAAAGAGATGAATTTTCTCCCTTATAGAACTATGCACTAAAAAGGAATACAGGAATAATATTTTTTGAAATCACACAAATAAATTTCCTTCCTATGAAGACAAGGAATATGATTTTTAAGAAAATGTAAGAGGATTGTACCTAGGCTGAAAAAATTATAGAATATTTAATTGAATCAATATTCTATTATATATAAGCTAAGGTATATAGTATAAAAATTACTTAGACAAAGGATTAAAGGATATAGAAGATTATCGCAGCCATAGAATAACATGCGTAATGCTAGTACAGCATTAGGGTACCTTATATATTATTATTATTAATATTATAATGCTACTATTACTACTTCTACCTCTGCTATTACTATTACCACTACTATTAGCTAAATACTTATGATTTCCAATCTACATCTCTAACCTATACATCAATCTTTACCTATAGATCTATATTTCCAACTTCCAATATATTGGACATTTTCATCTTGAGATCACATCTTACACAAGGGCAGGCCTAGCTTTTCCTTTTGCAGGGAATTGTTACAGAAGCACATGGGAGGTGATCTGAGGAATTCTTGAGATGACGTGTAGAAGCCATGGAGGCTTTTTTAATGATCGCTGCTCAGCCAGGTTATGGCAGTAGTATGAAACATTCTGGAAATATTTCAAATTCAGTGTGCTTTTTTTACTGCCTGGAAATGTGGGGTAATAAACAGACTATGGATTTTGGAATCAGAGTCCCTCGTATGTTTAACCTTGGATAAGTTACTTACCTGTTTCTTCTTTTTCTAAAATGGGTATTATAACATCTGCTTCATAGGAATGCTTTAAAAACCAAAGTAGATAATTGATAAATGCCACCTAGCACAGCATAAGTGCATAAAAAGTCAATTCTTTCCACTTGTCCCTATTTTTCACTGCTAGAAAAAAGCATATTCCTCTTTCAAAGAAGAGAGATCTCATCTCATCTCTGAGGCTACTTCAACTGTATTCTTGGTAGCATTTTATAAATCTTTAATATTATTTATAACATTTTGTTATTATTATCTACTTTCCAGTGTGCTTCCCAATTATTCAGGAAGTTTCTGAAGGGCAAGGCCTACATCAGACACATGATGTTACCTCCAGTAATTAGTCTCATATTTGATATCTAACAAACATTTGATATCTAACAAGCTATTTATTATTAAATTGGACTAAACAGCTTTCACTCACATCCTATATTTGACCAAAATCTGTAAGTCAACAGAGTGAAGCCCTGATACCCTTGTTTTAACTTACTTTTCAATATTTTAATTCATTTCAATAATTTCTGGTCTACTTTATTGTCCTGCAAAATATCTGTTTAAAATTGTGCCTATTACAACATTCCCTTTCCATTAGCAACTAAACACTATGATCCTGGAAACCACTCTCCAAAAGGGCCTCCAGCAATCCTCCACTCCAGGAATTTACGTCCCTGTGGGTTTCTCTGACACATTGAATCTGGACTGGCTGTGTGACCCACACAGCAATACTTCAAGAACATTCAGTGGGTCAAAGTAATACTGGTGGCTGGGTTTTAAGAGATCTGCAGCTTCCACTTCAACCTGTTGGAACACCATGGTCTTGAAACTCCGTCACATGCAGTGTGAGCAAGAAGCTATATTCAGGGGGCATGTAAATGAAAATTAGGCCTTAGCTGATCTCCCAGGTACTGGCTATCTCCACTGCCAGCTATGTGAGTGAGGCTATTCTGAACCTTCTAGTCTTTCCAATACCTTGGGTGATATAATTATTTTAAGCTGAAGATCCTCCCAGTCAACTCACAAAATTCTAAGAAAGAAATTATTGTTTTAAACCAACAAGTTTTGGGTGGTAATAAATTACTAAAACAATGAACAATGCAATGATAACAATGGCCTTCCACAGTAACCTTTCAAATTCAGGATAACAGAGATCATAGTAGCTATACAATCTGACAGTTCAACTGAGGTTTCAATTCTCTACACTGCATTCCTGTCAGGAGGCAATTTAGCCTCTGTATAATCTCCAAATATGCCAATAAACTCACCACATGTTCTTATAAAACAGTTGATTCAACTTTTGGATAACTTTATTCAAATGTACTTATTGTCATTTGAAAAATTTCTTTCCTGTGACTACCTCTCATTTAGTTTTATCTCTCTCTTTGTCTGAAGTCAACTGTCATAAACCACTCTACCCCTCCCTTCACTGACCATATCTTTTCTCCTTTTGTGATTTGGTTAGGACTTTTGCTCTTCTGATTTTTAACTTCAGAAAATGCTCTAGTTGGCTACTTAACCTCTTTAAAAAAAAGTAATTCTCCAGGAGTGGCCTGTTGTGTGCTGAGTAGAACAGGACTGCCATCTTTTACTTAGAGATGTTAAGTACAATTGTATGGCCCTTTATACTTTTCAAAACATCCCAACATATTAACTCACTTTATTTTAATGCCAATTCTCTAAAGTAAGGTTGAGCAATTCTTCATATCCTTGAAATAAAAGATAAATAAACTGAGACCAAAAAAGGTTTTAGAAACACTTCCAGACTATAGTCAGAGATTTCCTGAGTCTAGGCTAGAATTTAGTTTTGTGTTATTTTGATTTTTTTCTATCTCAGTTTCATCAAGTGTAAAGAAAAAATAGTAAAGGGACATCCCTCTTTGGTGAGGGATATATTTCCTCACCAAATAATGATTACATTTAATATAGGTGACAGGTAAAATACTAAGGTAATTACACTTTATAAGATTTGTTGAGTCTTGCTGAAGGAGAAGCTGCTATTCTGTATATTTCAAGACCTTTAGTTATCTGTCTCCGTGGGCAGCCAAGCATGTGACTAAAATCATGGAACAACAAATGTTCAAAATAAATTCTTTCTCAGAATTAAAAAAAAATCACTCAACTTGCCTTCATGGATTTATACTATGTGATTCCCAATTCAAAAAATACAATAGAATGTTTGAAGTATTAATATATTCCTTTTCTAGCTCTGTTAGATCATTGGTCATGATACCATGTTGTAGGGGAACCAAATGATTGCATATTAATAATGATTATCTCAGGTATAAATGAGGCCATTGTCTACTTTTATACCTAAAGATTTCCTAGACAAATATATAAATATTAAAATTATAAAAACTGAGAAAGCAGCCTAATTAATGAGAGTATATGTATGTCTCAATAGGTGTGCAAGTGTACATATCTGTGTGTGTAGCTGTGTTAAGTGGGTTCAGTCCAAGACAGCAATACACATATTATTAGTTAAAATATCCAAATACATATTTAGTTTTGCAAATTAATGTATCTTTTCAAATTTTAGTTCTTTCAGCTTGCTTGAAACAATATTTCATAGAACAAAATAATGGATTTTAATTTTTGCAGACAAATATTCTTATTGTTTTACGTAAGGACTGAAAACATTTTAGGAGAATTTTGAGGAGAGATTTAATAAAATCTTATTTACATTTTGCAAAAATTGACAAGAGAATATGAAAATTAGTTTTTTTTTTTTTTCTTATGCAGAGAAATCCCTGGAAAACTCTCTGAACAAACATTCTGTATACCTGGATACCTCTTTTTGCATTTGGATAATTGAATTTTTGTGTGTGTGACAATCATGTTTGTATACTTTTAAATAGTTCTCTCCCTTTTTTATTCCTTTAACTTACTTCAATATATTCTATTTTGAACCAATTTTCTGGCATTTCGTCATTTCTTTAACTGAACATGTGACCAGTTTTTACATCTGTGAATATTTGATTTAAGGCCAGCAAATCACTACTCTCCTCATGCTTAATAATTCCAAGCTAGCACCCAATTGTATTATCATTAGTTTCAGTTCTCCTCAAAATTTACTGTTTCATTTTTTTCTAAAGAAATGATAAGATTTAATATAGTATTCAAATAATAGCACAAAATCGTCCATTGTACACAGTACGATAATCTTGCCAAACTGAATTGATATAATGGGGGAAACATTTGTTAATTAGCTAGCATATAATGACCTTGATCATTTTTTTAAAAAAGTTTATTGGTGTTAGAGGTCACATGTGGATGCCAGTGTTATACACATACAGGGGCCTTTTACAACAATGTTTAAGTTTCTGCTATGCTCCAGGATGTATATCAGTTGTTTTCAAACAGTACTGGACAATATCTTGATTTATCAAATAAGAACATTGAGCTCTGTTAAATATGGTGCTTAAAAATACACAGCCAGTCCAGCAAATGGCAGAGTTGAGAGTCATGCCAACTACCAGAATCACAAACCCCATTTGTTTTTTTATACTTTCTATCCTAAGCAGATGTCAAGAGACCTAAGTTCTATCTATCATTTTGCTATTAAATGGCTATCAACTCTTAACCTGCTACATGATCACTAGTAAGATACTTAGTCTTAATTTTTTTTTAAATGCAAAAGCAGTGTTTAGATGAGACCCATCTAGATTTTATGGAAGTGTTTGGTGGATTTAGCCTGTTGAGGTAGGGTTCTCAACCATTCTATTCTGTTCTACATTCAACAAACCATTATATTTGAAGAAAGAATTCATTGTCATTAAAAAAATGCATTGATGATCCATTTTCACATTCACTAACTATGCCCACTCTTTATGTGCCAGTTAATTGTTAACTCAGTGAAACTCTTCTGATTGTCCCTATTGGATGAAGACACTCCTTGCTCAAACTACCAGTATCTTAACTCTCAAAGTATTTACCATGCTCCATCTAGCAATTTAGAATATTCTGATTCACATGTAGATATTTCTTAAAGATAGAATTTTTATTTCATCTGTTTTTTAATCAGCCATAAGACTTAAAAATCAATAAATACTGCTTGAGTGAACAAATGACTAAAAGAATGGTCACAAAAAGGTAAACACTGAGTCATATATATAATATATATCACAAAATTTTTCTTAAGGCTCATTAAATATTATCAGGGCTTTTTCATTCCGTTTCTCAATGTATATGTATCTATATTGATTTCTGAATCTATGTCTATATGTGCATATGTATACATATATAGACATATATGTATATATGCATATAAGTGTGTGTATAACTGTATGTCTAGCTATCTGATGTGACAGACCCACCAAGCTATTTCTAGGACAGGACAGAGGGAGTCAGATGGTCAAATTGACCTTGTTTCTGTGGTTGTGTATCCAGGTTTTCCCGTGTGAATAGATATTCCATGTTATTGCTCATTTTTAATATCTGTACTGCGGATGGATATCAATAACCATGGTCATTACCTGCTCTAGATAGGAATTCACCTGCCTTACTCAAACCAGTTCTTAAAGTTCCCTTTAAAGTTTTCAGGGGCTCTACAGGAAAGTGTTAAGAATGTTAAGCCTTAAGCTCAGAGTCTTACAGAGTCCAAATGGGCGTGTGGAGGAGAGTGCAGGCATCAGCCAGTGGTCGTTGATTCAGGTGTCCAAGTCACACATTCATATCTCATCACCCTTCTTTTCTCACTCACCTCTCACCACCATTTCCCTTAACCTTATCCACTACTCTATTTCTTTGTATTCTTTTATCATGGGGCCTACCAACCTTCCCTATAAAAACAATCCATTATTTTTATCCTAGAGGTCCTTTTTGCAACTCATAAATTATGCCATCATACACTTCCCTAAGTCTTACTCATTTTGCTTCAATGCTAAATTTTGTGTGACTTGGTGCAGGGAATAGGTGTAGGTGTCTGCTAGCTTTCCTGGCAGTGTATGAAAGTTGGTTCTCCATAAATAGGTCTGGATAGAGCACTTCCATTCTAGTCTCAAATAGAATATATCTGAAATTCAAAACACCTCACAATAGGAGTTTTAATTTATTTCTGAAGACTTCTATTTCTTCATATCATAAATCTATGCATGTATTTATTAAATTAATTTTTATTGAACTCTTACTATATAGCAAATACTGTACTAAGGACTGGAGAGCATATCACAAACAAAAATATATATGGATACTGAGGGTTTGTAAAAATGACATATGTATAGTAATTAAATGACCACAGAATATTCGTTAAATTACAAATATGATAATTGTTAGGAAGGAAAAGTATGTGCTGAGAGAACAGATAATGTGGAGTTTGATTGAATGATGATATCAGTGAAAGAGCTCCCCTAAGGAAGTACAGTTTATGCAGGAATCTGCTCATATATCTGATTTACTCTCCATGGTGCACAATGTCTAGATATTGAGTAGGCTAAGAGATTTCCAGAAGAGAAAATACTCTTGTGGCAGGAGTGAGCATGAATGTAATGCAGAAATGAACAGAAGGCCAGAGCAGTTAGAGGCAATAGTGAGGTGAGGTGTGGTTTAAGATAATGATGGAGAGGAAGGTGGGGTGCTGGCCATGAAGGAGCTGTAGGTCATGTCAAGGAAATCTGTCTTACCTCTTAGATGATTGTGTAGTCTTCAAATGTTTAAATTAAACTGTAGATAGAAGAGATTTGTATTTCCCAAGATAACTCTAATTGCAGGTGGATATTAGAAAAGGTGCAAGGTTATTGGTAAGAAGAAATTGAAAGTCAGGGAGACTAACCTGAAAGTGTTTAAGTGGGAAAATGGCATGATTAAAGGTGTTGCTTACATTTATAGAAGTGAGAGATTTTTTTTCCCTCTCATTTATTATTATTTTCTAAAAATCAAATATGGAGGGAATATGGCTAATTAAAATTCCAGGCAAATCAGTTATCAGTTAATTGAGTTTTTACTGCATTTGCACCATCAATTTTCAATGCTTTTAATGAAATACAATGTGCTGTCTTTGGAATTTAAATGTGTCTATTGTATTTCAAACTGTATCGTCTTCCACTTCTCCCACAGATTGCCATCTGTAAAGCACAACTGATCATCTATATAACATTTGTTATTTTTCTTTTAGTGGCAAAACTGTTAATCCATTTTTTTATTGTTGTTATAAGTAAATAAATCTTGGAACCAAGGGGAAAAAATAGAGTTAAAATCCCTCTTCTCAATACATGGCAGGGCATTAAAAGTAATAGTATGAATACAATACAAGTTTATTTTAAAAATACTTCCACACTTTGGAAGGCCAAGGCAAGAGGATTGCTTGAGGTCAGGAGTTTGAGATCAGCCTGAGCAAGAGCGAGACCCCATCTCTACAAAAAATTGAAAGATTAGCCGACATGGTGGTGGGTGCCTATAGCCCCAGTTACTCGGGACACTGAGCAGAAGCATGATTTGAGCCCAGGAGTTTGAGGTTGCAGTGAGCCATGATGATGCCACTGCATTCTAGCCAGGGTGACAGAGGGAGACCCTGTCTTAAACAAACAAACAAACAAACAAACAAACAACTTTAATGAGTTCTCATGATATTATATAGTATTCTGTGGTTTTCTACAAGGCAATACTTAGCAGTAGAATCTGAATTAAAGCTGAGGTAATGAAATAGACAGTTATTTTTATTTTGCTGCACAATTTGAAAATATCTGAATAGAAAAACCATATGAACTTTTTCCCCCTATTAAGTAGAAGAAAAATAAAATATAGTAAGAGCTATTTTAGGCTTTCGGGGCTCAATGCTCTCACTGAAAATTCACAGCTAAAAATTCTATTTTTTTTTTTTTTTTCTGATTAAGACAATTGGAACGACACTCTATAAATGAGCTGAAGTCAGCATGAGATAGTTCTACTTGAGAGGTTAGGCCAAGTTGAGTGACAGTTGTTAATAACACTAGTGGAACCTTCCCTGGAGGTGGAGTACTGATAGCCACCTGTCCAGGAAGGTTAAAGAACAACTCCATCTGGAGACAGAGAGATGGGCCTCAGAGTATCTGAAAGTCATTACTAATCCAAAAAAGCACTTCTAATCTCATGCTTGTCTTTCCTGGCTGTCAGATACTAAACGACATTTATTCTGCCTGAAAGTGTCACCAGAAGAAAATTTGCTATTCATTAAGTCAACATTTACATAATTAACAATATTTTTCATTAGAAGGGACCACTCATTCAACAAATAGTTTTTCACTGAATTTGTTTACCTAAATCATACTCTTCAAAAAGTAAAAAGGATTTGATAGAACCAGAAAAAAAAATAAAATAAAAATATTTTTCTTTTTTTCATTTTTGTTATATTGTAATTTTACTCAACTTTAATTACTATTCCCATTAGCAGGTAGATAACTGAATCTTGAAAAAAATTATATTTTTTTTCTCCATAATAGGTGCTCAAATAAAACAAATGTTATCACCAGGGGAATAAAGCAGAATATACTAAAAAACAAAACAAACAACAAACTTTCCTTTCTACATGTTTGGGGACATTTAGAGTTTTCTTCTAATACTCTTTCATGCATGTGCTACTCTATGACATATTATGGGCAGTACAAGCTCCTATATTATGATACATAAAATAATTTATTGCCATGCAGAGCTCCACAATTACTCTGTTCTCTTTTAAGCAAGATCTGTATTTTTTATTTTCATTGCAACGATAACTATCACAATGTCTCACAACAGTAGGTATGCATAAAAGTTTATTTATCAATGTCAACTATTTGACAGCAACTGTTCTAAGGCTAAAGAATATAAAGTTGAATAAGATCTGGTTCCTGTCCTCAAGCAATACAGAGTTTACTGAGACAGGTACAAGCAAGATTATATTTATATGACAGAAATTTGCACACCAGGCCACAAGAACCTGTTGCCTGGTGTACATATTGGTGCAATAACCTTCAGAAGCTGATAAGGAATATATCCCATAACAAGGCAGAGCATTTGTAGGGTGAGGAGAAGGATACACATCAAATAGATTGACTCATTCTGGACCTGCTGATATACAAAGGGGAGGGAGGGCATATAATGAAGCTAAAAGTAGTTTAAACAAGACAGGAATGGTTAATTATGTTACCTGGGCTAGGCTATGGTTGCCATATATTTGGTCAAATACCAGTCTAGAGGTGGCTATGCAGGCGTTTATAAGATTTAATTAATATTCAAATCAGTAGATTTTGAGTAAAGCAGATAACTTCCCATAACATGAATAGGTCTCGTGCAATCAGTGGAAGACCTTAAGTAAAAGGACTGAAGTCCTCTGAGCAAGAAAGAATTCTAATTCCAGATTGTCTTGGTCTCCAGCCTACCAGGCTGCCCTGAAAATTTTGGACTTGCCAAATCCCCATAGTTATGCAAGCCAATTCCTTAAAATAAATCTGTCTCTCTCTCTCTCTTTCTCTCCTTCTACACACACACACACACACACACACACACACACACACACACACACACATACTTTTTTGGTCCTCTTTCTCCAGAAAACCCTAACATAAAGACCATAAAAGCTCTCAGTTACCTCTGTTGCACCAGTTTGATTAGCACCCTCTTTTTTTCACTTTCAAAAAAAATTTTAGCTTGATTGATAAGTTATATGAATATAGGTGGTATATAAGAAATGTATTAATGAGGTAGAATATTTAAAACTAAACACTGTGTCTGGGGTAGGAGGAAGGAGTTGGTGGCTGTGAGGGAGAAGACTGGAATGAGTCACAGTTTTCTTGCTTTAGCCTCTGAGTGCATACTTGTGTTTTTCACCAAAATAAGAAATGGAAGAGCAGGAGAAAGATTATGATTCAGTTTAGGACATATTGAGGTGAATGTGGAATGTCTAGTGGATATCTCCAACAGGATATAGATAAATAGGGGAGCTCAAATGTGAGATAGATTCAAGGATCATTAGTATATAATTGATAATTAAATCCAATGGAATTAAATGAGTCTATCCATGAAGAACATATAGAGTGAGTAGAATAAGGAGTAAAGGGCAAGGCCAATGTTGGTAAGGGGAATACCGACATTTGAATATAAACGGAGTCAGAGGAGATCCTGAAATGCTTGATGAATTTCCTGAATGACAGGAGAAAAAAACAGACGTGAATTTTGTCTCATACACCAATAAAAGAGAGTATGTCATCACACAGGCAGACTTTCAGACTCTCGGTAGTGTCAATCAAGCAGAAGTAGAAGCCATTTTTGACTGTGTCATTCATAACAGCACAGGAGGGTTTTGATATGATATTACTTGATGGTCTAGCATAGGGTGACCAACTGTCTTGGCTTGTCTATAACTGGGAGGTTTCCCTGGGAGCAAGACTTTCAGTTTCAGGCAGTGATGGTTGGTTATCCTACATAGGAAGTGTATTTTAGTGAGTGTGAAAGGAAATAATTCTGAAAAAGTAAGAGTAACCAGAAATAAATTTAAAGCCATTCTCTCTTTCCTTTCCCCATCACCTCTGATTTCTCTGTACATACAGAATGGAAGAATGAACCTTCTCTAATCACTGAATATGTTTTTAGATGTACCCTTGAGGGAAAGAGATTTTATTTAAGGTGAGGAATAGAGAATATTCAGTGAATATGCTGATGCCATATAGTTTTGTGTTGTTTTGTTTTCATTGGTGCATGGGTATTCCAGATGGCTCAGTGGAATGGGTTGGCAAGGAAGCCTGTGGTGAAAGATTAAACCGGAGGGCAAGAGATACGGAGCAGCTTAGCATGAGAGTGTAATAGAGACAGATAATGAAAGTGACTTGCATTTAGAGGATGACACGGATGACAGACCTGAGGGACATTATACCATTTGCTGTAGTTAAACTTTGTATTTGAATCTTCATGTAATGATAGTTTTGTTAACCTAGAGTAAGGAATCAGTGTTACTGATCAAGTCTTGATTATCTTTTTCTGCTTCAAATGCAGTAAAAATATTGTGGCTTCGCTTATAGTTTCATACAGAGAATTTGTTAAAAGAGAGAAATGCAAATATGACTCTCCAACAACAAATCAAACAGAACAAACAATAAACATCCAAAACAGACAACCCCTTTTCATTTCATGGCTAAGCTCAGTTTTGGAGTCTCAGTACAACTGGTCATCAGGTAAAATTTTGCACCCCAGATCAGCATTTAAGAATTTGTGCTAGCAAACTGCACTTTTTCCTTTTTTTTTAGAATTTTTCAGATTGTGGAAGCACATTCAAGCTGCTATATTTAGGGATACATTGTAAAGATGTCTGGTCAGAAATAAAGAAGACAAGAACTCTATTAAGGATTGTATGGTCACACCACATAGAAATTGAAATGCCATTCTAGATAAAACCTAAATCTAATGAGTCACCATCATGGTGACTCAGCCGCTTCCAGCTTCACTAGTAGTTCTTTTCTTCCTCTACTTAATCACGGGTTCTACTTACTGCAGTTTGTTTTATGTCATTATTCTACATCACACCACTGTCTGTTGAGCTTCTCTATGTTTCTCACGTTCAAACTCTTCTACCCCTTCAAGAAGAATAAAGATCTCTCTCTCTCTCTCTCTCTCTCTCTCTCCAGTGCAAGGATTTTCCTTATGGGAGAGGTTTTGAATTACCACTTCATAACTACAGGAAAATCTAACCTAAATACCTTCCTCAGGCCCAAGGATATATGCCAAGAGGGGCAGGATGATAAAACTCATACTATGATAAACTGTAGCTCAAAAGAAGTCAAAACTATAATCTCCTCCCTCCCAAAATAAAAGAGTGTCAGAAGAGAGCTTTGGAGCTGCCCCTTATCTCAGGAGAAGGCATTTGTGGTGCGTGTTTCCCTCACATACGTGCAGATGTCAGTGGGAGACAGGCATAATGATGCTGCATGTGAGAGGATGCATGTTGTCTGAGGTTTGAGCATCAGCCAAGTTTAGTCCAAATACAATGGGTCTAGATTAATGAGTTATTGAGTTGCTGTGTTTTCTCAGCATCTTGATTGATTCAATTTTTATTTTTTTAACATGTTGTATATTTCACATCAACCTTGTCAATCATTTTGAGGCCCATATTTCATCTTCTACTTGGAACAAGGCACATACATTTTGCTTTTGCCTGAGACATCTGCTTTCATAGATAAGTCATTATATTTTTTTCATATTTTCCCTATTTTTTTGAATATTTCACAGCTTTTTCTGGTATTTAGCCAACAGAATCCAATTAAAAAATCATTGTTTTCACCTCAACAAGGTCAATGCTACAAATTCAATATAATCTCTTCTTCCTTCATTTGGGTCTAATTTCTCACTCCTGTAAATCCATAATCATACTCTATTGGTAATGAATATAGCAGAGTTGCATGCAAGATACCTAATTATTATAGAAGAGATATCATACAGCAACTTCTCTGCTATATTTTGTATAATTAAGCAAGCAAAGTTATTCCAACAGCCCCTGCTAATTTTTTTATCCCTGAGATTAACTAGAAAGAATAAATCACACAGAGCTCAAGACATGGAAGAAATATATATATGTTTAAACAGTACATAAATAAAATTAATAGAAAATAGAAATATATATAAATTGTTTATTTGCAAGATATTTCTTTCTATAACCTCACATAGGAAGATAAATTTATGAGATGTAGTACTGACAGAAACATATCAGGAGAGTTAAAATAATTATTTTTATTTAATTTTCAGCAAATCTGATTCAAAATTAACAATGTATTATAACTGGCATGATTGAAGAGGTATGTAATAGGCAAAATTGAAAATAAAATTCATTTTCTTATTAGCATTGTCTTCTCAATTCCCAATTAGTCTTCATAACCTGATCAGGGCAAATATGACAGAGTAAAAATCAAGATACTTGGAGCTAGAAGAAATGCCATTATAGACTATCTTATATGATCCATTGTTGGAGACTAAGACCCTTCACATTCCAACGACTTGTCCTGACTTGTCCTACGCCAGGGCCTCGCCCCAGAAAATAGCCTAAGACGAAAATAGCACCCAGCCCCCCAGCTATAGTTCCGAGAAGAATGCATTCCATGCCAGAAGAATGCATTCCATGCCTCTTGCTCCAGGGCATGCTACCTGCAATTGTTCCCAACCCCCTGCCAGGTTGGGGTTGAGTGATCCATCACAAAGAGTTTCTGGTGCCATTGGGATGCTGATTGGGGCTGATTAGCCCACACCCAAGCCTCATCATCCCCCCACTCTATTTTTCTGTTTCTACTTCCTTGTTTTCTGTATATAAAACCTACTAAAAATCCAAGTAAAGTAGACCTTGACAACCCTTTGCTTGGTCTCGTTTCTTCCTCTCGCCCATCTCTTTCAGGCGTGGTCCCCCTCGCCCCCGCGAGTAACAGAAGGTCCCGCGGGCCGGGACAATCCATTCTTTAATATGTGAGTAGACTCATGGCCAAAAAGAAAGAATGACATAGGCAGGTGCTATGGTCTAAATGGTTGTGTCCCTCCAAAATTTATATGTTGAAAGCTAATCCCCAAAGTGGGGACATTAACAAGTGAGATATTTGGAAGGTAATTAGTGTTCTTATGCTATAGTTTGGTTTGCTCAACCCCTCTAAATTTCAGGTTGAAAATTTCTCCCAATGTTGGAGGTGGGTCTTAATGAGAGGTGTCTGGGCCATGGGGACAGATCCCTCATGAATGTCTTGGTGCCATCCTCATGGTAATGAGTGAGTTCTCACTGTTAGTTTCCAGGACAGCTAGTTGTTAAAAAGAGCCTGGCACTCACCCCAAGTCATGTGATCTCTACAATTCCTGCCTCCCTTCTCCTCCCTTGAGTAGAAATAGCCTGAAACCCTCACCAGATACAGGTGTTGGGGTGCCATGTTTCTTGTACAGACTGCAGAACCATGAGCCAAATAAACATCTTTCTTTTGTAAATAACCCAGCCTTGAGTATTCCTTTATAGCATCACAGACTACAACACCTTATATGGGATTAGCACCTTTATCAAAGAGACCCTAGAGAGCTAGATAGACCTTCTGCCCTTTGAGGTTGCAAAGAGAAGACATCCATCCATGAAGGGAGTCACCAGAAGTCACCAGAAACAGAATATGAACCATGCTGGCACCCTGATCTTGGGTTCCCCAGCCTCCAGAACTGTGAGAAATAAATTTCTATGGTTTATAAGCTACCCTGTTTCATGTATTTTGTTATAGCAGCCTAAACAGACTAAGACAAAAAATGCTAAGATAGAAATATTTTTAGCTGAAGTTAACAGAACACCATCTACTAGCTTAAACAAATAAGGGGTGGGTATTTTTATTCACATAACAAGTATATAGCAAGTTAGCTGTTGGAATTGATTAAAGGGTTTCAAGTTGTCAGAGCTGATGCCTCATTGCTCCTGTCAATACAACCATCTCCAGTAGGAAGAAAGAATGTGAAGGGATAGTAGTGTCTGTGTTAAGAGAACAAAAGTTTTCTGGGAACACTGAAGCAGAACATCAGAAGGTTGTGATAAAACATAATGAATGAAGAAGAAAAATTTACATGCTAAATTTTCTTTAGAAACTTCAGTAAAAATATACATCAAATTGTTCCTTCCTTTAAGGAAGTAAGACAATTTACTAAGCACCGTTCAGAGCAGAATTAAACAACATAAATTCATTGTGTAGAAATCCCAGTACTTGGATATATGACGTTTTCTAGACTTTTTCTTGGAGATTAATTTATAGAAAGTTATAAAGAGTTTCCTGTATAGCTGTGGTCTCCAACCCTGGGTGGTGGACTGGAACTGGTCCATGTCCTGTTAGGAGCCAGGTCATATAGCAGGAGGTAAGCAGCGGGCAAGGAAGCAAAGCTTCATCTGTATTTATAGCCGCTCCCCATTGCTCACATCACTGCATAAGTTCCACCACCTGTCAGATCAGTGGTGGCATTAGATTTTCATAGGAGCTCGAACCCTACTGTAAACTGTGCCTGAGAGGGATGTAGGTTGCATGTTCCTTATGAGGAAGTGATGCTAGTAATATTATTACTAGGAAGTAATGCTAGTAATAATATTATTAGAAAGGGTTGACTGCACAATAAATGTAATTCACTTACTTGAATTATCCTGAAACCATCCCTCCTGCCCCTGATTGGTGAAAAAATTGTATTCTATGAAACTGGTCCCTGGTCCAAAAAGGGTAGAGTATCACCAGCCTTAAATGCAAGGTATCACAATCACCAACCTTGTTACTTGATGAAAAAAGGCAGCTATAGCTCTAATTCCTTGATCATATCCTTTGCTTTAGAAATATATATCATCTTAATTAATACTCTCATGTTGGTATTCATATTCAGATTCAAAAACTGGAAAAATAATATCCAAGAAGACAAATGAACTCAACAATATCAATGAAACTAGAATTCTTAAAGGTAGGATAGCTCAGGAAGATCTGATTCTAAAGGCAATTATGGTGTTTTCACTCTATCTCTGTTTAGAGGAAAGGATATACAACACCAAAAAGTGTACTTCAGAGACCTTACACATTTTATTCCATGTTCATAATAAATCATACTTTTGTTAATTAACATATATTTAACATTTGGAATGTAGCAAAAGGTCTAGAAATACTTAATTAAAACTATTACTCATTTCCAAATAATGGATATTATAAAGTGTCATGTGGGTAAATGAGATAATCAGAACTAAATGATATGCCAAAATAGTGAACTCTGTACCCAGAAACTCAAAACCTCCAAACTTTCAAATTCTTTGCAATTCATTCTCTACCTGCTCCATTTGCCATCTACCACAATATCTTCTTTTTCTGAGAAAACATTTCCATCCTAATCTCTTAGGATGCATTAAATATTGGGTTTCACATCCTTCAGATTGTCTTTATAGTCCATTTTTCCCTGTGTAGTCACTATTCACTAATTTTTCCATTGCTTACTGTCTTTTTCCAGCTCTACTATAACTTCCATTTGCTTGACTGGTACATAACACTTAGTTGAAGTTTTCAGATGTTAAGGTCTTTGGGACCTTCTTTCACTTTTAAGAAGTGCAAAGTGCTGTGAATGTCTGCTGCTCTATAATAAATAATATCACTTAAAAAATAAATGGCAGTCATAATTTGAAAGAAAGCCTTTAAGTTGTCATTCCATATCTCTTAGCTGATATACTGTATAATTAGGAGTTCCTAAGTGCAATTCTTCAAAGAAAAGCTGGGAAGGGAGTTCATATATTTGTCAGTGAGTAATATATAGTATATTCAGCTCCCTCATGGTTAAAAATTAGTCTGTTCTTCTCCCAAAAAGTGTACTATGTGCTGGACCACAAGTCAATTGTAGAAAAAAAATGTGATCTCTAACTGATTCATCCCTTTAAGAGGCCTGGTGTGTCTGCTATAGGACATGTTTCAAAAGACTTTGTATTTCCAGGGCAAAATACATGATTTTACCTATGCACCATGATTGAAATGATGGTGTTCCCTCCAAACCTCATGTTGAAAATCAATCCTCAATGCCACAGTATTCAGTATTCAGTATTCAGAGGTGATTAAGTCAGGAGGGTTCCACTCTCATGAATAGGATTAACACCCTTATAAAAAGTTCAAGGTTGAAGAGCATGCATTCTTGCCCTTTCACCTTCTACCAGGTAAAGACACAGAAACAAGGTGCCATATTGGAATCCGAGAGCAGTCTTTACCAGACTTCAGTGTTGGCACCTTGATCTTGGACTTTCCAGCTTCCAGAGTGTGAGAAACAAATTTCTCTTCTTTGTATAATAGCCAACCTAAATAATTTTGTTACAGCAGCACAAGCGGACTAAAACATCATGTTATTTGAATTCTCTAATATATTTGAGTGAAAAAAAATCAACAAACCCAAAAAACTTGAGCAGTTTTTCAGTCAGATCAGAACATGGTACTCACATAACTTAAGCCACATATATTAATTTCCCCAGGATTCAGTTATGTAATTATGATTAACAAGTACAGGCTCATTTAAAGGAATAAATTTAATGAGAAGTTTGTTTCTTATAAACAGTTATTCTTACAATCCCATAATAAGCTACTGTCTCAGAAGCATGCTCTTAGATAATGTTAGCTGTCACCATCTTCACACATTAGTCATGTATGGTATAGGTGCTGTAAGTAAGATAGTAAATAAATAAATACAAGAAGAAAAAAAAGAAAAAGAACTTGAATTTAAAAGGAAACTTGTTTTTATCTATAATATATTCTTTAATAGAAACAATACATAAATATATATTTTCAAATATTAAAAAACACATGTGTATACATATATGTCATAGCATTATTTACTTAAAGCAATAGCAATAATACATATAGTTAAGAATGTTTCAAATTTGGAATCAAATACTACTATATAATCATTTATCATAAGACTCAAACACATCAATTTTATTAATTGGGCTATACCTTTCAATGGACTATTAGAATTTAATATGCATGATACTTTCTTCCACTTTGAGATTGTGAAAGAAAAAATTGCACCGAACAAGTTATATAGGCAAGGAAGCTTGCATTCATGACTGTTGCAATAGGGGTTAAAACTATTTCAATAGGGGAGAGAAACAGAACTCCGTTCCACTGAAACAAAAATCAAGGGAGCTTTTTTTTTTTTTGAGACAGAGTCTCGCTTTGTTGCCCAGGCTAGAGTGAGTGCCGTGGCGTCAGCCTAGCTCACAGCAACCTCAAACTCCTGGGCTCCAGTGATCCTTCTGCCTCAGCCTCCCGGGTAGCTGGGACTACAGGCATGTGCCACCATGCCCGGCTAATTTTTTTATATATATATCAGTTGGCCAATTAATTTCTTTCTATTTATAGTAGAGACGGGGTCTCGCTCTTGCTCAGGCTGGTTTTGAACTCCTGACCTTGAGCAATCCGCCCGCCTCGGCCTCCCAAGAGCTAGGATTACAGGCGTGAGCCACAGCGCCCGGCCAAGGGAGCTTTTAAGTTCTAGGATGATCTAGTGAAAAAGTACTGGAGGACATTGAGGAAGTTGAGCTCCTACTCTCCCAGAGAAGTTGGAAGAGAGAGGCCATATCCATCTGGATGATTACATTTCAAAAGTATGGCTCCCAGGTCCCTGAGAAAGACATTCTTTGTAAAACTAGCACGAGGCTTGGAGAAGATTTACATCTCAAAGGGGAAGAGACAGAATTTACAACTATGAGTTTTCTAAAGTAAGTGCTCTAAGAAAAGGGATATTAGCAGCCAATAGTCAAGAAGAAATCTGTCTAAAGCTTAGTCAAAGCTGAGGGGACAGTTAAGGCCAACCATCTTGGCCAGGGTGGATTAGCCTGGGAGGGACTACTATATATTGCCACATTTATCATCCTCTCAGGTTGACCTGGATATGAAACCATGTGTGGCATTACAGAAATATCAACCAATATGAGAGTCAATGTGAAACTGAACTATTCTACACTCTTCTCTTATACAACCTACATGCAGAAATCACTGTTCTTCCTTTGCCCCTATTTTCTCCCTCTGAATGAGGTAGAATACGTGTACACAGTAGCCTGTGGCTCCTTTTTTTCTCCAAAATACCACCTTAAAAGCTACCCAAATTTTAGAGAAGTGAAGAGGAAGATGACTTGTTTTACATATAAAAGACTTCTATTAGGGTAGTGTTATTAACAAAGAAGTCAATATCCTTAAAACAGTTTTATTATTGTCATGTGGAATAAGACTTTAGGGAATTTAGAGTGAAAATTATCCTAATTTGATCCTAATTATCCCTACTTTAATTAGAGCTTTTCAATGTTCACTTAGTGAAATTTACTGAGGTATCACAAGAGTAGCACAGAATCTCTCAATTTTATAACTGGAAAAGACCTTAGAGAGTATCAAGTCCAACCAATTCATTTAAAGATGAAGTAACTAAGACAAAACAAATTTTCCATTGGGCATATCTCATATTCCTCTTACACACACACATGTAATACTAAATATGGTGGAATATATTTTTTTGTAAATTTCCATAACTCTAAATTTCATTAGAATACTATATCCCATCAAGTTCAGTTTACGAGGTATTATGATTTTTGTAATTTATAATTATATGCAATTTAAAACTAGCATACTGTATTTTGCATGGGGAAGAAATTAGAATAAATGTTTGAGGAAAATGTTCTCTACATTCTTTTAATTAAAGGTTAATTAAATATTTTAAATTATTCCTCAGTTACCACAATTTATTTTATAGGGAAATAGTAGAATCCCCAGTTGACTTCATTCTCATTCAGATAAAATGAGCTTTGTGACCTGGCCAATGAGAAACAGCATTCTCAAATTCCTCATTATCAAATAGCCTTATAATGAATTCATCTATTTCTGCACTAATGCATTTTTTTAAATCAGCTCTCATTTAAATTTTTAGGAAACAAGGCAGTTTTTATAACTCCCTTTTAAGAGAGAATCCATTTTTCCAAGAATCACTGACTAGTTGCTAAATTGTCTAGATTTTATAAAAATAAAAATTAAGCTATATTTACATGATAAAATGGATTTTATGGACTGAATGATTGTATCCCGCAAAAAGTCATATATTGAAATCCCAACCCCAATGTGATGGTATTAGGAGGTCAGACTTTTGGGAGGCAATTAGGTCGTGAGTGTAGAGCCTTCATGAATGGGAGTAGTGCCCTTATAAGAAGACACATAAGAACTTAGTCTGTCTGCAGTTGTCATTTGATAGAGAATACAACAGAAGACAGTCATCTGCAAAACAGGAAGAATGCCCTCACCAAGACACTGGATCAGCCAGTACCTTGATCGTAGACTTCCCAGCTGCCCAAACTACAAGAAATAAATGTTTTCTGTTGAATTTACCCAGTCTATGGTAATTTCTTGTTGATGTGGAAAATGTCAGGTGCCCAGGACGCTGCTGCTTGCCTCCTCCCCCTTGCTCTGTATCTCCACAGACCAGCCCTGCATGTGCTCCGTTGGAGGGCAGGCTACTGGGGCCGCCCCCGTACAGCCGCCAAGGGCTCCACTAGCCACCAGGGCCCGCGTGCTGGAATGCCCCAGGGCCCACTTGCTTCTGGGCCCTGCTTGCTGACATCCCCTGTCCTAGCAGGCTGGTACTTGGCAGCCTCCTGTCATCTGGTTGCTGGTCACATGATCCTGATTGGGTAATTTTTGAATCTGTTGCTGATTGGATGTTAAAGCTTGTTGCTGATTGGAAAGCTTGATGCTGATTGGATGTTAAAGCTTATAGTTGATTGGACGCTTTTGGAGTCCCACCAAGGGTATAAAAGCAGGAGGAGAACAAGGAAGGGAGGGTCAGAAGATCAGAAGACCCAAAGAGAGCTGTGACACTTGCTGTGCTGAGCCTGCTGTGGAAGAATAAAGACTGTTCTCCGGCTCGGTTCTTTTCCCGGTCAAGAGCTGTACGCATTGCCGCAACATTGTGGCAGCTCAACAGACTAGAAAAATGGGTAAAACTGTTATGAAGTATAGTAGTCACCTCTTACCCACAGGAGGATACATTCCAGGACCCCCAGTGGATGCCTGAAACTGCAGATAGTATGGAACCCTGTGTATATGGTTTTTTCTATGCATACATACATGTGACAAAGTTTAATTTATAAGGTAGACATAGTAACAATAAAAACTAATAAAATAGAACAATTATAACGTTGTATTGTAATAAAAGTTATGAACGTGGTCACTCACTCCCTTTCAAAATATTGTACTGCACTCACGTGGCAGCAACTTCCTCATCAGCAGATAACCTCTCCAGGAATTTTTACATTTTTCAGTACAAACCTATTCCTACATCCCTTACTTGCAGTGAATGGCTTAGTATCAGGGAATACCTTGATGAAGTTTTTGTATAGGCTCCATGCTTTCTGGTGTCACATTTGTTCATGTCTTCCACCCACAAATTTAATGCCTTTTCCATCTTAACTAAGCACTATCATGCACGGTGGCCATAACTTTTTGCAGTTCGAAGAGCTACAACAAAACTAGCATGAATTTCTTTTTCCTTCACAATTTCATGGATAGAATATTCATTCTTGACAGGCGGGTGGCTCACGCCTGTAATCCTAGCACTCTGGGAGGCCGAGGCAGAAGGATTGAGCTCAGGAGTTCGAGGCCAGCCTGAGCAAGAGCGAGACCCTGTCTCAAAATAAATAAATAAAATTAAAATAGATTCTTACTGTAGATCTTAGCAACCTCAGCATTTGATTTTGTTTTTGTTTTTTGTTTGTTTGTTTGTTTTGAGACAGCAACCTCAAATTCCTGAGCTGGAGCAATCCTCCTGCCTCAGCCTTCCAAGTAGCTGGGACTACAGATGTGACACTATGCCCGGTTAATTTTTTCTACTTTTAGTAGAGATGGGTCTTTCTCTTGCACAGGGTTCAGGATGTTCTAGAACAAACTCCTGAGCTCAAGGGATCCTCCCCCCTCGGCCTCCCAGAGTGCTAGGATTACAGGTATGAGCCACTGTGCCCCACCAATTTTTAATTCTTATGTTGAGATCTTTCAACTTTTCAGTTAAAGAAAACACTTTATGACTTCTTTTTTGGCATATTCTAATTGTCAGCATCGCTACTCGTGTGCTCTGGGCCCATTTTTAAGTAAAATAAAGGTTACTTGAACACAGCACTGCAATACTGGAACATTCCATTTGATATATCTGAGACAGCTACTAAGTGATTGAAGGACGGGGGAGTGTAAACGGAGTGAGTCCGCTGGACAAAGAGAGAATTCAAGTCCCAGGCAGGCTGGAGAGGGATGGTGAAAGATTTCATTACACAACTCAGAAAGGTATGCAATTTAAAACTGATAAATTATTTATTTCTGGAATTTTCCATGTAATATTTTCAGACCATGATTGAATGCAGGCAACTAAAACAACAAAGAACAAAACTGTGGATAAAGGGGACTACTGTATGTATGGTATAGTAAACAATTTAAAAATATCAGATAACTTACATGAAAGTAAAATAATGATAATCTTGCATATTAGATTGTTTTTCCACATAATTGAATATCTGTTCAAAATCATATGCTTTTATACTTTTATTGTATTTTATTTAAATTTTTAATCTTAAAAATTTTTTTCTTCTTTTTTTCCCCCTAGGCCCATCTGTGTACTTGCATAGCTTTTATATTTTTGAAACAATTGACAATTAATTGACATGAATAACAATCAGCTGCCTTCTACGCTATACCAAAATATTCTTAGAATAACTCTTTTCATTAATATTCCTTTTCAAACAAATCATTTTGTATTTTTTCAAATTTTTAATTTCAGACCTAAGTAGGTTAGTTTTTTTTAAAAAAAAATTCTTGTTGAATCTAATACAAATATGAACATTAGAATTATGTCTAAAACATAATAAAATGTTTTAATTCTGTACCCAGATAACTAATTTTGTCCAGCCAATTTGAAAATGTGACATGGTGTTTAGTCACAGTTTGTCTCGACCATAAATTTTATTAGTGTAGTTCAGAGCATTTAAAGCTACTTCTAGGTGTTAAAGAAAAGTAACATTTCCAATTTAAAGAAAGCATTTGTTCTCTAAATTTCATACTGGAGACAATATTTAATTTTTCGATGTTCTGTATACAAATAAATTTTACCAAAGGAATGTTTTGAACTGTGATCTTGCCCTAAGGTGCTGGTTAAGGTAGAAATTGATGCGATTCTTTTGCAAAACAATTTTGAAAAATTTCAAAAACCTTAATTAATTGCTTTGAGTATATAAATGCACTTATAGGGACATGTGCTAAAGTGATTAACTATAAAGGATATAAACTATAAAGTGATTAACTACAAATGCACATATATATGTAGAGAGAGACAAAAAAGTTCTTTATAACATTGTATATCATTGGGATACTTACAGAAAACATCCAAGTATCCAGTTATAAGTGTTTAATAAATTATGTTTTATCAATGCTATGGACTACTTTGGAACCACAAAACTTATGTTTGCAAAATTTTATTGTGTAGAGAATTGTTTATACAGAAGTTAAAAGAGAAAAATATACAATTCTACATAAAATAATCTCAGCTATATAACAACCAAATGTGTAGAAATTAAACTAGAATTAAAATTCCCAAAATATAGTAACAGTTGATTTTGAGAGGAGGGATTATACATGAGTTTTCCCCTTTTTATTCTTTTCTGCATTGCCCAATTTCTATGTTAGTCATTAGCTATTTAAGAAGAGTCTAGAAATATCATAATTTTTAATTAATTATTATTATAGTTTAAATATTACTCTATAAAAAATGTAATGTACTCAGACATTTTGTTGTGAGATCTCTGGAAAAATACTATTTTTGTGAGAAGAAAGAAATGAAGTCAGACCATTCCGAATTCAATCTCTCTCCAATATTTATTAGTTATAACAACTTGGACAATATGTTGTTCATCTCTATATACTTCCTTAAGTATTTGGATAAGTGCTACAGTAACTTATAAAGTTTAAGTGAGGAAAAGAAATAATTTGGGCAAGAAATGTTAAGAATGTATCATTGTATGCAGTAATGAAATTGAAGCTATTATTGCCACCATTAGATGGGAAATTGAAATGTAAAATTATAAATAAAATGAATAGAATAGTTTTGAGCATAATTCGGATTATGTTGATTGTTAATATAAAGGCTTAGTTTGCCATGTCATCCTGTAGATAGCTTGTAGAAGTGGAAAGGGACATTTATATAAAATTTTTCTTTACTTAGTGTAGTAAATAAGAGTGGCTTTTTCTGAAAGAAGTATTTTGAAAGTAAAATTATGAACTATTAGTAACAATCCCACCATATGGACATGAATTCTAAAGCAAGTTTGATTACTTTCAATTTATATCTATAATTTTACATAGTTTAGATTGTCAAGTATAGCAATTTTATATTCGTGTGTGTGCTCACATACACTCAAATATTTAGAAATTTTACAGGATTGTTTTACTTACTATTCTTGGTTCATAAAATATTCTCATGTTAATATTGAACCAAGAAATATTCCTTTTGTTATTTATTTATTTACTTGTTTTTATGCATACCATGCTAGCCAACAGCCGTGAAACCATCACCACTAGAATATTTATAAAACCCTATGTGGAATTATAAGGCCCACACTCCTCTTGTCTCCCTGCTTACCATCGCCTGTGGTTTTCAGTCCTATGCTTTCATTTTTATATAATTTTATCATGTCTATATGTAGTCTTATGCAGTGAAATTTGTGGACTTTTTTAAACTTTATAAAAACTATCCTTCAATCTGTACATAATTTTGTGTGACCTATTTATCTCATGGAAATTATAAAGCTAATATTATATATTACATCATATATGTGTATAGTAGATGCAGCTTATTAATTTTGACTCCTACATTATATTTCACTGTAAAAATTTACATGAATATTTTAATCTACTTTATTCACCTGCCAATTTTTACTTTTTTGAAATTAAAACCTATGCTGCTCTAATTATTCTACAAAGAATACATGCAATTCTATACATTGTCCTATCAACTACTGTTAAATTATTTTAACAATATTTCCTTCTTTCAAGATAATCCATTGTCTAAATACACAAATAATTTAATTAATACAATTTTTATTTTGAATATTTAAAAATGTATATGTTTTAATCATTGTAAATATGTGAGTTTTTTACATTATATAGTTTTGTGCTGTTTTTATCTGCTCTGACAATCTGTACCTTTAATGTGGGTTCTTACACTATTATAATTCAATGTACTTATTCGTATGGTTGGATTTAGATTTATCATCTTGATGGAACTTTTCTTTCTTTTTTACATTTTCCCAATCAGTTTTTTCATTTCTATTGCGGTCTCACTGCTTCTAGGACTTAATAGTAGACATAATAGGAAGTATATGTATTTATCATAATGCACATACACGCACATATATTTGTATGCTTCTATGTCTCTCTAACTGCATATTCATCAGAATAAACATGAGTCTAAATTGATATCTCTAATTCTAATCCAGCACATAGGATGGATTCTGGCTACCACAGCTATCCACTTGCTCATTTTTAACTTCTAACGTCTGACAGTAAGAAAACCAACTTCCACAGAGTAGAATTTATTTACTTATATGTTCAGTCCCAGTATATATGTAAAGTGGTTCCAGAATTGGGAAACCATGTAATTAATAGAAATAAATTTAATAACACAAGTACAGTGTTAATGAGGAGGTTTTTTGGTCTTTAACCTTACAGTATCAAGTCAAAGCACTGTTTTCCAGAGTTACTTAGGTCAAGTATTTCAGCATCCTCTTCGGGAAGATTATCCCCTTTGTTACACTCTACATTTCATCCTGTGATTACCTGCATCTTGGTTGATTTCCTTTTTTAATTTGCACACAGTTACATTCTCTCATTATGTTGTTCAATTATATGGATTCATATAATATATCTTTTGAGTCTGACTACTTTCATTAAGCAACATGCTTTCAAGATTAATCCATATTATCGATTCATTCAATATTCAGGTTTTTTTGTTGTTTAAGTTTGATTTTTTGTTTGTTTTTGTTTTTCCAAATGGTAGTATTTTTGGTGATTCTATATATTTTTTTATCTTTTTTAATATCAGCATATTATAGGGGTACAAATGTTTAGGTTACCTATATTGCCTTTGCCCTATCTGAGTTAGAGCTTCAAGCATGTCCATCCCCCAGACAGTGTGCATTGCACCCATTAGGTGTGAATATACCCAATCCCTCCTCCCCCTCAACCTGCCAATACCCAATGAATGTTACTACTATATGTGCACATAAGTGTTTATCACTTAATACTGATTTGATGGTGAGTACATGTGGTGCTTGTTTTTTCATTCTTAAGATACTTCACTTAGTAGAATGGGCTCCAGCTCTATCCAGGATAATAAAAGGGGTGCTAGATCACTATTGTTTTTTGTGGTTGAGTAGAACTCTATGGTATAGATATACCACATTTTATTAATCCACTCATGTATTGATGGGCACTTGCGTAGTTTCTACATCTTTGCAATTGTGAATGGTGCTGCTATAAACATTCTAGTGCAGATGTCTTTTTTATAGAATGTGTTTTTTTCCTTTGGGTAGATGCTCAGTAGTGGGATTGCTGGATCAAATGGTAGTTCTATTTTTAGTTCTTTGAGATATCTCCATATTGCTTTCCACAGAGGTTGTACTAGTTTGCAGTCCTACCAACAGTGTATGAGTGTTCCTATCTCTCTGCATCCATGTCAACATTTATTGGGACTTTTTGATAAAGGCCGTTCTCACTGGAGTTAAGTGATATCTCATTGAGATTTTGATTCACATTCCCTGATGATTAGAGATGTTGAGCATTTTTTCATATGTTTGTTGGCCATTAGTCTGTTTTCTTTTGAAAAGTTTCTGTTCTTGTCCTTTGCCCACTTTTTGACAGGGTTGTTTGATTTTTTCCTTGCTGATTTTCCTGAGTTCTATATAGATAGTTATTAGCCAGCCCTTTATTGGATGAGTAGCATGCGAATATTTTCTCCCATTCTATAGGTTGTTTGCTCTCATGATATTTTCCTTGGCTGTACAGAAACTTTTTAATTTGATCAGGTTCCATTTATTTATTTTTGTTGTTGCTATGATTGCCTTTGGGGTCTTCTTCATAAATTCTTTGCCTAGGCCAATGTCTGTAAGAGTTTTCCCAACATTTTCTTCTAGAATTCTTATAGTTTCATGCCTTAGGTTTAAGTCTGTTACCCAGAGTGAGTTGATTTTTGTGACTATTTTTAACTGCAGCTTGGTATTTCCAATTCCAATTGTTGTATTGATGAGACACAGTTTATCTTTTCATCTGCTGAGGGATATTTTGATTTTTTCCATATTTGGGTGATTATGAATGGAGTTGTCATAAATGTCCATAAAAATTTTCATGTATACTTAAACTCCCCATTTATTTAAGTAAATACTTCAGAGCTGGATTAGTATGTCACATAGTAAAAGTATGTTTAAATTCATAATAAACTGCCACACTGCTTTTCAAAGTGGTTATATTTACTGGGCCTGGTGGCTCAGACCTGTAATACTAGCACTCTGGGAGACTAAGGCAAGAGGATCTCTTGGGGTCAGGAGTTCGAGACCAGCCTGAGCAAGACTGAAACTCATTGTCCATAAAAATTATAACAATTAGTTGGGCTTAGTGGCCTGCATCTGTAGTCCTATCTACTCAGGAGGCTGAGGCAGGAGGATCCCTTGAGCTCAGAGGTTTAAGTTGAGCTATGATCACCCCACTGCTCTGTAGCTGGGGCAACGAGAGAGACTCTGTCTAAACAAACAAACAAAAGCCAATTGTAGTATTTACCATCCCACTGGCAATAATTGAGAGTTTTTTGTTCTGCATCCAGAATTTGATATTTTCCATTTTTTTTAAATTTCAGGCAATCTATTAATAATAGACATGTAGTGATAATGCTGAACAACATTTTGCATGCATATATGTCATCTTTTATAATACAGTGTCAGCACAGATATTTTGTATATTTTATTGCTTGTTTCTTTTCTTATAGTTGAGTTTTAATTGGAAATATTTTCTTCTAGTATTTGGCCTTTTTTTGTTCATTTATCTAACAGTGTATTTTGTAGTGCAAAGTGTTTAGTTTTGATAAAGTCCAATTTATATTATTTTTCCCTTTGTAAATTGTGATTTCAGTGTTTTCTCCCAAAACTCTTTTTCCAAGGTCACAAGGATTTTCCATTACATGTTTCAAAAGAAGTGTTATAGTTTTATGTTTTATATGTAGGTCTATGATCCACTTATTAGTAAAATTTATATATTTGAATCCTGTGTCAAAGTTTTTATTTTACATAGGGACATTGAAATGTTTCTATACCATTTGTTGAGAAAACTGTCTTTTCTTCAATATATTCCTTATGAATTTATATCATAAATTAATTAACTATATTTTTAACTATATTTGTGTGGGTCTATTTATTGTCTTGCTAGACTTTCCATTGATCTATGTGGACTGCTATTACTTTGCACTTAGTGAGCTGACTGTGTACATGTAAAGTTTTATCTGTGTTTCCACACCACCTTGAGCTTTCAGGAGTCCCTGCACGCTGACACTAGTTACAGAAAGGTCTTCTCCACCTTCTTGCCTCTCCCCCTGCTGTAGCCTCCTTGTTGCTTGCTTGTGATGAGATCAGATGGGTTCTCAGTTTTCCTGGTCCATCTTCAGTCTTAGATAGGCCTTGTAACCCAGGTCTTGGCTTGGGGACATTCTCTGAATTCTTGCCATTCTCCTTATTTGGAAACCAAACACACACATCATTATATCTGTGGTGGCTTTGGGGTGGGAAAGGGTTTTTTTGCACAGCTCCCCAAATTACAGCAGACCTCTATTCTATATTGGAACAAATCCTGGGTCCAAGAGGATTTTTTTTTCTACCTTTTTGAGGGACAGAGGGTTTTAATTTGTCTTCCCATTAAAGTAGTGGGGTGAGAGGTAGGAGGAATTTGTGGCCTGGGGACAGAGGTGATTCCTGGCCTTCTCCTGAGCTAGAAAGATTTTGCCTTCCTCCACCCCTGAATTGAGTTTCCAAAATTCTTAGCAGGGTACTTGGCAATGACCACAAGAAATTTGTAGAAATCTAGCACCTCTAGAGTTCTTATATCCTTCAAATTTGAGTTTTATTTCCAAGAAAAGAGAATTTTTCATCCTCTTCTCCCATCATCCGCAACCAAATAAAAGCTCTTACTTCATGCAGGAATTTAACAGGGGGTCAAACAATTAAATAGAATTGTAGCACATCAGTTTAAACTCTATCTTATTTATATAACATTTCCTTGGATTTTTTAAATAATGATTCAGTGATAGGTTAACTGACATCTTTATTTTCCCTGTCATTTAGACATTCGGTAGAAAGGATAAATTACAATTTTATTATACCAAATGGAAGATAAGATGGGCAGAAAATGAAATTATTTTGAAGATTATAAACTTTCAATTGCATAGCGTAAATAACTACTTTATTTTGATTTTATATTACATTTCTTCTTTGATCCTAACTGCAAATGAGAACAGCATTGAGTTTTCCTACGGACATAAGCAAATTTTATTCCGAAGCCTTAAAATTTTTACTAATTTATAAATTATTCACTCTTAAACATAAAAATTGATTTTAAAAACACATTTTCACTGCCTGTTTTGATAACTTTATTAAGGTTTTTCAACCAGTCCACTGACAGTTTTAGAGTACTTACTATTTCATTAGCAGTGCTTTTACCACAGAGGAAAAGACATAAATAAGACTGAAATATTAGCCCATGTGATTATTTTATAATGCAAACCCTAAAAAATAAGTAGATATAGATGCTGTGATATGAAAATTAAGTGAGTTTTCCAGGTTTTAGGGTAGGAATTTGAAGATTCACATTTCCAGAATATCATTTTTGTTCTCCCTCCATTTTATACATTGCTGCTGAGTATTACTAATCCTCTCTCCCTCTTAAAATGACGATAACACAATTTATCACACCCAATTCCACCCTGAAAGTATACTCCATTTTTTCCCCATATATATATTTTTTTGTGTTCCATTTCATCCCCTCAACCTCTCACTCATACAAATGTAGTGCCTAATAATCCAGTGGGAGGTAACTATTATTTCAAGAAGTACTGGATAAGCCCAATATATATCACCTTCAACCACTTCCCCACAGAGAAAAAGAAACCTGAGTGGAAATGTGTAAAAGAAGCTCCTTTCCTACAGTGGCATGAAAGAAGATGAAGTACTTGAGCATGCGGTATCCTAGTATCCTAGAATATAAGTCTATTTTATTATTTAAAGTTCAAGTACTAAATTCTGCTTTCATTTAGGATGTAGAAAGCTGCAAGTGAGTTTCATTTTTATCTTATAATATGTAAACATTGGAAAGTGCACAAAATTATAAATTCTCTTGAGTCCATGAAAGAGCCAATGTTTCACGTTGACCAAGTAAACTGAATTCTAAAGAGTGACAAGAGTCTCCAAGAGAACATAGAGACCTTCAAACTGTTTAACGTTTGGCAGAGTATAGAGGTGGGGCTTCCATTACAGGCAAGTAAAAAGAAATCGGCTAAAATGTCAAGAAATTATTAAAAGCTGAGATTGGACAAGTATATCGTTTTTAGAAGAAAGACTGAACCACAGGCACAAGGAGAGTTTGCTGTCACTTGCAAACTGTTTTCCAAGATTCTCCACTGGGTGCTCATGAGAGAGACTGGAGAAAAAATAGAAGACTAGAGAGAATGTCCCTTGGTGGCATAGGTATGTGGGAGGTTGCTGATTGCTCCTAGAGATCAGAAAAATAATTACTATCCACCTATAGAAAGCCTTCCATTGTTAAAAGGAAAGCAGAAAACACTGTGGCCCTCAGAGCCCAAGAAAAGAGCTCCTGCTTCTGGAAGAACAGTAAGAGTGAACCCATCTGCCTCTAGGCAAAGAGTAGGAAAACCTCTTAGATTCAAGACGTCCACATCATTTGACAAGGGACAGGACACTCTATCCTACCCAAGACTCATCATAGACACAATGCAGAGATTGGTTTCCATGAGGAAGATTGATGAGAATGCTGAGAATAAAACATCTCAACTCCAAGACTCAGCACACAGAATTTCCCTTTTTTCTCCCTTTCTCCTTTCTTTTTTATTTCTTTTTCAATTTTGCCTGGAGTTGTTTTATTTTAAATTTGTCCTTCCTTCCCTTCCTTCCTTCCTTCCTGCCTTCCTTCCTTCCTTCCTTCCTTCCTTCCTTCCTTCCTTCCTTCCTTCCTTCCTCCCTCCCTCCCTCCCTCCCTCCCTCCCTCCCTCCCTCCCTCCCTTCCTTTCTTCCTTCCTTCCTTGGAAAACTCTCAACAACTATCTCTTGAAATATATCTTTTGCTCTAATTTCTCTCACTGCTTTTTTGAGAACTCCAATTACACTTATGCTGTCTGTTTGATATTGTCTTACATCTCTTGGATCTTCTGGTCTGCTTCATTGTCTTTTCTCTTTGTGTTTCAGTGTGGATAGTTCTTATATTGACCTCTGCTATGTGTGCTAACCATTTATCATTCTTTATCTCTGATGTGTGTTATTTATTTCTAGAATTTTTATGTGATCCTCAGTAATATTTTCCATCTCTCTACTCAAATTCTTCATCTGTTCATAAACATTGTCCAAATTATTTATGTAAATACTTAAATTTAACATTAATAATAGTTTCTGTCTGATAGCTCCAAAATCTGTGTTATCTCTGATTCTGGTTCTGTTGATTTCTTTTTCTCTTAACAAGTTTTTATTTATTTATTGTTTTTTGGTTCCTTATAATTTTTTTATTGGATTTCAGTGATGACATATAGAAGAGTAGAAAAAGACATACTTTTTCTTCTGTCAGATCTTTAATGTGGGAGAGTTGATTCAATCTAGCCAATTAGATTTTGTTGTTGCTGGGGTCACTGTTAATGTATCAAACCCTTTATGTTCCTCTAGCAGTGGATTGATGTTACATGTTACCTTCTGAGCTATAGTTAACTTAGAACTAGAGTCCAAAATGGAGATTCTCCAACAGATGATATTTAAGGGGTACTCTCAGAAGGGAGTGAGTAAAGTAGGCTCATGAAGGAGAGGCAAGGATACAGTTTCAAGAGAAATCCATTATAAGTATTATTTTGTAAAAGAATCTGGAGTGTGAATTTCATGAAGCTATCTTACTTAGAGACAAGCTGTTATAACTCTAGCTGATTCAGTAAACAGTCATTGGCTAGAGGTCACCTAGTAGGGAAACAGCATAACTTCCCAGACATTTCTCATTGGGATAGCTCCACCATTTGTTGTGGTCAAGCCCCTGAGAATGGTGAAGTTGCAACATCTGGAGAATGGATCCATCAGCCAAGTAGTAGGAATTGGAGCAGGTCACACAAAGCATTTGATATACCCAAATTCTAACTAAATTCGATATTCAGTCATTTCAATCAAATCACAGATGTCAGTTCATAGCTAGGACACTCTTTTATTTAGTCAAGGAATTAAAAGTAGAAAGAGTAGAGGATACTTTTACTAAGTGGCTAACAGAAACATGAGTTAATGTTATCACTACAATTTTAAGTAGTATTTTCCCCACACTAGCTCAAGAACAGATGTTCAGAATTTACTGGTTATATTTCTGCCCCAAATTCCAAGTATATGCATGCCTACTGCATGCCTATAACTGGCAAACTAAAATTGAGTAGATACATTGTATAATCACAAGCACACCAGACACGAGTCAAAATACCTGAGTCCTAGTCTAGAAATATTAATAACAAAAACTCTGTGACTTTGGGCAAGTCACTTCTCTTAGTTATGGTTTTTTTTTTATCAGTAAAAGGCAGATAAGAAAGACAACACATAATTTTAGATTCAATTTGGCTAAGGGAAATATCATTCCTGTTAAGAATATATAATATGTGTCTTTCCGTTATTGCTAACAGCAAATTGATGTTCTGTGCAGACTCTTCTTTACACAAATTAGCAGGGATTTGAAATACCATGATGAGAAATTCCAAAATATACTTGAGTAGTTAATTTACACCTGCAGTTTTAAGCTTCCATTACGTATGTACAAATATATAATGTATTTGTGTGTATGTGAGTGCATATATTCTTGGAAAACATAAGTAAAATGGTCGTGTATAAAAGAAAGACAGTGAGTAAAAACTGCAAGTCAGGGGATATGTGGATAAGGGAAAGGGATGATTAGAAAGATCAGGTTAGATTCAAGTATAATCATTTTTAAATGTCTTTTTAAATGAAGATAGTAAGGCAAAAAGTGTTGGGGAGAAATGAATAGGGTCCTTGATGAGAGTTGAAAAGGCTGTTCTGAATTACACTAAAATGTATGTTATCTATTTTTCCAGAAAATGTAGTGTGATTGTATTCTTAATCACCCTGGATTTCCTGAGCAATAAAGAGAGTCACTCTGAATAACCTGCACTTTCATTTGGCTTAATTTTAATTTCTACGTTTTCCTTAATTGATGAGTAAAATCTATACAAATGCATTATTCTGGTCACCTATTGATGATGTACATGGGGAAGATCCAGGTAAAATCTTATGTGAACAATGGATAGAAAAGACATAATTCAACATTATGTATGTCGTAGGTAAATATTATAGATTTAAAAATTTCATAAAAGCTCAAGAAGACAATATTAATCTATAAGACAAAGCTGGGAACAAAAATCACATGAGGAGATACATTCTTTTCATCCTTGCTTAAAAAGTCTTTGTCATATGATATAGTATATAAATTCTTATGGTTGGTTATAGAACAAAAGAAACAATGAGGCAGACATAATGAAACTGTACAATGGATGAACAGTTTCCGACCTGTAAATCTTCCTTTTGTCTGAATCCTTTGTGAGGTCACAAAAGACATTAACAAAATATCCAAAAGTATCTTGTCAGACAGATATTAAGATATGTGTCATGCTGTTCCAGTACTTCAACTGCTTACAGTATTAGAAAAGGGAGGTAGGTATCAGTAAACAAGGAGGTTATATTGATTTACTCAATTACAAATCTATATAGAATAATGTAATAAAAGTACCTTGTGATTTTTTCTTTCAAAAATTGATACCATAAATGACATTCTGGAAGAAAAATTGAACAAACAAATATAATGAGATCTCCTTGGGTTTATTTTATGGATTAAGTCAATAGGTACAATATTCTACTCTGAAATAGTTTAGTTAACAAGTGTTTTTATTTTGTTTTGTTTTTTACTTTTCTGTTTGCATTAGTCAAGATTAACTGAAAATTACCCACCTAAGCATCAACTTACATAAGAGTAACACACAATTTTTTTTTAAATTATAAATATTTTTATAATGGACTAGATATTTTAAGTTTGCATTTCACAAAATAAACAATTTCATAATCTTCCTAAAGCAGTGGCAAATAGATATCTCATTTTCAGATGACAAGTTTGAGAAGTAAATTGGTTTAAGAATAGTTTGGAATCTAGAGAACAAATGAAAGCTCATTAAGTCTTTAATCATATCTATAACCATAATTGTGGTCATGCTGCTATTTCTATGTCAATAATTCTTTAGGAAAAACAGTACTTTTGTTATATATAAACTGTATTAATGACTTCATTGCTCTAAAATACATATTAACTTGCAAAGAGCAATGAAATCATTAATAACACACAATCTTAATATGACAAATACATGACAAGAAAATAACATATTTCTTTTTCACCCGCCATATTGTATTCATTCTTAGTTGTAAAATCTATCTTTCAAATTCCATCACTAAAATTATTCTATTTCTTGTTAACTTGATAACTGATCACTATTTCACCTGTGTTACATCCAAAATAATTTGAATGTGTCTTAAGTTACTTGAAAAGAATACATCATATGGGAAAGTCAATAATCTATGTTTTAAATCATTAAGTACAAAAAAATGCCAGTGTATCTCATATAATTGAATTTTTAATTTTTAGAGACTATTAGACATTATCTGATTTAACTCATTTCACAGGGAAATTTGCAAACTTACTAGGCTTAAGTTTTTTTCCCAGAGTTAAAGAATTTTGAAAGCAATAGGAAAGGCAGGTAATTGACTGCCCAGACACTTGGTCCCCTTGGAAGTTACTATTTAAGTATAGTCCTCTGGCCAGAAATATTGACTTCACCTGGAATCTGATTGGAGATGTGGGATCTCAGGCACCTCTCTAGATTCAATGAATCAGAATCTGCAATTTAGTACAATTCTTGGTGATTCTTAAACACATTAAAGTGCAAGAGATATTTCTCATTAAGAACTATTTAGGGTAGAATGAGATTTTCTACAATGACCTCTGCTTACTTCCATATCCAACTTTACTTTTTTAGCTGTAAAAACATGATTAAACATGTTCACTAATGTAGGATGCTCAGGGTAAGCAGTCCTTCCTAGTGTGGGGAGAAATATTATAATATATTTTTATATACTTTTAAAAATCCTATTAAATTACTCATTTTTTCTTTGTTCCTCAAGATACATTATCCACCATATACCTTATTTGTTAGCAGAGGAAGGCTGTACTCTGAGAACACAGTCAATTAGGCTCCTTTTCCTTTGGATTCTGGTTGGATTTAGCCAGTGGAAAGGATCAAATAGAGATCAGAAAATGAAAGCTGAAGTTGAGATAATTCTAATCCCATTTCCTCTCTGCTTGGGTGCCAGGATCACACACATGGCTGCTTGCCTCCACAACATAGCTGCTGTTGGGCAGCTTCTCTTCTAAGATGCCTGCTTCCTTCATCTTTAGTAACACTAGTTCATTTCCTGGTCTCTTCAAGGGTAGGAGTGGTACTGTTTTCTGGAGTTGCTAATCCATGCTTATATCAACAATCTTTTCTGATTCCCTTAACTCTACCCACAACTCTGGAAATAATCTCTTTGTTGTTTTCAAATTGCTAAAATCATTTCTTTCCTATAAGGACCCTAACTAAATATGTCCATATATTTTGGTTTATTTGTATGTTTTGCAATGTTTTATAATCAACCCATATATATTTGTGTGTATGTGTGTGTATAAACACATATATAACATACAAACACACACACACAAACACACACGCTGATGGAGTGTAGAACATGGTCAAATTTATTTAGAAATCCATGTTAACATCTTCCAAAGTCAATGAGTAATATATTAATATCTTTTCCCTTATAAAGAAGCTATTGTTCTATAAGGGTAACTGAGGTCACATACAGATAGGTCTAGTTAGTTAAAATCCTACTTATGTATTTTCTAGCATTTCTTTTGTTCTTGTGATTGGTACCATCAATTGGTTGGTTATTTTCACAAAACATCAAATAAAGGGAGAAATAGTAAAAAATGCATAAATAACACAAATGATTTATTTTACTTAATGCATTCGCCAATTTTGGGCTATCCATATATGCACTAAGTGGCAAAATCCTCATCTTTCTTAATTTGGTTTAAGAAAGTGAGCAGCCAGATTTTCTCAAACCTCTTATTATCAGGAAAGGGATTATTGTATATTTTCTGGGAAAACTGAATAGTCAAGGAAAAAGCCCTACTAAAACTTACAGATGAGGCCCTCCCCCAACTATTGTCCCTTTACCTTCTAATGAAGCATCAGAATCTATTCTACAGACAGGTGATAGGTGTATCTAGTTAGTTTTGTGTGTATCATTTTTATAAATAAAATGATAGTCAAGCATCAGCTCCTCAATGTTGAAGACAGTGGACAGAACAAACAAAAAATGGTGACAGTAGCAGGAAAGATTTAAAATAAAGGCAATTATGGGAATAGAAGAAAACTTTATAAATGAAAATTATTGTCATCACTAGCTTAGCTAGGATACTGCATCTATAAAATGAAAACAAATATTTGAAAATCTCATTGAGAGAATCAACTATGTCTTCAAAATTAAACTTTAATTGCAATAATGAAAGCCTCAATAAGAGATAAAATGAAGTAAATCTTTTAGAAAGAAAATATACAGGCAAAAAGATGTAATGGATGAGAAAAAAAGAAAGTTAAAAAACTATCTTGGAAACCCAAAACTAAGTGATAAAACTCCAGGGATAAAGAACAGAGGAAATAAAGGTGAAGAATTTTCAACAAAAAAATTCAAGTATCCTATACAAAATTAAAGCACATGAGCTTCCGTACAGAAAGGATTCACCCAGTATCCAGTATAATGGATAAAAATTTTCTATACCAAGAATTATTATTGTAAAATTTCAGAATACTTGTGTCTAAATGGAGGTGCTAAATGTTGAGGGGTGGGAGTGGAGCACAGTGGTCATGTTGTGGACTGAGAAAGAATTCTCAACTCAAAGATTAAGACAGATTTTGAAGCAAGAAATTTATTTTACTTTCCAAGGAAGGAAAGGCATGAAAGGAAGAAGGAATTCCAGCCCTGAGAATGAATGGCTTGGGCTTTTTATTAGAGTTAGAAAGAGCAGAGCAGTTGTAATTGTGAAATGATAATGAAAGGCAGTTGTTTTCTAGAACATTTGTTGATGCAAAATGATAATGGAAGGCATTGTTTTCCAAAGCAATTGTTTCCTGTCGGGCTGGTTTTATTAATATTCGACTTCTCAGAATGTGTTCTAGTGTATACCCTTTTCTATATGATCGGTGCTCTTCCAGTTCTGCAAAATAAACTCTTATAAAAACAAGTTAAGCCACAGATGGTCAAATAAGAAGCAAGCAATGGGCCAGCACATCACTGTGTGCAGTGATAATTCTTTGTTAGATGATTTACTAGCAATGCTGTCCTTTCACAAAATACTTCTAGAAATGATAAATAAAAGCAATTTATTATACAGAGAAAAAAGGAATCAACATATCATATTTTTTTAAACAGCCAGAAGATTCAAGACCGTGAAGTAGTGCCTGAGGATTTAGTGTAAATGACCTGTATGCAGAATTCCATACCTAGGAAAATGATCAAAATGTCCAAGACATTCTCAGACATGAAAGCTCAAAAGTTTCACAAGTATATACTCATTTTCAGAAACTACTGAAAGAATGTGCACTGCCAAAATGAGAGATTATATCAAGAAAAACAGAGTTATGAGACTCAAAAACAACACAGAAAAATGGTTTAAAGGATTTTACAGGATAATGGTGAAGACAGATATCAGAACAACTGGGTAGCAGGCCTAGAGAATAATCATTTAGGAAGGAAACTATACGAGAGATGTTGTCAAGAATAAAGAAAGAAAGAAAGAAATCTGTGGATCATCTCATGCATTTGATAGTATAGAGAGAACATTTATATTTTTGGGAGAGAAAAAAATCAAGGCAAAAAATGATCAATAATTAATACTAGGAAATGGAATTTATATAGCACTATATAACTCATCTGTACTATTTCAGTAAAATGTGATAATTAAAAATATATCTAATAATAATTACAATAAAATATATTGATTATAAAAAATCTGACCTTTCATGGTGAAATTTTTCATTATTTAATAATTAATACTAAGAAATAAAGCAATTAAATGTAAGCAAGTAATTGAGAAATAATAGTGAATATCATAAAAGTACAACAATTAAAATCATTAAAAGTGGTTGCTTTGGGGAGGCAGTGATCATTGATATCTCACATATTTTCCTTCTACTCTCACCCAAATACATTCAATCCACTGTAACCAATACTGTTCGGTACAGAATAAAACAATTGGAAGTTACACTTTTATAATCTCAGTTTACAATAGCCCTATCTATACAATTAATCAGAATCCATATAATGTTAGAGCTATTTAGTCATTGTACTCTATTACAACAATTTTTTAATTAACAGTCAACAACAAGTAGGCACTATTATAGGCACTGTGCATACAAATTCTGTAATGTTGAATATAAACACTGGAATAGACTCTTCATTTTTTCTGGTGTTTAATTCCTACTCTTGACATGTCTCTATTGTGACTCAACCCTCCTCCCAAGAAATCTATTCAGCTTCCTCAATTATATACTCATTTTTTTAAGAATATGATTTTTAAAAGAGGAATTATCAAAATGCTTTGTGAAAAAAATCATAATCATAAAATGTCTATATCTTACTCATTTTAGTCAGTCAAAGAGTCATTCTATACATTCCTAATCTTTATTGGGCATTCTATGAGTGTGTTCTAGGTCATCATCTTCTCTATAGTTAAAAATTCCTTATATATCATGTCTTTCATGAATGCTTCTCAGAGTCATCTGTGAAGACTTGGTATGTTCTCTTATTTGGATATAAGGATATCATTGTTATTTCTCCCATTCTCTACTTTGCAAACATAATTCTCCTTGTGGCTAAAATAGATGAAATAACTGTAACATAAATGACATGAATATGTGTCAGTTCTATGCTTCCTGATATGTTTCCATTCTTTCCCTATTTCTCTATCTCATGACTGCCATCTTGCACTGTGACTTCTCAGAGGAGAATGGCCATGTCTGTTTGGAAGGTACTCTAGACCACTCACAGAAAAATCCTTATATATGTCAATTCTTGATGGTACCAGGTCATAGCTAGTAAAACCTCCTGTCCCATTTATTTTTTTGCAAACCATTCTTTTCTATAATTACCTTATATTGTTTTCTATTTTTAATTGAGATAAATATTTACTTTGAATATTCCTTAAAGTAGGCAAACTGATGGGTAAGAGAGGGCAAAGTAAAGTAGAAGGCTTTGTTGTAACTGATGGACAGTTTTATATATTTCTGGCAAAAATATTAAATGATTTCATCATTGATTATACTTTTTAAAATACTATGCTTTCCATTTGATATTAGATTGTGTGTGTGTGTATATATCCCAGTGACTATTACAAAAATATCATAAGAAAAATGAATGACAAAATAATTATAACTTAAATCTGATGCACTCAGTCTATAAGCCATTTGTTATTCTGTTATCTTTTTAATTCTATCATTAGAGTCATGATTCACATTTGTTGAAATGTAAGAAACACATAAATTACAAAAAGGCAATCAAATTGAGTCTAAATGATTAATAGAATGTAAGGCCTTTTATCAGACTAACTTGACTGGATTATAAAACATCACAGGAAGACAATTGCATGACATATGAAAAAAGATGATTATCAGGCTAGAAAAATATTAAAGATAATTCTTAATATTTTGACCTTTGCACAGCCAAAAATATAAAGGTAGCTCTGAACATTTTCTTTGGTCTAAAATGTAATATATGTCATCCAAGAGGTCTGTTATCTCATACTTTTATATTTCTATAACCGAACATGCAAGATAGAATCAGATGAAGAACCAAAAAGAGGTCATTCTTTTTTCATTAAAAGAATTCGCAATTCTTACTGAATAAGAAATATTATTAGAGATTGTGAAAATGGAGAACTATTAAAAATGTTGTAGGCTTTCTTATACATGAACATTTTAAAGATGCTAATTTATGTGCAAATTTGCTCTTATTTTAAAAGAAATAAAAAAACAATTCTTCTTGTCCATTTAGTGTATACTCACCATTTTTAAAGGAGGGAACTGAGGCTGAAAAATAATAAGTTAATCTCCAGAAGTTAAATAAATTAGTAAGTCAAAACACAATTAACACAGGTTCTCTGATTCTCAGCTAAGATTTCTTTTCTTCTAATGTGCTCGCTTTTCAAATATGCTGAGCATTTCTATGTGGATTTATTTTTAAAACTAAACATAGAGATCACTCTACATAATAACAATTATACATTTACAAATGTTAGGTCTTTATGTACTTATTTATGATAAAATTATTAAATGATTTGTTAAATATTTGTTAATTAAAACTGTCACTATATGCAATGCCGTTCACAGCATTATTCCATACTTATTGATTAAAAGAGATAAGACCTGGACTTAAAGAATATATTTTATGAGAGATTTTATGAGAGAAAGCACATGAACATGAAATACATTATAACACTGTAACCTTATAGCATTATAATATTTCAGTGGCTTTCAGGGATATGAGTAAAGAGCAAGGAAATTATAGGAGAAGGACAAGTTAGGGAATCTCAGAGACAGTTCCACCAAAATGAAGAGAGAGCATTTCAACAAAGCACAGAAGCATAGGGGAGCACAGTGAAATTGGGATCTACATATTACAGAATAACATGCAAAGCTGGGGGAGCCACAGGAGATTGGACTGGTGAGATACCACGATCAGAATTTGAAGGGCTTTCAATTCCATTCATAATATAACAACTTAGATTCCTATAAGAAGGCAATGGGGAAGAACAGAAGACTGGTGAGAGAGAGCAAGATTATATTTAGATACAAGTAGCATCACACTCATGGCAGAGTATGGCAAGACTGAAGAGAGATGAGAGTAGAAAAGTAAATGTTATGATAAAAAGAATATTAAAAATTTTCAAACAAGGTATAGTGAATATCCACACTGCTACAGTAGATACTAGTTAGGATGTGGCAGAGTGAACAGATATTTAAAGATTATATAGACAAGTTTAATCATGGATTGACTTTTAAGGTAACTAAAGAAAATCTACCAATCATTTATGTTTGCAAGTTAGATAAAATTACTAGACTATTATAAACATAGATTACAGTTACTACTTGAACAAAGATCAATTCCCAGGAAGAATATAGTGTGATAAGAAAAATGTTAAATGCAGAATCCATCACAATGTTGATATGAGATGCATAGCAAAAGAGGATTTCACAGAGTAGATTGAGAAGCAGTTGTAGGTATATAATGTAAAAAGAAAACAAAAATTATCATCAAAACCAAGGGACAAAAATGTTTGAAATAGGAGAAATTGGTCAGTAGTAACAAATGCTGCCATAAAATTAAGAAAACTGAAGTTTGTAAAATGCTTATTGGATTTCCATATCAGAAACTAGGTAAGAATATTTTCAGTAACCCAAGAAGGTAAAAATTCAGATTAAAATAAATCACTGAGTGAATAGGACATACCGGATTCAGAACTTAAAATTTAGGCTCTTTTTGAATAAAATGATTGAGAAAAATTGGATGGAAAGTAGAATGAATTTAGCTCCAAACTGCTATATTTTATGGATAGAAGAATTTTCAATGTATTTCTATGCAGAAAGGAAGAAACAAATATAGAGGAAGCTATTAGAGCATATTTGATGAAATAAGGATTCTGAGTATTTGGCAAAAGGATAAGACCCAATTCAAAAATGAAAGAATAATTTTTTGATATAAAGTCTGAATATAACTTTCTCTGACTTGATAGATATTAGGGTGGCTGAGCATACAGAGAAAATCAAAGGTAAATATGTCTAACCTAAGAGTGTTGGTAACTGATAGGCTCTACTGGCTTTGAGAAATTAGAAACAAAATTATATGAAAGAGTTGGAGACAAGGTAAGATATTTTTGAAGAATAAAATGAGTAAGGAATATATGTCCTAGGAATGAAATAAGAATTAGTTTCTGTATGGGGATGAGCAGGTATGTTCCAATAACATACTGTGCTTAAGCCACTTTATTAAATTTTATATTATTTTAGAAATGAAAACATTAGTCATCCACAAAGGCTCATCTCAAAATAACAAGTCAAAAATTAAATGTAAAGTTCCTGGGACCATGCTTAACTGAATATTCATCTTAGGATCTCATTTTCAGTCAGATAACTCATCCCAATTTCAATCAGGGAATCAACTACCAAGTATTTTTTTTAAGTATCAAATATGTGCATAACACTAGTCTGGAGGGTAGTATAGAAACATTTTAAGAAATTACCATTACCTTTAAAATTCTTAGCCACTAGACCTGCAAATAATACAAGAAGAAGTGGCAAATAAGACAGTACATAGTTGTCAAAATTCATAACTGGACTATTAATTATAAATTGGCATAGAAGTTAAATCAAGCCTGAATATTTAAGCACTTATTAAACTATTAGTGTGAAGTGAAGTCTTTGACTTGAAGTATGTTACATTATAATTTAGAAGGGAAAATAAATACTCTGAAATTATCTTTAACAATAGAAGGCAATACTTGTCAAGTGACAAATGGCAGAAATAAAATATTTATGGTATGATTTGTATAATATTGGAATAGGTGATGGTTGATAAAATATTAAGTGAGCTTAATGGTTTACTAGGAAAAAAAGATACATGAATTATCAGGCAAAAGAAGCAGAGATTAGGGAAAAGAGAGAGAGAGAGAGAGAGAGAGAGAGAGAGAGAGAGAGAAAGAATAGAGAAGTACCAGGCCCAGTGATTAAATGACCATAGTTTAAGACTACAGACTACAATTGGAGTAAATGATGCTATCAACAGTCTTCCTAAAATTCCCAGGTTCCTTACATAAATTTTATATTTTTGGTTACCACTGGTGACAGTTTACCATTTTTTTTCTCCTATATGACAAAGGCCTCCCTTCCCTTGGCCTCCAATAGCAGTTTCTCTCTGTCCTTACAGTATCCACCAATAATCTCCTTGCCATTTTCTTGTAACCATTCCTGAACCAGTCCCAAAGCTAATGCCAAATGTTTTGGATTTTTGAAATGTCAGCATCATGTTCCTGAGTCAAAGTATTTAAGTCCTCCATTTCTATGTAATAAACCATCCGAAATTCTTACTGCTTAGAACAACAATTTATTCTTTTCACAATTCTGAAGATGGTTGGCTGGGACGCATGCTGGTTTCTCTTGGATTCTCTTGTGTGGCTGCATTCACTTGGAGGGTTGTCTGAGCTGGACAGTTCCAGACAGCCTCACTCACACGTCTGTCTTTTGGTGCCTGCTGTCTTCTGGGCTGCCTTGATTTTTTTCTACACGTAGCTCAGGCTATTATAATTTTCCTCTTTGTCTCCTCACTGACATTCAAAACACAGGCTTATTTTCCTCAAATTCATCTGGTACTGAGAACTAATAAATAATTTATTCCAGGAGATTTCAGATGAGGTGACACTGCCCTTCAGAAACAATTTTGAATATTTGTGGAGCCATCCATGTTCGGACAGAGATGTTCTTGAGAATTTATATATAGCAATATATATTTTTCAAAATACACACTACTTTTCTCATACTTACTTTTGAGTTTTAATTATGCATTCTATTGATATTTTATTATCATTTTAAGGTATATCTTGTGTACAAACAATGAAATTCAATAATATAATTTGATGAGTTTTATGTGTCATGGAACCACCAACGAACTTATGAATGAACATAGCTATCACCTCAAAAATTTCCCTCATGCACCATTTTTATAAATCTTTTCCCCCACCTCTGGTACCTGGCAACCACTGATATGCTGTCTGCCACTTCAGTCTTACCAAAATATTTTTTATTTTGTGAACCATCCTTTTTTTTTTAATGGATAATGTAGTGTGTATATTGTAGTGAGGAAAAAAAAAAAAAAAAGGAAGAAGAAGAAGTTACCAGAAAGAATCTTAAGTAGCATGCTTACAATTTTGCTTTAGCTCAAAGGCAACAAGGATCTATAAGTGAATCTTTTTTAATAAGCAAGCATAAATAATATAACTTGCATTTCCAATTTGGCCAGAGTCTGTAGAGGGAATTAATTGGAGAAATGTGAGCCTGGAGGTAAGGAGATCACTTAGTTCAGGTGAGGACTGATGAGATCGAGTGTAAAAGTGGGTCCAGGATGAGAGATATTTTACCAGGCAGTTCTAAGCCGAAATTGCAGAATGGATGAATATCAAGAGTGGGGATAAGGATATTAATAAAAGTTTGTTTTCAGTATTTTGGTTTCAAAAACCGAATGGATAGTAGAGCTTTTAACCACAAAAGTAAAACGAGAAGCAAGACTGAGATACAAAAGGAGGATGATGGAATTAAGCTTTGATCCTATTTAGTCTGAAGTATCTGTGAAATAGGTAAAAATGTGTAATCATTTCCAAGACAAAGAAAAATGTCTAGATCAAGTTTACAAATTTGGAATTCATAAGTATATTGGAAGCAATACGATTTTCAGGCCTGTACTGCCAACTAAATTTCAACAAAATATATTTCCTTGACTATATTTCTCCTTGAACTTAGAAATAGTCTCCTTTATAATATCTGTATCCTACTATCTATTTCTATTCGCAATTATCTTTTTCAGGTTTTCATTATTTCCAACGTATGGAATCATAATAACTTCATTCTTTAAGTCCCTCACCTACGTGTCTTAAATACGGCTGTCACAAACCTTTGCCCTGCTTTCTGTTTGTCTAAGAGGCTCTTCTACTGATCATTACTTGTAAAATTGCTGTCCATCTTACAAGATCCAATTCTGAAAACCCATTTCATTGAACGTCTTTCTGATTCTATTCCAACAAGCCTGCAATTTCTACTTTACAGTTCCTATTTTCTGCTATTTTCTACCTTCTAATGTCTATTTTCTACAGAAAATAAAATGTACCTATCACTTTAAGACAGAGAACTTGGCCTGGTGCAATGGCTCACACCTGTTTTGGGAGTCAGGAAGACCCCTTGCAGACAGGAGTTTGGGAACAGCCTGGGCGACATGATGAGACCCAAGTTTCTAAAAAAAAAAAATTGGGCATCCTGGCACATGCCTTTAGTCCTGGTTACTCTGGAGGTTGAAGCAAGAGGATCACTTGAGCCCAGGAGTTCAAAGTTGTAATGAGCTGTGATCATGCCACCTCACTTCAGTGTGGGTGTCAGAGTGAGAACCCATCTCTATTTAAAAAAAAAAAAAAAAGGAAAAAGAAAAAGATAACTTACAAGAATTAAATATTAGAATTTTACCATTGTCATTAAAAATTCAGATAAAATGTAAGAATGGCTCAACATGATTAAAATTAAACATGTGAATTGTTTCAAAAAGGAAGTAATAGTGTGAATAATATAATATTAATAAAAACCAACATGAGATTTATGAAATGAACCAAATTTATAATGTATTATTGTGATACAGAAAAATCTGTAAGATAAAGAAAAAAATGTTTAGTATAATTAATAATGACTCTATTATGCCAAAGAAGATATTGGGATCATAAAAGACATCACTGTTTCTTATTACTCTAAAGTTCAGCTCAACTTTCCCTCATAGATGTTATTAAAAAAAAAAACTTGTAAAATGCATTGTTAAGATAGATGACCTTTTAGAAACCATCAGGGCATAGAAGGTAAATCAAAAAATCATTTTCGATGTTTCTTACTGAAATCCCATAGTAGTATTTATAGCTGAATAAAGCCTTAAATATTTTTTCTAAAACATAATGGTATAAGAGGTATATTTTAATACATTCCAGAAGACTTGTAAATTAGTGCTGTCCCACTGGCCCAAGACCTTGGAGAAATTTAGGGCTGAGATTGAGAATCCATTTACCAAGTCACATAGATTAGTTTTATGACTTTGTGGTTTGAGTGTGCATTAGAGACCAAATCCTATTCATCACAATTTATTTTTAAATACCTAAGTTGAGCCTTGATTTTTCTTTTTACAGAGAGGATGGAAATATCAATGAAAGAGCTAAAAATCAGACACTTCTAACACTTGGCAGCTGCATTCACTTGCTGTTTCAGGGGGTTATTCTAAAATATCCATGTGGGCCAACTCAGGATCCCCAGGAAGATTAAAGGCAATGTTGGTTTCTTTACCCCTGGTACCTTGGATGAAGAAAAACTAAAAAGCCTGTTATGGCTTTGTCCTTTCCACTTGTTTCTTGAGATCTGACTATAGTACTGTGCATATTTCCCTCTGTCTTCAAGTTCTCTTTGTTTTTGTCTTCCACTTAGGTTTGTGACCAACTCCTTGTCTTGCTATTTGTTTTTTAAATAAGATTTCAGATTGAACACCTGATCCTAATTTATCATCTGACTTGCCTCAATTATCTGCTTGATCTGTTTCCTTTCTCATTATTATTACTGCCCACACGATTAGAGAATTAACTACCTCTCTCCTTGTACACACACAGAGTTGATTTGGAGATGTAACTTTGAAATCATACCACCCTCACTGCCAAAAAACAAAGTGGAATTTGGACATAAAAAGCATATCAGAATTAACCTATAAAATCAACACATAGTAGATGAAATCAAGGACATACGGTCAATTTAAAGAGGCAGAATAGTGCACATGCATTTGGTTGGTAAATATTTATATATGTATACATATATAAACACATATATAAAGCATATGTATACACACAAATCATGTATATGGAAATATTTTTAAAGTGCCCTTCTAATTAGTTTTCAATGACTATACCCTTTTGTTTACAAAACCAGTAAGTAGTTATAATGACATTTTTAGCCTTTGATTTTTTTCAGGGTACAGTGAAAATTTTCTAACATTGCTAACATATTTGGTTGTATTTCTTCTCTGGAACTAGGGCAGTCGTAGCTTCAATCTACCTAGCAGCTTCTACAGGAAGATCATCATATGTTGGTGAATTGCTAGTGACTGTGTTGTAGTTGATAACGAGGTGTTAGTGAAGTCTCCATGTCTGGTGGGGAGGAGTTTGTTCCATATCTACTTCAGATACCCTTTCACTTAACTCACCCTTGTGAAGAAACTTGAAGAAGGTAAAGCAGTTGTATGTATTGTTTGATTGTGAAATTAATATTGCCAATGCTGCAGAGAGGTGGAGGTGAGGATTGCTGCAGATATGGGGAATTGCAGAATTGCCTCGTGCCCTGATTATCTACTTTGCTAGGAACAACACCTCACTGCTTGGGCCTAAGAAGTACTTAATCATGTGCATTGTCTTAATTCTTAAACTCAGTCCCTATTCACTTTCCATTGCTATTTCCTACACAAACCATCCTTCCCTCTTCCATACCCCCACGCCCATTTCCTAGGTTCTGCCAACTTTTCTTGTTGAAATAATCACATCTCAGTTTCCTTTAAGCCCTTCCTACTTTTTACAAATGTTTGAAGCTCTTGAATGTGCTTCTATCTATTGTTTTTAAACTATGAAGCTTGATGTCTCCGTCCAATGCTGTTGGCTCCCCTGTGGGTGGGAAGATGAGCTCTGTCCAAGAGAGGAACAGGAAACAAGGCCAGGCATCCTGGGAAGTCCAGGGTCTCTTTCTTGGGATGTGGCTGAGTTTCCCTTACAGTAACTATTATTTTGAAGCAGTTCTCATTTTCTGAGGATTAGTTTTCCTTTCCAACACCTTCCTTACTGATCTAGATGAGAAATCCCTTCTATTAGCATAATGCTGATCCCATTTCTGACAAAACAGTAACCCTGACATTGCTTCATTAAAAGAGAATTTCTGCTTTGTAAAACCTCCTTCTTAGGAGGATTACAAATCCTTAGGAGGATTACCAAACCTGTTTGATGATAAGATATGGTGATGTGCCCAGACAGCTTTTCTCTAATAACCAAATATCTCTTTAACCCAGAGTATGAGTCAGAAGAAAAGGTAGAAGGTAAACTGTGACTGTCAGATAGAGCTGGGACGAGAGGCCTCTCCACTGGGCTTGGGCCTCTCACAGAAGAACAATGGGGTTCTGAGATGGAGACTCCCAAGAGGGTCTATTCAGAGAACACATAATCCCCCAAGCAATGGATGGAAGCGTGGGTTATGGCTTTACTGACCTAGCTTAAAAGATACACAGTATCACTTCCACCTTTGAGTCTCTAAGGCCAGCCCAGATGCCAGTGAAGACCATTAGGCACCACCTTTTGATGGGGACATAGCAAAGTCACACACATTGTAGAAGAGCATGCAGGATGGGAGATACTGTTACAGTTATTTTTGGAAAATACAATCTGGGGCACAAGGCGTTCCTGCTGGGATCTGTCCAGATTCCTGACCCACAGAATCCTTGAGCATAATAAGATGGTGGTTGTTTTAGAGCACTAAGTTATGGGGTATTTTGTCATGCAGCAAGAGACAACCAGAACGGTAGCCCGTGAGACAATTGCTGCTGCAAGGTTTATCGCTGCTGCAGGCAACACTCAACTACTGACTGATACAGCCTAGCTCAACGCTCACAGCTTGGTTTCAGTGAAATGAGATCCAGGATGCTCTCACTTTGGTAAATGAAGTGTAGACTTCATTTGTATGCCACAGAGGCCAATGTCGTGGGAGAAAAACAGATGGTTCTAAACAACTTTGAGGTTCCTTTATTCAGAATCTCATATACCTCCATTGAGCTCTTTGCTGTGCTATTCTCTGCAGTGGCTAATTACCTGGGTACTTTATCAAGACAGGCAGATCAAGTGAGACCTCTGGGCACAGTGATACTGATCTTTGCCCTTGCTTACACGCGTGATCAAAGGGAAAATAGTAGAAGGGAGTTTGAAAAATTATTGTGATATTTGCAGAAAGGATAATGACATTTCTTCCTACTTGCTTCTTTTCCTTGTATTTTATCAATATGTGATGAGCATGATTTTTAAAAGCATATACTTGAAAGTAAATTCTAACGATAATTTCTTCACAGTCTAGCCCAGCACCCGTTGCCGCACAAACCACTGAACTTCTTACTTTAATACCATGAAGCCAATTAATTGTAACTGGATGTCACATGTAGCCACTCTACAGCAAAAGAAGATGTATGTGTGAGTTTATGTTTCAGTGTATATGTTTGTATACATATATTTGGGAAAGTGAGTATATATGGGTATATACACAGACATATGTGCACAAATGTACACCAATATATTAATATGTGCCTACATATATTAGCATATATATATATATATATATACACACACACATATATGATTTCTACTTGAACATTTTGTTATTCTCAATTTGAATTTCTGGTTTATCCCTCTGAACAAAAATTGTGTATTTTCTTAGTTAGAGACTATCTTTGAGAAATTTGTTCCATTCTCTGTGCAATTATTAAATCAAGATACTGACCATAAAATATTCTGAACTGTGAGGGATTAAATAAGGCAGGTTTCAACTCAAAATAGTTCTAGGTATTCAGCTTTAAATTGTTACTATGATATTCCAGTATCTCAGTGTGCCTTTTTCTGCTATGGATGTATGTTATTCAAATGGTTACAGAAAATATTGAAGAAAAATGAAAAAGGGGTTCTTTTCAGCTTGGCAATGTGCTTTGTTTCGCATACTAGTAACTCAAGACTAAAGGTTAATATGGAGAACATGGAATTTTTACTAATTTTTGCCACAAACCAAAATACCTATGGCATGTGTCACTTCTTTCTATGCATATGTGTTGGGTGATACTTGAGCATACAAAATTATAAATAATTGATTATAATATAGTAAACTACTCTTAATTTCTGGAAAAAAAACACAACTTTTTTGACATTAAATCATATATAATTATAAAATTTATATATATGATAAATATACATATATAGTATATAAAATTATCTATAAAAATTTTTCCAAAAATTGCTCTTGTTTCAGACTGGAATATGTGGTTATTGTCCTATGCCAATAGTTATATAAATGTCTTAGTATTTTCAATGGTTATATATTGCTTCAGTAAATAGCACCAGCCTAGTTTCATAAATTCCATTCACCTCTTTTTGGTATGACATTAGACAAATTAACCCTGTGAATTTTAGTTTTCTTCTCTGTTAATTAATCTCTGCGAGTTTTAGTTTCCTTCCCTGTCAAATAATGATAATAATGCTGAGGATCAAGAGTGAATGCATGTAAAGCTTTGAGAATTAAAATGATTAATTCATATAAAGTGCTTAGAACTGTGCCAGGTATATGATAACCACCCAATCATGTTAATTTTAAGTATTATCATCCATATAGGAAGATACCATAATTTCTTTAACAATTCACTATCATGGGCAAGTGGATTGTTTTCAGCTTTTGCTATTACAAACACTAGTCTGATGGGCATGTTTTTATGCACATTTTTTCCAATTTATAACCTTAGTGTTTATTTCCTAAAGAAGAATTTTGGGATGAAAATAATGTATATTTTAAAGACTTTTGATCCATATAGTTAAACTGCCATCGAATTTTTCTCTCACAATTAATGTACAACATAGGAAACCAAAGTATATCTAAATTTAAAACATTTTAATGTCATTTCCAAACATTTGGAGTTTTATTGTTTTAAAATAATAACATATACAAAAAGGAGATTTTAAAATGATTTAAGGAAAATGTTCCTCATTTTGGTTGATATTTAAATAATTCAATGATGCAAACTCATTTATTCTTAAGCAAATTATTTATTTTGTTGATTACTGCTAGAACATTGTTTAATTCCAGTTGATGATACTATATTCTTCTCAGTATTTACTTGGACCGATCAGTCCACAGTTAGTGATTATGGAATAAGGATGAAGGACTTATTTTAAACTTTACCTAAACCAATAATAACTGCTAACTAAATCTGCCAGAAATAGCTTAGAATCTAGAATCTCATAAATAATGCACTATAAAGACTTGGAGTCACACACTGTTAGAATCTATGCCTGCCCATTGTCCTTTTGTTCCAATTGATGCCTGTGAACTACAGACACTGATTTTATCAAATATTTAATCTTCAAGATGCATTTGCTACAGTTAGAGTAGCTGCTGCTGATTCTTCTTTTCCATCCTTTCCTCCTACTTCTTTTTCTTCCTTTTTGCTGTATGTGAAATCAATTTCCCCACTCAACCAACCAAAAAATAAATTATTTGAAAAAGCTTTCAGATTTAGTTTGGAATAACAAAATATTTCAATATGAGCTGATGTAAAAATAAAAAAATACTCTCAATTTTGCTCTTATTGCTTGCTTTTTCCTGTGCTTCTTGATTTAGTGGTCATCATAAAATTTTAAAGGGAGTTAACTGTTTTATGTCAGTGCCGGAGATATTTTCACTTTAAAAAGACTTCTTAAAAAAAAAAAAAAAAGACTCCTAAGATGGCCATTAAAATGAGTAGAGTTGCAAAGTTTCTACTCTTTTTGGTGTTTTCATGTTCTGCTGTTTGCCAGGTGGTAGAACATCTGCTCTAGAAGTTGATGACACACAGCAGCAGGGGAAGGACATTTCATTTTCCATAATTGATTTTATTCCTTATGATGTGGATGTTTGACTTGGTGCTCTGGCAGGAGGACTTAATGGAGTTTCCTAGATATTTTTTAATTGTAGACACATGCTTACGTTTTCATGCACTCTTGTTTGCCAGAGGTTGAATTGTCAGCGTAAATAGGGGACTAATAGGGCCAACCTTGTATTCTTGGTGCCTGAAGGGAAGGGACTAGTCAAAGACCAAACAATTAGTGGTTACTTGTGCATATCAGAAGCTCTAGTGAACATATAATTATTAACTGAGTTTTTCCCCAGGTGAATGTACTTCAGTGTAGGCACTATGAAATTGCAATCAAGCTGATCAAATGCAGTTGTTTTGCTGAGGAGGAAAATAGGGATTTGGTGGAGAACTGTATCCGTAAGCTAAACCAAAATGATCATCAGCTTGATAGGAGTAAATTACTTTTTTTTTTTCCTCCTTAAGAAGAAACTCATCAACTCAGCATGGATTGACTCTTAAGGTTCGTCAGGGGTTTTTAAATTCATTAAAATTTCCCGTTACCTTTACTTTTTTTTAATATAAAAAAGCATAAACAATTGAATCAAGGCCCCACCATTTGGCAGTGAGCCACTGACATTCATTTTCTTCTCTTTTGCCTCCTACGCACTTGGCTGTCCTAATAATAAGCATCATTTTAATGAATCGCTGACTACTTTATTGACTGACCTCAGAACTTGGTCAGTTCTTACTAGATTGAAATCATTAATTTAGGAAGCGTACATTGCAGTTCAGTCCAAATCAGATTCAAAACATTAATAAGGACAGTAATAACATCCCTGCCCTCATTAGAATCCATCAAGTCTGAATTGCTTAATAAGGCTCTATTAGTAGAAACTACTGTAGAAGAAAATAGCACTTAAATCCTGATGGGAAACTATGCAAGGATATTTCAGCAATACCCATAGTTTTATCTAGTGAAGCAAAGAGAGAAGAAAACCTTGCTCCCAAAATCATGTAGTACTGCTTCTGTGTTAGGACTGCAGAGGGGCCCCATGCCATGTAATGGGGACATAGAAATTTCCTGACTTGAAAAAAGGAATGTACATTGACATGTAACTTGCTTAAGTATTTTATAGGTTAATAAAATTAGAAAATGTAATGGACAAGACTCTACTAATCTCATTCTCTTAGCTCTGTTGGAAATTTTGTTCTTTGTGTTGTAATAATTTTTTTTTTTTGATGAGAAAAACTTTCTTAGCTGGTAACAAAAACTGATTTTAGACAAAATTAACATGGAGGAAATGACCAGATGCTCAATCAGTGGATTTTTAAACTTAATTCTTTTCATTGATGGTAAATACCACAGACAGCCAACCACTATTTTTTTTTTTTTCTCAGAACCAGGAATGGAGAAAAACAAAATATTATGGCTGAATATTTCCACCTCCAACTCTATAACTCATGTCATGTCAGGATGCCCCATCAAGCACAAAGACCAGTTTAAAAAATATAAGGATGCTTTAGAATATGAGGTAGAAGCTTTTAAAAAAAATAACCCAGAATTCTGCTGTGTAAAAAAACAGAAGATGCCTTTCATCATTTTGAAAGAATTTTTAATCAATCAAAACAATGCAAAAACAAACCAAAATTACTGAGGTTATACTCGAACTTCAGTAATTTATAACAGCAGGAAATTCAATCTCAAACACCACAGACTTAATAATAAATAATTTTAATAAAATGCAGCTATATTTGTATCAGTATCTACTATGCCTGCTATGATGAATACAAAAATATATCAAAGGAATAATGATTGTAAATAGATACAGGTTTCAGATTATTTCTGAAGCATTTTTTTTCTAGTAGAAAGATTAAATATTCTGATAATATTTTTATATATACATTTTATTTTTGATTATAAATAATATGTATCATGTGATGGGAATTTAGGAAAATACTACAAAGAACCAAATTACAACCCATAATTTTTTCTTTTATATGAACATAATCAGAAGTGGTATGGAAGATATTAAAAACTAGTGAGTTAATATAACCAAAATATTTAAAATTACATCTTATTTGAATAGTGAAGAGTTTGGTATGGCCCAAAGAGAGGTCTGATCTTTGTCCTCACATTCTGGGAAGTAATCTCTAGGCTCAACAATATTTTACATACTAGCAGTGTCTTGGTTTACTTGAGGGCATTGAGTCATACTAAATAGTCTTAACAATGTGTCTTCGGGTAGGGGCTTTGGGTAATGTGGTATGAATCAACCTGGAAACTGAAATCAATCAGTCAATCATGCCTACATAATGAAACCCTAGCGAAAACTCAGAACACCAAAATTTTGGATTAGCTTCTGTAGATGGCAGTAATTCATGAATATTGGTACATATCTATACTGGAAGAATAATGCGTGCTGACTCTAGGCAGACAGGCCAAATGAAGCTCCACATTTGGAAACCTCCTGGACTCAGTCCTATGAGTCTCTTGTTTTGGCTGATCTCAATCTGTAGCCTTTGCCTGTAACAAATCATAACTGTGAAATAACTGCTTTTAGGGTGTTATGTGAGTCTTTTTGGTAAATTATTGAAACTAGAGATGGTTTGGAAAACTTTCTGAACTTGGATTTGGTGTCATGAATGAGTGTAATCTTAGAGACTCTGCCCTCTAATTTTGTAGTTGGCTTAAACTACTCTTAATTTGTAAATATGATATATCCTTGTAAATGGTATATTTTAATGTAAACCATCCATGAAATCCATCTGACAATTTTTAATTATTGTTGATTTTTATTAATTGTGTGATATATTTGGACAAGCTATCACTATCCCAGTAATACCGATTGGAATTATGTTTTGGTACATGGAACTACTCTGAGCTTTTTACAAAACCCTCCATTAGATTGATAATCATTGTATGACTTTTATTTACAAAATGTAAATAAATCTTAATATCAACAGTATTATTTATCACAGTCTATTATCCTTTCTCAACTTTAGCAAAGCTAATAGCAATTGCATTCATACTTTTCTAGGCCTTACAATATTGTCTGTGAATTTATAAATTCCATATATCTATCATCAGCATTATCATACTCCATCTCAAATGTTTATGGGGCTGCCGAAGATATCTACCATGTTACTTGTGGTGTGAGGCTTAAAATTAAGACCCAGTATTATATGCTACCCCAACACTTGGTGAAACCATAGGCACAAGTTCTCCATTCCACTTTCACGATAATGTCCCTTAGCAAAGTGGCACAATTCCCACTTATCCCAGAGTAGCAGTCCTAGTTTTCTCCCAACCTACAGATCTATTCATATAAGTGAATCACATCCTTTAGTGTGAATCAGGGGCACCCCACTGTCTTGATACTACAAAGCTTGCCTCTCAAAGTTCTGGTTTTCTACTCTATTACAGATGGCAACCACTATAGGTATATGTGACTAACAAACTACTATAAGTCTCATCTGTCCAGTATCAACTGGTTGTGTGTTTGGCCATCCCCATAACCACAGGGTAGTAATCCCTCCCTCACCAACAGGGTAACTAGCAAGGGATTAAAACAATACTTCACATTTAACGTTTAATATCTCTGGGCCTCAGATTATCATCAGTACAATGAGGATATTAACAATAATTGTAGTCTTAATATGGTTAAATATATGTTTAGAATTGTGTGCAACATAGGTTGAACACTATATGTGCATTATTGCTCTCTTTTAGTAATTAAGTTATGTTTTAATACCCACAATGTGTGGGCATGCAGATGGTTTTAATAAGCTATCCCATTAAATGACAATAAAATTGAACTTTTACAGAAAACCTTGAGTGTTTTCCAGCCCCCCAAACCCCCAAATCCCTGTCTGCTCCTGATACCACCTTTCTGTTACTTACAAACGTACTTTGCAAAAGCCCCCTGTACCTTGTTCAGTTTGTCTTTCATTATTGCCTATGGCTTCATTCCTAGTCTTCCCGGAGCCAAATCCTGTGTATGCTGCAGTTTGTATTAGTGATAATAAGACAGTGACTATGAATTAAAGCTGTCTAATAACCTATGACCATAGTCTCTGGGCATGCAAAAGGAAACTAAGGATATTCTCTTTGAGGTTCTGTCATTATCACCTTATATTTGGGCCTGCTCTGACCATGGAGATTAATGAAAACAGGTGTTCAAGAGCCATGTTGAGGTGACTGACTCAGGCATGAAGTAAAAGTGGGAAAGAGCTAATGCTTGCCCTTGAAAGTTGGGCTCCTGAGTCTAGCAGGAATACCACCATAAAATACAACAACGTTAGACATAACTGGAACAAGATCCTATAGAATTCCCGTGTGGAGGTTCTGGATTCTCTGCAAATGTCCAAGGTAGCTAAGGCAATTGATAGAGTGACAGACACTCAAAGCATTTGAGAATTTAACAAAAAATATGAAATACTTTAGCATCTTCACAATCAATGCAATCATCCTAGTGTGTACAAACTAAATATCAATCTTGGCTATATACTTTCACTTATTAATTTTTTACCTACTGCAATTTATAGATAATTTCACCCTTGTGATTAAATAACTAAAAGCTAAAAAGCAGAATGATGCAAAATAGTGAGGTTTTACTAGCATTTGGAAATAGCTTACTGGTCCCTAACAAAGTAAATTTTTTAAATAAGAAAGATGTCTCCAAACTTTTGTTTCCAAAAGAAATCTCCAAGGTCAAGTTAGGTCAGCATTTGGGTAGGATTGATGCCAACAAACACAGCTGCTACTGAAATATTTTTTTCAGAAAAAGGAAGATCGCTCTCTGAGTCATTTCAAATTAAATGTCCGTCGGAGGCCTGTGTGTGTTTTAAAGGGAGGCCTATAATCAAAGGTTCAATTATTAGCAACTCTGGACATAATATCAGGGTAACAATGCAACCATTCAAATGCTCAAGGCCTAGAGTAAATACTACCTTTCTGTGGTTAAGAAAATAATACATTCCAGAAAATCCACCACAGATAGCTAATTACCCCATCAAGGGTTATCATCTGCAGGCAGTTCTCTGTGTTATCTGATGATAATGCACACAGCATCTGTTCTATTTTCCCACTGCCTTAGCATTTCTGGATAATGTTGCTATTGAAATATCACCAATGGGTTAAATGAATACAGACACTTTGAAAGGAATGGATGCACAGGTGTAATAATCTGAATGAGACTATTAAACCCAGGAGGAGTGAGCCTATATAAAAAAAGAGAAAATTGAATGAGGTAGGAATGTTTTCATTGTGGAAATGTATGCAAAGAAATATAAATGAGTGAGAAACCTGGAAGGAGTCCAATTAAGAAAAATAGTAGAAGATTCTCTCCTATCCCTATGGTTAGTATACAGATCTGGGAAGACCCAGTGTGAGCAGACGTCCTTGACCTTGTAGTCCTACAATAAATGTGTAAGGAATTGTAAGAACGGCATAAATTTTACAAGATAGCCATAACACAGCTCTAATGGTTTACTGAGTATAGTGGCAAAATACAGATATGTTGCCAGTTTATTTCAAAGAAATTCTGACCTAAGCCTGAAGGAAATTGCTTGCTAACAAAATAAAACACATTTACTGAATCTTAAGAGATAAAGTTCACATCTTTTAAACTTGGTGTAAGCTGTACCTGGGGCATTAGCACATAGGACAGTGAGACCTTTAGTTTTTAACTTTTGTTAACTAAGCATAATCTCAGATTTTACCATATTTGATTTGTTTTTAATTGGGAAGTTTAACACTAGAAGACACATGGAGCAAAATAATAATAATAGTAATAACAAAACAATAATAAGTTACAGATATATTTTGCCCTAATCAATTACACTGAATCTACACTATCAGCTACCTCAAATCTGGAAAGAAATATGGGGAAGAAAGAAAATACTGAATGCCTACAGAGTTCTCACAAAACTACCACATTTCTGGGATTGTTATCACTATTTTACAAATCAAGAACTAGGACTCATTTTAAGTATATTTTTCTAAGCTCACACAACAAATAGTTGCAGAAGCTGGAATTCAAATATAGCACATGTAATTTTATACCTTGTATTCTTTACACTAAACCTTGCAGCCTAGCAAACACTTCTATCACCAATTCTATATCTCATCCTAATCAGAAGAAAATGGTATATTCCCCTCAGTGAGCCACGGATAAAGAGAACCATGTCAGCCCCCAGTAAAATGGCAGAGGAAGCTGTAGAAAGTTATGGTAGGATAATTTATTGACATCATGGTTTCTCCTCCACTTCTACTAATAGAGTTACCAAAGTTTTAAAACCATATATATGCTTTACTTTCTGGGTAAATTGTAAAGCTATCAAAAAGAAACAGTTTGAAGACAACCCATTTTCCTGCCAGTGTGAATATCCAAGCTGAAGAAATGAAGCTTCTTGGTATACCAGAAAGGAAAGAGAAAGAAAATTTAAGGGCCTTTGGAAGGATATAGGCAGGAATAGAGAAAGAGAGAGTTTTCTCCAAGTCTTAAGACAGATTTGAGGTACACAGATTCTTCAAGCTATGGGACATAGCTATGACTTATCCTTTCAAAATGCTCAAGAGGATGGCAAATGAATGGAGAGAACTGAAAAATATTTTCATTTTTCAGGTGTCTTGAAAGCCACAGAACCATTCAAACTTAATATATATATATTGACTTAGTTCGTGAGCATATCGATAGTAACCCATATGGAAAAATGTGGAATGATGGAATGATTTCACAAATAGTCTTGCTTTGATAAAGCTAAAAAAATATGAATAAAGAGGGAGCCTCAATAATGGCAGAGATTTAGTTTTATGCCAGCCTGGTGTTATAGGGACTTGATATTCATATGATTTATTTGAAAATAAATCTTATATAAGTGCTAATTCTTTCATACCCCCTTTTGTAGAGCGAGAATCATATTGGTTTGCCTAGATTGAAAACAAATTATCTTGTATCTCAGACTGTATAATTGTAACAAAAATAAAAATTAACAAACAAAGAAAAAACTAATCCTGAACTTGAAGTGAAGGGTATGCTGTTTAGCTTTGGCTCTTTTAACTGGTTGAGAAACATTGAATAATTATTATATAATCATTTCCCACTGTAGGTACTCATCTGTAAAAAAAGAGGTCTTGATAGGTTATCAATATATTTCTTTTCTAATATAATGTTAATAAGTAGGATAACCATATGATTATCAACTGAGAAAATTTTGAGAGTAAAAAGGAGTACTAAAAATAATTCAATCACTTATTTAAAAATATTTATTAACTTATAAATTGATTCAATAATATTAGATCTAGAAATAATAGTTCAAAAATTCTTTTCAAAATTACTTTTCCTAAAAATTAAAATTGTATTTATCTATGAACATTAGAGCGAAATCTTTGATTATTAAATAACTGAATATTAAAAATAACATTCATATATAGTAATCTGTTTTCTAGCCTTATATCTCTAAAAATTAATTATCACTGGTTTTATTCTATTTTTTGAAGAATATGTATTTTCCACATGAATTTATTTTTAATTTTTTTAATAATTGCCTGCAAATCTTCTTTAAACTTTTATTTTAGAGTTAACAAATCAAAAATTTTTACCTCTTCTAGTGATTTTCTCTGTGAACTATAATATTTTCAATTGAGAAAGAACTCTATCAGTGCTGCAGTATATTATAAGTTGAGAGAAAATTCTCCTAACTGGAGTATAATTTAAATTCTGTATTTTTATATTGAAATCCATAAATATTTAAACTCAAAGCTCAAATGCTATCACACTTACTTTTTTAAAAAAATAATTTGCCTCAATTCCAAATACCTATTTTGGCATGTAGTTAATAAAAAATTCTTGAAAATATTTTCTATGCCCATAATTTTTGAATATTTAACTGAATTTATATGCAGAAATACTTTACACTTTTGAAATTTATTTCAGTTTTGGTATAGAATATAAATTTATCCAATTAAAAATTGAAACTCCATCAGAAAATTCTTTTACAGGTTGCAATACTCCAAAAACTAGTACAGAATTTCAAAATTATAATGTATACATCACTTGGTCCCTCCTTGTTTAGTTTGTAGCAGTCTTCTGTTTTTTATAGAGATAAATGTTGATGTCTTCTTGTTTGTAAGCACTTTTTGAATATTATAATTTGATAAGAGCTTCAAAAGCTAAAGCTTTTTGATTCTCCATTCATTAAAAACTTTGATTAAAAATTTCCAAAGATTGAGAACAAAATGCAGAAAAAAATTTCAAATCTCATTTGCAAAAACTTCAATGGAATTCTAACTCGTTTAGTTTGATTTACAAAAGACTATTTCAAAGGCTCAAACATTTCCAAAATATAATTAATAACAGACAATAATAAAGTCATGCTGAAGTATTTTTTCTATTCAACACCAGCTTTCTTACAAATATTTTATAGTTTGGTGTTTCTCATTGTGTATTTATAAAAATATTTATACATTTTAACAATTGAAATTTCTACTAGGGTTGGTAGAATATTGTGGCTTGATTACAATCAATTTTAAATTATACGTGCACATCAACCACATCCAAGCACATTTCTGTGTCTAAGAACATTATTTTTAACCCAATACAGTGCTCTGTTCAAATTTATATTTGCATTATTACCACACAGGCTAATAATTTTATTTTTAATGTTGGACTTCTTATCTGAATTTACAGTACTATTGATGATTTAAGATGCTTCAAGTTCGATGGAAGAAACTTGCAAATTGGTTTTTTTAACTATATGGCTTGATGTTTAAAGGCCAGTCTTTATTAGAGCCAGTCTTTATTTTCTTTGAAATTTTCAGTGACACTGACATACATCTATTGATGAAATCAACATACTAAGAATTACCACATTACTTTTCACATATGTATAAAAAACAAACACAAAACCTTGAAATTAAAAATGAAAGAAATGTTTAAATAATTTTTCTTTTAGTAAAGATCATGCTTGTTAGAATCAGACGGAAACTCAGCTTCTGCAGCCACACCTAAGAAAGTGTAATCTTCAGCTTCCATCTTCTTTTAAAACCTACATATCCTTGAAGTAGAGGCAGAGGTTTCTTCAGCAGATTTGTGTCTTCTGGTTTTCATGTGTTAGTGAAATCAATACTGTTTCCATGGAGGATGGTGAATGTCAACAAGCATTTTGTTCAAGTGGCATGTTTATCATCAATTTTTTGAGAAACTGCAATTCAGTCCATAATTTTTCATTAAACATGTACTTCCAATTTTTAGCTCATTGATACAGACAGGGTTATTGCTAAACAAAAAACACCAAAAAAGCATCACAATACAATAGAACTTTATAGAATAATGTTCTCTGTGGCTCAAGTCTGTCTCCCATCCCCATACCTCTAAACAGAACCTGAATGTCCAACTTTCCCTACTGACCTCACCAAAGAGCGCACTGGAATCTTAGTGCGTTTTCCAGATCACAGCATGGATCTCACAGGCTCCCTGGCTGGTACCCTGAGTACTCAGCAGAGGCAGCAGCATCATATACTTCCTCATCACTCAGAGCAGGAGTTAGCTGTCCCTAGCTATCAGTGTCCCAAGAATCCCAGCACATTCTATTTTATCAGCAAAGCGCTTCTTACTGTCCTTGAACAAAAGTGTTAGTTATGCTGCTTCTGGAAAGTCCCAGGTTATTGCTGGTCATCTTTTCTATTTAACCACATGTTAACATCAGAAATCTATTCACTGCATGTGCATTTTAAAGGCTATTAAAAAAGAACATAGCAGAAACTAATAGTACAAATGGAGGTCAAGTTCATCCTGGCTTACTTCAGTGCAACCATTATTAAAAACATCTTATTAAAGAAGTAAAGCCAAGGAAAAGCTTAACCAGACTGGATATCTGGGCAACAGGTATAAATCAGGACTGTCTTGGCAACGTAGATACACGGTCATCTTAATCATGGATTATTGACTTAGAGAGATAACTCATTTTCCTTTCTGAATTGCTGTGATTTTTTTGGAGTTAAGTGGTTAATTGTTAACTATTTGTTGAAGCTGTGAAATGATTGGAAAGTATGCTGAGCAAATTTCTTCCTGAAAAAGAGAAATACAAGCAAACAATTCTGGGGCTTTTGATCAAAGAATATGTCTGCACAGCAGAGTAATAAGTCCTTATTCACGATGATGGCATGAGATGGTGTGTAGTTATTACAACAATAATATGGTTTTTTACTACTTAGATAAGGGCAACAATATAAATGTTGGTTATAATAGTTGAGAGTTGATTTCAAAGTTTATAACTAAAATAAATTGGAGAATTTTTTTTTTTTTTGTCAATAGATCACATTCAAAATAAGAAATAAAGGATTGAAAATGGCCAACATTCAGATAATACAAGGGTGGGTTTATGTATGCAAAAGTTATCAGTTTTTGGCATTAAACATAAAATAAGGAAAAAGAAAGATACAATACTCTGGTCAAAATTGTTCCAGATAACCTGATAATATCCTACCTCTGTAATTCATGTAGTTATATAGTTAAACTATATATTATTTTACAAGAAAAATAAGCCAGCTTTCCAAAACAAAAGGTAATAAATTGGAGTAGAATGAAGATAAAGATAGGAAAAATAAAATAAAGCCAAACATAGCATCAGAGCTCAGCATTCCTGAGTTTTGGTGGATTTTTAAAATATTGGTAACTTTCAATATTTGTTAGCTTTCCTAAATTAAGATTTAGGATTAAGGATAATTCTTAGGATAGAATTATCTTAGGATAAGAATTAAGATTTATTTAGCTTTCCTAAATAAAGATTGTTAGCTTTCCTAAATTAAACTCTTGAATATCCCCACAGTTGACATAAAGTGAAAAATAATGAATATTTTTGGTTCCACATTATTCACAAGCTAATTCATCAGGAGAATTGTTATTTTTTCTGATAGTAATACCATCAAAAATAGATTTTTGGAAAGCTACAGCCCACCTATCAACGTTGAATATTTCCTCTTCTCTGTTTTGCAGTGAGTACCCCAGGCCTACAGTGATTGTAAAAAAGCTTGAAGCTAGCAAGAGTAGACCCAAATTGGTGGATGTTTACCCTGTCCAGCATATATTCCGGTAGCTATTACTAGAAGATAAGCTCACTAATTACTGCATTCACCATGGGTAAGATGCATCATATATCCACTTTTATCCCTCAAACTAAAATCCAGCACTACCAGGTCTATTTCTTAAGTAAACATATGAGGACTTTATGATATGTATAATATATGACTCTGAAAGAGTGATGCACCAGAAACAATTGTTTCAGACTCAAACTGTTCCAAGTAGGATCTGGTAGGACTTGTGGCCAAATCATTTTCTAAGAATAGATTAATGATAACTTTAAATTATATAGAATACCCCCAAATGTATTGATACATACGCATGTGTGTGTATATATATATAAATTTAAGACTATATATACATAAATATTAATTTACACAAATTCATATAGTTGTATATGTATGCATATACTTGTAAATACATATGTAAATATTTGAGATTCTTATGGCATAAAATGAGCTATAGAATTCTTTGTATATATGTGTGTATACAAACTTTGTACACACATACACACACACAAACATATTCACATGTTGACATAGAGAGTAGGTTCCCTTACAAGAGATTGGCAATGTTAAGAAAAATCACATCCGCATTTAATCCTGGGTATAGGAAGAAACAAAGGGATAGAGCAGCCTTAATCAAACACATCTGGTTTCCCCTTATTGAACACACACAGTACGCAAATTGATAAAATGCAGTTTCATTTTCTTGGTTTCTGATGTGTATGGACTAGAACATGTCAACATGAATAGCTGGATTTCATCCTGCCAAAGAAAGAGAAAGTTAATCTAACAGCTCTTTCAGCCTACTATTAAAATGGGAAAGGCATCATTGTTTAGTCAGTTGATAAACTAATCATTGAAATGTCAAGCCTTCAAAATGTTACAGTGAAGCTCACCTTTTAAGTAGTATACCTTTACTTATCCACAGACAAAATGTGTGAGGGCATTTGAATTGAATGTTTTAAGGGCTATCAACATACCTACTCACTTGGATTTGATTAATTTATTCATAAGTTCTCCTTTAAAAGTTTTAAAGTAAAGGCTTTAAGAGAAAAATAAAGATAAGTTCTTTTTATTTAGTATTTCTTTATCTAGTAGTTGAATGCTTCAAAATCCATCAGCTTTTTTATAAAAGGAGATCCAAATATGCTTTTAAAGTTTTGTACTTCATGTTGGAGATTCAGGTACCTTTTGTTACCATTGAAGGTCTCACAGATGTGATATCTCATCTCTAGAGGACCTTTTTATATTCTATCCATGAATTTAATTATATATTGTCCATCAAATGAATTTATATGGCTTTTAAATTTTGGTTTCAGGTTTTTATTTAAAGTCTGGTTTATAATTTTAGCTGTAATTGCTATCCAGGTGCAGAGTCAAACTCAAATTCCTAAACTGTTCCAAAATGAATAAATTTCAGTTTTGCATACATTTAAATTTCTTCCAAATTTTAATTTATATTTTCAATTTATTCCAAACATTATAACAATTACATTAATATATATGTGTGTGTGTCTCGCTCTCTCTCTCTCTATATATACACACACACACTTAAATTTTTTATTGATTTTTTTATAGAATAAGGTGAGTTATATAACTTTTTTCCACATTAACATAATCATGAAGGAAAATCAAAATATGCCTAGTATCCCAATAGCACTAGCAGAAAGAGCTTACCAAACTTTTTCAAAGTAGGGAAACATTTTCACTAAGCTAAATAAAAAAGGATCATACAAGGAGAGAGAGAGGGTAAAAGGAGATTTCTGCTCATCCTCCTTATCTATCCCTGGTTTCCAAATGAACATCCCAAACTTTGTACAAGTAATCAATCAAAATGAATATTTAGCAAATACCACCCCTCTATTGAGTCATATTGTTTTATGAAGTAATCATAAAACTCACCACTGTCAACTATAATAAAGGGTTAACATGAGTAATTGAATGACAGAGATCATACTGAGCACATCTCTCTGACTTCCTCTTTCTCTGACGTCTATACTCATTTAAAAGGTTTGTGTGATTAGATCAAACCCACCTGAGTAATTTCCCTACCTTACGGTGGAATATTTTGGGCCTTAGTCACATCTACAAAATCCCTTTTGCCATGTTATGTCCTGGGCATCATGGGGGTAATACAAGGCAGCATAGATCGTGGAATCATGTGGACCATTTTTAAATTGTATCACTATTCATCAAAATCCCCATTCTTTGATCAGTTTGGAGAGCTAAGCCACTGTTGAAACGCAGAACACATTGATAGAAGTGTCCACGTTGGTGGGTGTTTAGCTTGAACCCTTCAGCAATACAATAAGTATATACTGTAATGATTTCTACAGTTCATCCCCAAAGATACATACAGCCCTTTACTCAGCTTGCTGAGGAAAACATGAACATGGGGTGTGTTTTGACATAAGACATGAAGAGTCATCATGACTCCCTGTTAGAGAGGAGGCATATGGGGGCCAAGTAATAAATTGAGTTGGTCTATGATGGGTCCATGGGCCAACTCAGTTGTTATTTCTTAAGTTCATGCATGTCTGCCTGAGATTGATATACTTGGAAATAAGAAAGACTCATTGTTGGCCCACAGGATAAAATGTTTATTTGGAATGGACCAAGTAGAATGCTCTGAATGTGGCCCCCAACCAAGGAAAGATAGTAAATTAAAATACCATCACATGAAAAGAGGATTATAGTGATTGTTTTCCACTTTGAAGATCTCAGGGATGCATAGGTGACACCCCTATTATATCCCTGCTTCATTCACCAGTATGACCCTACAAAAAACAGAGAATGACTATAGTTTATAAGCTAAACTAAGGGATAGCAGTTTTCAAGCTAAAGTCATACTCTTCTTACTCAATCCACAGCCAATGAATGGCAGAGCACAGCAGGAGAACTAAGACCTGCTCATTCTGTCCAATAAGGGACTTCTCTACCAGTATTCTTTGCTCCACAGCTCAGTGTTGCCTGTCTAAGACATTGTCATATCAACACTGTAGTCTGAGGCTTTTCATACCCAATCCTGCTTTCTCTCCATGTTATATCTCACAAGAGTTTACCCCAATAAATGTCTTTGTGAGGCTGGCAGTCTGCCCTTGGTTCTTGGTATGCTCTTGGCTAAAGAATGAGCAGACACACCAAAGTGTCAAGTCCAGACTATTATCTCGGTTGGAAAAGTCACCAACAGGGTCAATAGGACGAAGTGACCCCAGGCAGGAAGCAGTTTCACACCAGCAGCTCTTTATTGTAGAACAAAGTGGGCCTGTCTCCACAACACTCACTGACTCACTGACTCACTAACTCCCTCATCCACTCTCTTTCTCACTCTCAGGTTGTTTCCTTTTATTAGCCCAGTCCAGGGGGAGAGCTATCAGGAAGTGTGGGATGTTACCAAGTGATCAACAAGTATCCTTAAAATTCCATCTGCATATACCAGCTCCCTTCTCCAAAAGCCCACTCCGTGGGGGCGGGGGTGATCCACAATGTAGATTCAAGCTAATGGCGTAATAACTACCCTTAGTTTTCTTTAGGTCACTTTCTAAATCCTATCATGCCTGGGGTAGGGAATTCCCGGATTGATAAAGCATTCCCTCCTTCCCCAGTTGTAGCAGTTGCTCAGGATAGAATTAAGGGTGGAGCAACACCGAAATGGAGTGTCCGCCCTTATCCTTCTTCCCAAGTGCAGCGTTTGCTTGTGACAGAACCAAAGCAGGGAACTCTTGTCTGGAGAAGACCCAGAGTTCCTAACTATCTACCTATCATCTTGACTTACTAAGATACTTCAACATCTGATTTCTGTGTCCTAAAGTACACAACTGATGCAATAATAACTGCAATTAGTTGAAACAAGTCAAATATGTTTCAATCCATGAGATAAATGTCACAGAGTGTTCTCTTTGGTCTCCTTGGAAGAATACCCATAAAACAATTAAGTTTTAGAAATAGTAAACAGGGGGGAGGGGAATCAAGCATTATTTTCTTTACTTTCTGATGTTGAATCTGCCTCAATATTGCCAAATAGTTTGTGAAGTCATTTCATTATATATAGGAATGTCTTTATTTATAGAAATAGTCTAGCTAGTACATGAAAAATAAACGATAAATTAGGACATTACTATTTTTAAATGATTCTAAACTGATCATCAAGCCTGCTAACTGCACAAAGGATAGTTTTTTTACATCCCTTTACATCCCTACTGATGGAAATATATAATACTACCTATGAAGGGTTTCTGCAACAAAATCAAGCCTGTGTCTAGTTAAGCCTCTGGGAATAACTAGCAATTTATAAGATACATAAAGGCAATAAAATATGTTAAATGTCACCATGAATCCTTTCACCAGAAGTATCCATACTCTGGTAAACTACAGAACAAATGACTCAATTTATTCATAAAATAAATTGCTATGAGAAAGAGGGTGGGGGAGAGAGAGAGATCAAGCATGCAAGTATTTGTATGTTTAAAAAGAATTAAGACGGCTACCAAATAATTAGAATTTCAATATATAGATCATAAAATTATATCATATCCATAGTTGTTTTAAAATGATCTGGAAATTTGAGTAGAGGCATAAGGAAAACAAGACTGGCCAAGATAAGGTCATTATTGAGGTTAGATGAAAGGTACACAAGAGTTCATTATATTGTTTTTTGTTCTATAGAATATGTCGACAACAAAACCTGTTAAGAATTTAACAATTGAAAAAAAAGACAACATGTTTCTTCAAGAAGAAAAATGAGCCTTACGGATTGAATCAGCAACTTCAATGTTATTAATTAACCAAAAAGAAGTGACATTATAACAATAAAAATACTGATCTATTGCACATAATAACCCTTAGTAAAATACATGAATCTCTTCATCCCCTTACATTTTGTCAAATTGCAAAATTTGAAAAGGACCAATCAGCTGAATTGTCAGAGAAGGGAGAAATTTCTTCTTTAACATATTCAGTAACTAGGAAGTCCAATATCATTGACTCTGAATTTCCAGGGCCTTGGTTTAGCAAAACCCGTCTTGAAACACAGTTGCTTCTACCCATTCCCTCCCTGTGATCTACCCATTCCCTCCCTGTGATCTCTGTCCTCTCTTCCTCACCAACCTGTCTCCCCACTGTGCTACTCTGGCCATCTCTTTTCCTGGACCAAAACAGCTGAGTGTTACTGGATAAAAGCTGCACTAATCAGAATTGTATATATATTTACATATATATTTTCATGATTACCAACTTCAGTGTTAATTATTACCATATCATTTTTATATATTTTTCTAGAAAACTAACTTCTCACCCCTTCTTCACTGCCACCCCATCCACTGTATTCTCACACGGTTGTCAGAGTAATCAGATTATAACATTTTCCTGCTTAGAAATTTTAAATGGCTTAATATTCATATAAAATCCAAAGTGTCAATTATGGTATTATCTGACCCCTAACTGTGTCTCTACCATCTTTTGCTAATATGCCCTCTTTTCTAGCCACATTAGATTTATTTAAACTCCTTAAGAGTTTTAAAATATATTTGGATTGCTCTTCCCATACTTTGCAACTAACTAACTTATGCTTACTCTTCAGTTCTTAAATAAAGGCATACTCAGAGATTTCTTTCCAATGTTATTTAGGACTCATAGCTCAGCACACGGACCCACACATTCATAAGATGCCTGCAAAAATAAAGTTGGCAAATATTTTCAACTCCAGAATCAGATTTTCTAGATTTGTATCCTAGCTCCACCCATTACTAATTGTGTGATTATGCAAATTTTTCAATCTGTCTCTAAATCTCACTATCTCTATATAAAATGAAGATAATAATAGTACCAATTACATAAAATATTTTGTGAATGGAATGGAACAACATATGCAGAGCTTTTGGAATAATGACCAGCATCTTATTAAGCACTCAATAAATGTCAGTGAAATGAAAACATTTTGATATACTAATGAGCTTACAAAAATATTGTAAAAGTTCTGGTTGATTCCCCCCAGTATTTTTTCCCAAAGATGCTGGTTGCACATTTACTCCTGTTTTTTTCTTTTTCTTTTTTTTTTTATTTAACATTTTTAAACAATTTTCTCTTTTTAAGACAGGATAGTTTGTACAAATAATTAATAAAGAGAGGTACGTGGTATGAAATAAAAGCCCCTGCCAGATATGATTCTATTGTTTCAACATGAGTCTGCACTGACAATTGTAATGTTATGAAGAAACCCTGATGTCCGAGTTCAGAGGTTGCCTGCATGTAGTTCCCAACACAGTGTAGAGATGTCCCCAGGTATTTGCATTTTCCAAGAAAACCTTCTAAACCAAATAAATTGTCAGTTTGAAGACTGTGTGGGAAGATTTTTAGAGCTATGATCTTTCCAATGTTACATGCTTATTTTTGATTTATTCCTGATGTATTTCCACATTACCATGTCAGATATAAAAGCACCTGTAATTAGTTTTGTTTAATGATACATAGCTAAACACCAATTTCTTAGCCTTCAAACTATAAAATTTTACTAACTTATAACATTTTTTTGCTAGAAATGAGGAGGTAGGTTTGGAATACTGTGAGATACCTATACCCATATACCATAATACAGACTGAGTATATTGATTTTAAAAATATATAGATGATAACTCTACTGTAAGACTTTTAACTATATGCACATGTAATTTAACTATATCGAAAATCCATCTTCCACTTATTCATTTGCTGAAATCTTAATGATTTTGTGTGGCAAGTTGATCAAACTCTATAAAATATTTTTTTAATCCCCGTAGCAAAGTTAATCATTTTTCCTTTGTATCTACCTGGAAATTCAATTGTTTCTTTCCTAAAGTACCTGGTATGTTATTTTATGATCATCTGAAAGGAATGTGAATTCCACAGAACCATGGACTTTCCATCTTCAGAGTTTGAGGGTCTTGAAGGGAGTATGTCACACAATAAGTTTTCAGTAAAATTTATTAAAATAAGGAGTGAATGTACATGTCATTAAACTATTCACAATTTTTACAATTTAGAGGCTTCTAAAAATCAAAAATTATTTTCAATTGGTACCTTACGACATTGTAATAATGCTTGTATTCTAAATAAAACGTTGTCAACTAAATTTTAAATTTTGTATGTCATACATATGTGATTATATATAAATGGTTTTATGTATATATGATTATGAAGTAAAACCTTAAGGAGGGAAGAATAATTTTCACTAAGAAGATCAGGATAAGATAACAAATATATGTAGGTAAGATATTAACAACATTAAGGTGTGTAGAAAACCATTCAAATTTTTGGAAATTATGTATTTCAGAATAAGGCAAGATCATATAAGAAATTATAACGAAAGGGAAAATTTCTTGAACTTAATAATGTTGAAAATGTATTGAATGTATGGGATATGGTTAAATGTTCACTTGGAATAAAATTTGTGGCTACTAAAATGGTTGTTGGAGCACCAATTACTGCTTTTATTTTATGTTAGTACAATTCAGGCAGACAGACAAAAGGTAAGTCACCTTTTAAACCATCCTTTGCCAACAACACTTCTACTTGCATTTGGCAATATGTAACTGCTTTTATTTCAGGTTGCATATTTCCACTGAGGAGGAAAAGCACAATTGATGTTGGATAGGCAACCAATTGTCTATGTCAAAATTTCAACTTAGGGGACAGTAAAAAATATGTGATTATGTGTTAATTAGCTAGATTTAGTCATTCCACAACATATATATACTTCAAAGCATCATTTTTTAGATGGTAAATACATACAATTTTATCTAACATTTTAAAAAAATTTAAAAAGTATCCAATCATAATCTATAATGTGGTTTAAAAGTAATAATACTTAAATAATCATTCATGCAAACACTGAATGTTGATTTAAATATAATTATAGTGAAAATTTACTGGTCATATCCAGGAAGGAGAAAGGTGGGTGATGGGAGCAATAGAGAGCGTTTGATAGAAGAGTCCAAGCCTAACCTGAAAATTAGCAGGAAAAATCATCTATAGAGTAGAAATTGCTTGGGTAGAGAAAGAACTGTTTTTATAAAACTTGTAATATTATTTTCTGTATAAATTGTGCAAATTTAATAATTTTTTAAAAATAGAAATTAAATTAAGAATATGTTCAAATTGAACTTTTGGATAATACTCAGAATGTGTAGAAGATCATTGCTTTCTTTAACTTCAATTCCTAGAGTTAAAATAAAAAGCCATACAACATCCTATCAATAACTGAAAAAAGGAAAAGGGAAAATCTCTGTGTAATTCATTTGGAAAGAGGTGATGGGAAACCTGTAAAGAGAATTTCCCAGAATCACAACTGATCCTGCCGTTATGAACAGTAACATCAGTGGCACACACACCTGGAAATTTACTGTGAAAGGATAATAAGTGACAAATTCAGAGAAAGGATTTTTACTTCTAGACATAAATTTGTGGCTGAAACCACACTTACTCTTTCTTAACCACTTTGGTACAGCGCTCACCGGCCACAAAACCTTGCCCACAGCAGGCACTCATAGGTCCGCAGGATAGTTTGTGCTGTGCATTGATGACGAATCTGTTTTGCTCTTGTGTGATGAGGAAAGCTTTAAAGCACTGAAAGCTTGTTTTACTTTACAGGCAGCTTTACTTGTAATGTAATCAGAATAGGTAACATATACATAGATGTTTTCATTGCGTTGATTTTAAATGTTCACAATTTTATTTTGATAAATGAAAAATTAGAAAAGTCATATCACGGCTGTCAGCTACAGTCAACGCTCGTACCTACTTGAAACACTGGAGAAAATATATGGAAAAATTTCCGTCAGAAATTAGTTAACAGGCAGTACATGAGTGTGACTCCCTGAAAGAAGTAAAACAAATGAAATGAGCCATGCAATGGTCTTGGCTTTCTGCCTGAGGAACGTTCTGGACTGTAGCCCACAGTGAGAATCACAACTGTATAAGGGACTGAGTTGAGGATACAAAGTGCAGCCAATGGAGGAAGCAGAGGTAGTTGTACTTAATAGGGAAGAGTAACAAAGAGGAAGGAGATATGCAGAAAAAGGTCTTCAGAAATCCTTGAATCTTCAAGTGAATGGTTAGGTACATATGTGTATGGTGAAATTCCATAAGGCTAGTTAAAAAGTACTAGGAACTTATAAACTAAACATTTCTGAGAACTTATACAAGACTCAGAAATAGTATTTTTAATAGGTAAGATTGTCAAGAAATCAACTTCATAACACTAAGAATATTTACATGATGTAGAAAATTCCAAGAAAAAACAACTAATGACACTAACATAAGTGAAAATTCAAATAATCTTATATCCATTTTGAATATTGAAGAAGTTATTTTAAAAAGTTATTAATAAAACTCTTGCCTAGGTGTCTTGAATTATGTCAAACATTTAAAAAAGAAATAGAGCTTTTTAAAAATAAATTATTTCAGAAGAAAAGGAGATGGAATTTATTAATTAACATTACAAGGCCAGAAAAACTTTGGTAGCAAAAATTACAACGATATTACAAGAAACAAAAATATGTACCAATCTTTCTAATGAACTTTAATCTAAAAATATGAAATAAAATATTAGTAGGCATATTCTGAGCACATTTTGTGATTTATAAAATGGTTAATAAGTCAAGTCCAAACATGGTTAATTCCAGAAATAAAATGTTGGTGTAACAATTGAAACTCAGCAATGTAATTCTCTTTACTTACAGAATGAAAATATTTCAAAAGACTCAGAAAAAAAAATTGATAAAATTCAAAATCCATGCATAATAAAACACTAAAACAGTCAAAAATAGATTTAGTATTATAGCAGAGCTCTTCTAAATCATATAAAAATCACCTGAACATGATGTAGAAGACTTGATTCATTATGGATGGTTATTGAAAGTGCTTCCTTGAGATCAGGCAGGGAGTCAGGATGTCCATCATTGTCATGACTATGCATTAATGTTTTGGAAGTCTTAGCTTATAAAGAAGTGAAGGGGAAAAAAAAGTAAAAGTTATTAGTATTGCAATAGATAAAATTGACATTATTTGCAAGCATCATGATTTTATACATGGAACTCCCATGTATATTGGAAAACTCAATACTACAACGATAGCAATGGCCTCCCAAATGACATACAGATTCTATGCATTCCCAATAAGAATCTGTCAGGTTTTTAATAAAAATAATAAGCTGATTCTAAAAGTATAGATGAAAGCAGAGAGCAGCATTAAATGATCTTTACTACTAGATATTAACTTATTATAAAATTACAATAAATAAGCTGGTGTGATATTAGCAAAAAGTGCTACAACAACAGAATTGAGTCAGAGAGAGACCCACACACATAGTAATTTTTGACAAGGTTGATACTGTAGTACAGTTGGGGGGAAAGGTAGTATTTTTAATAAATCATACTGGATCAATTGAATATTCATATGAAAAATGTATCCATATTCCACTGCCCACATTACATTTTGTCCAAACATCAATTCTTGATGGATTTCATATAAAGCTTTTAAAGGAAAACATAACCATTATTGTGATCTTTGTGTTCTTGGAGTACATAACAATTTATTAAAGAGGACATAAAAACACTACTGTGCTTAAATTATTTACACAATATTAAAAGAAACTATGGATCATTATTAAACTTGAATTGATTTATCAATTTTCTTTTTTTTTTAAGAGACAGGATCTTGCTCTGTTGCCCAGGATAGAGTGCAAAGGCACAATCATAGCTCACTGTAGCCTTGAACTCCTGGGCTCAAGGGATATTCCTGCCTTAGCCTCTAAAATAGATTAGTTTTTTTTCATTATTATTATTTTTGTAGAGACAGGGTCTCACTATGTTGCTCAGACTGATCTTGATCTCTTGACCTCAAGGGATCCTCCCAGCTTGACTTCCCAGATTGCTGGGATTACAGACATGAGCCATTCTACCTGAACTCTTTAAATTTAAATAGAAATAAATGATTAGAATCACCTTCTCCTAGTTGCCTGGGTTGTGTTCAACTTGAATTGAAATACATGATTAGAATCACTTTCTCCTAGCTACCTGTCTATTGACTTTCACTAGTATTTTAATCTTGGGAGATGGAATCACTAGGATACTGAAAAATGTTTTAAATTTTTTACAGATTAAGTAATGTATAATTGAAAATTATAATTGAAAAATAAAGAGAATTCTGCTTTGCACAATCTGATCTATTCTATTCATGTTCTATTATTCTTTCCTGTCTACCTCCCTTCTTGCCATTCCCATATCTCTTTTAAGTATACTGGGATGAGGTACAGGTGAGTTAGGTGAAGACTTAGATCTTGCCCTCAAAAGAGTTCATGGTGGAGTGGAGGAGAGTGACATATTCATGTGTACTAACAATATAGAATAGTAGGTACCATGGGAGTGTCATGATTAAAGTGCTTCCTGGAGCCTTTTATAGAACTCTTAGCACAATCTTTTAGTAGAATTTTTTTAATTCCTTTATAATTACTGACATCATGTAATAATGTTTTATCAGTTTCTAAATATACAAATAAATGTCTGGGAGATCACAAGCAAAATTCTTCTAAATGCATATTATTAAATATTCTACTAAATATTCTGCTAAATATTCTATATTATTATTAAATGTTCTACTAATATTTTTAGTCTACTCAACATTCTACTAAATGTATATTTAGTAATATTTGTTTATATTATTAAATATTCTACTAAATATATTATGGAATATTAAATGTATGTTTAGTAGAATTTTGCTAGAACTGTTTTGTACATTCATTTGTTTACTTAATTAGTCAATTAGTTGTTTAGTTTTACACACCATTTGTTCTGAGGTATGTTATTTTCTCCAGATATTTATCTAATAAAATCTCATTTTCCTTTAATTTTCCCTGAAACCCTAAGAGAAAAGAATCATATCGTTAATTCATTTTGAATTAATTAAAAAATTATTATGTATTTCTTTACTAACAAATATTGATCATGGTGATTTCCCTTTCAATATTTCATCTAGAAAAGGACATTTTTAATTATTCTTTTTGTTTATACCAACCATTTCCCCTCCAAAATGACATATTCCTCTATGTTTATATAATAATTTTTTCTATGCAAACTAACAGCTGCACAGAATAATTTGTGGCAGTGTTTGTTTTCCCAGAAATTAGTTTGAGCTTCTGGAAGGAAGAGAAAGTAACTCATGAGAGTTTGGATGCCTGAAGTTTGTTAAATTAAATAATTAAATGGTTAAATACTACAAAATTTTAATGAATTAATATTACTGACCACTTTTGCTTTTCCCATTATTCAATATATTTGAAACTTGTCATCCTATTTGCAACAAATATCCTTTAGTTTACAAAATCATGGCATATACATATACAGTAGGCCCATACTTTCTAATATTTATTGCATCCAGAGTAATTATAGAAGAGCCATGACCTTTATGGGCATGTGTTACTCTCCTTAAAAATGGTTATTTACTTCGATGTTAAATAACTATACTCTGTGATAAATATTGTAAGTTTTCATTTATGAAAGAGATTCTTGCCTTTCTAAATCACTAGACTTTTTGGAGCACAATTTTGGAGCACAATTATGAGATACTCTTGAATATGAAGATAATTCCTCCACTTTCTTCTATGGAATGGCATTAACAAAATCTAAACCAAAAACAAAAGAAATCATGTACATAAAGATGAAAAACAAACTGTGAGTAGAAAATCCACAAATCAGGAATACAAAACTTTATAAATGTGGAAAAGTCATAATTAATAGTGAATGAAAGTAAAATTAAGATATAATTTCTCTTGATGATTATTTAAAAATGATAATACAGGGAGCAAGATGGTGGACGAATAACACCGCCAGACAGAGGGTCTCTGCAGAAAAGACCGATTCTAGCAGAAACTAGAGGAAAGAAGCAAGAAGACGAGCATACAGCGGACAAGGGCCGGAAGGAGGGGTACCTGAGACCCCAGGAGACTCCACGGGAGGAGGCTGCGGAGGAGAACTGGAGGCTGAGACCACCGGAGCAGCCCGGAGACCAGCGGCAAGGGTAGGTGGATCTGCTGTTTCCCCTCCCCTGCATTCGGGACTGCTGGTGGGCTCCCCAGCGGGTGGAGAGACCTGCGGACATCAGCCCAGAGACTGCCACCGCCTGCCAACGGTGAGCCTGTAGCAGACGTGGCACCAGGTTCCCAACTTCCTCCGGGCACCTCCGTGTGCACGGAGAGCCGCGCGGCAGGCGCCATATTGCCTCCTCCTCCCCTCCGCCGACCCTACCCGCGGCTGCCCAGAGAGACAATACAGCCACCAGCCGGAGGCACCTCCAGGGAACGGGACCTTCCCGTTTGGGACCCCGCCCACCCTCCCAGGTGCTGCTGGGACCGTGTTCCCAGGAAAACGGTGCCGACTCAGAGGCTGAGAGACATAGACCCAGCTTGGGCTCCTTGTGGGTGAATTAGGACCGGAAATCCTCTCCCTGGTGGGAATACAGTTTGAACTCTGGGACCCAGAGGTCGGACCTGCAGACCAGATCCCCTGCACCGAGGGCTAGCATTGCCCGGGGCACAGAAGGATTATACGTGAACAGCCTACTGAGGTCTGTGTGCCTCCAGGGGCGGATCGGCGTCATAGAGGACAACCCTCCTCCCAGGAGGAGGCCGTGCGCCCAACCCAGGTGGCGTTCCTGTGCAGGGAACCTCCCCACGGGCATCACAGTCCAGGGAGGCCTGGTGGCTTGTGGTCTGGCCTGCTGGCAGAGGCCCAGGAGTAGCTGCGGAGTTGGGGAGGGTGGAAAGAAGCGAGGCCTGCTGCAGACTGCGGGTCTCAGACAGCCCCAACCCACACCCAGACTTTCTGGCTGAGCGGGACCATTCCAGCCCCGCCCTGACAGCAGAGAACAGAACTTTGACCCCTGCTAACGGCCTGAGGGCAGGCTTACCCAACCCAGCTCCGCCCAGAACGAGAGCTGATAACAGGACTCAAAATCAACACCATAGCCTGTTCCTCCAAGCAAACGCTACCTACTGACAGGGACGGCATCTTGCACAGCCTTTCCACGGCACCCACTGACTCAATATACAGGGAGTGGTCCAATTTCACCCACAGGCACCACCTAACGCCTCAGAAACTAAACAAGGTGTGTGAATACCCAAACAATAACCTAAGGAAAGAAACAACAACTGATCGACATGGGAAGAAATCAGCGAAAGAACTCAGGAAATATGAAGAACCAAACGGAAAACACACCCCCAAAGAGGAGCACCAGCCCCCTAGAAACGGACACCGACCAAAATCAGGCAACCAATATGACAGAAGAGGAATTTCGTATGTGGAACATAAGAACACTCACCCAGCTGCAACAACAACTCAACAACCAACACCAAGAAACCACAAAAAGTCTCCAGGATATGAGAAAAGAAATAGACACATTGAAGAAAAGTGTAACCGAACTCCTGGAAATGAAGAATCAATTCAAGGAACTACAAAATACAGTGGAAAGTCTCAAGAACAGGGTAGATGAAGCAGAAGAAAGAATCTCAGAGCTTGAAGATAACACCCTCCAATTAAATAAATCAGTCACAGAAATAGAGCAGAGAAACAAGAGAAAAGAGCAAAGTCTACAAGAGCTGTGGGATTATGTGAAAAAACCTAACGTGAGGGTCATAGGTTTAGCCGAAGGGGAGGAAGACAACACTCAAGGGCTGGACAAGCTTTTTGAAGATATAATAGAGGAAAATTTCCCAGGCCTTGCTCAAAATCTCGATATACAAGTTCAAGAAGCCCAGAGGACCCCTGGGAGATTCAATGCAAACAGGAAGACGTCACGTCATGCAGTCATCAGACTGACCAAAGTATCAACTAAAGAGGCCCTTCTAAGAGCTGTAAGACAAAAGAAGCAAGTGACATACAAGGGAAAGCCAATTCGAATAACATCAGACTTCTCTAATGAGACTTTACAAGCAAGGAGAGACTGGGGCCCCATTCTCACTCTTTTGAAAAATGATAATACTGGCAAGAGATGATGAAGCAAAAATATATGAATTGCTGTTGCAATAAAAATTCATACACCACTTGTGTAAAATTTTGAGTTATTTACTTTGTAATATAGCTAAATAATCTTAAATATCCTTATATCTGGTAACTCTCTAATCGTGTGATCTATAAATTCTAAGGAAAATTAAATTTTGTAATATAGCTTACTGGATAAAAATATAAATTGTACCATCACTTCACCAAAAAAAGAGAAATAGAATAAATTATTAGAGGCTGGGCATGGTGGCTCACGCCTGTAATCCTAGCACTCTGGGAGGCTGAGGCGGAAAGATTGCATGAGGTCAGGAGTTTGAAATCAGCCTGAGCAAGAGGGAGACCCCATCTCTACTATAAATAGAAAGAAATTAATTGGCCAACTAATATATATAGAAAAAATTAGCCGGGCATGGTGGCATATGCCTGTAGTCCCAGCTACTCGGGAGGCTGAGGCAGGAGGATTGCTTGAGCCCAGGAGTTTGAGGTTGCTGTGAGCTAGGCTTTCGCCACGGCACACACTCTAGCCTGGGCAACAAAGTGAGACTCTGTCTCAAAAAAAAAAACAAAAAACAAAAAAAGAATAAATTATTAGAAATTAGGGAAGACCAAAAAACTTAGGAATTTCAAATTAGTACCCTGTATGCATAATTCTTCCTAAAAATGCTTACAGAGCGTTTTTAATAAAACTCCTTTCCTCTCTAGCTCTATATTAACTGCCTGGTAACTGAAGGTGTTTCCAGTGTATGATTACTTAGTCTACTAATACTAAATCCATTGCATTAAGTTTTAGCCATTCTTAATGATATTTACAAAACAAAAATTATAGATAATATTTTTAAATTTTGAATTTTTTAACAATGTATATCTTCACCATTAATATGAAACAAAAATCTCCCTGAAATATGCCAAAGATACAAATCGGTTGATAGGAGTTATGTTTTGGATATGAAATTATAGGTGATTTTTTCTTTTTTGCATTTTTTTTATTTCTCAATAAATAAAAATAAACTTAAAATGCTAGAGTGACAGAGACATCTCTGAGATATAACCATAAGTAAAACATGATTAAGAGTTGGTGGTAGTTTCAGCTGAGTCTACAGTGGAGCTTCTCAGAGGTGCCCTTTTTTTGTTGGTATCACATTTAGGAGAGGAAGGACCTCTCCTAATTTTCTTTGTGCAGAAAATATTAGGAAAGGAAAGTGAGCACACATCTGGAATATAATCTACCAACTTTGGAATTGCAGGAATTCCCATTGCGTTTTTGAGAATTCAACATTCATTCACAGTGCTAATAAATCTATTTTGACTTACATAGTAATACCAATACTATTTATTCACTTATTCTTCGAAGAAGAAAAGGAAGCTTTCATGTTGTACACATTCTGCAGTGTCCCTCAAATTACTCAGGAATCAACATCCTAAGATAAATTTGACAAAGCAGTTGTTTTTCTTAATTCAATAGCCATTTCTTATTTCTTTCTCTGTTACTTACTCATGTTTAGCATTTCAACCTAAATTGCAGAGCAGAATCACAATTCCCTTGGGTAAGAAATATTTTATTCAACACTTTATGTTCCATTCATTTATTTTAACATCTGGAGAGATCATGCTAACGTTAATAGGGTGAATGACTGATAATTGACCCTTTGAAGTAGTTTTGGTCAAATGACCCTTTGAAGTGATTTAAAGGAAGGCTCAGGAGATTATGTTTGTGCTGTAAACTCACCTCCTCTCTCTGGCATGCTTCCAGAAGCCTCACAGGTGTTTTCTGCTCAAAGTTCTTCACTTCATGGACTATATTAACAGAATTTTGCATGAAAATCTTGGTATACCTATATCTGTAGGTTATGTGTGAAATGAAGGCTTTTAATAAAATATCAGAAATGGAATATTTGTCAGGCACAGTTGTCAGGGCTGTGAGGTTTTGGCGCTGGCTAATTTCCTTACGAAATCACTGACTATAATAAAAGCCATTTCCCAGAAGCTCTGTGCAAAAGTGAGTGGGGGAAAAAAAAGAGAGAGAATGTAATAGCAAGAAGTAAAAATATAAATGAAATATCAATTGTGACTTCATTTTGTAATCTATAGTCATTTCTTCAATTTTATGTTACTGCCTGTCTGGCATAAAAATTTGAGGCTGATTTAAGAAGCCCCGGTCCAGTGATCCCCATTCCCTTATCTCCATATGTTCTGGTGTTAATTTCTAATTTGGACACAGGAATTAGCTTCTCTGGCCTTACCTGGTCACAAGAATAAGGCCTGTGACAGAGTTACCATACATTTTCCTCTTTGCAGCATTATAAGTATAATGAACGTACTGTTTGTGGGAGTTAATTGTTGCATTCTTAATCCCAAATGTCATTAAATACTATACATTTTGTAGTGGCTCTCTAAACAAGGCAAAGATCTAGAAAAAACTTGAGACAAACATGAAAAACAAAAGCAAGAAACAGGATATTGGTATTGCTGTATCCAAGACAAACAATTTTTTGCATGAGTTAAAGGAAAAGAGATAACTTTAGGAAACTTAGAGAGAGTCACTGCCACTTTATGCTTACATGATCAATTTGTCAGTCAAAATAAACAGTAAAAGGTGAGCCTAGTTACTCCTTTAAAAGAGGCATAAGCAAGGTCAAAAGGAGATTAAAAATAGAGTAGGCTCTTGTAAATGTGTGCAGTGTCAAGAAGTATTCAGTAAAGATTGTATGAGTTGAAAATGAAAGTAATTGCAGAATTTAGTATGGTTCAGTAGTTAACACTTGATAAAATGATGTGAAGAATCACCCAAATATAAGTACACCAGGAAAAAAAAGAAAAAACAAAGAAAGGAAAAGAAAATTGTGTATCTAATGGTTAAACACTGTTGTCGTTTCATTTGGTTTGCATAACTAATTACTTTTTTAGTAAAGTATCTTATTAATTTGGATTAGAAATAATTTTGAGTTAGAATTACTGGTTAGAAATTATTTGATATATTTGGAATGCTAACATTTGTGACAATCAGAAAATAATTTGCTCCCTCTCATCAGTACATTTTTAGTGATTCCTTAGACTTTATATCCTGGAGCTATTACAGAGATAATCGGTTTTCCCCCAAAAGGTGAGATTTTTTTCCTGTTTGCTGTCCCAAAGCCAATGTATGAAACTGAAAGTGAGTGTTAAGCAGGTCTGGCTCTATTCTAATGGCCCAGGACTGGAGAAACTTGGGAGGATAGCTCGCAAATTGACTTCTTCTGGTTGTGTGAGAGATGAGGAGTTTAAAATACAGGATTTCTTTTAATGAAGTGGTTGGCTATTAAAAGCAGAAGCTGGAATATCTGTCTTTTCTGGGAATGGGTGAAGAATTTCTCAAAACCAAATAGCACCTCCTCCTTGTCCTTTCGTGGTCTCCTTTGGTCATCACCATGGTGATTGCAACTGTCTTGGCACCAGTGAGAGGGTCATTTAGCATGGAACATAGATTGTAATGAAGGTGGGGGTTTTTCAGAGGTCAGGTGGACCACCATCTTGGATCATACCAGTCATAGCCAGTTTCAACCAGTCTGGTCACTAGGGGGTCAGGCATTCTGTTTCTCAAAGATAAGCACGGTTAGGGAGGCAGAGGTTGAAGAGGAGGCAAATACTCAAATATGTTTCACAGGCATTCCATTGAGTAACAGCTAATTCAGCAGAGACTTTCTCTATTTTTTCTTTTATAGGTGGAAAAATGGAGGACTGATAAATGAACAGATCTTTGGCTAATAAATTGAAGAAGAGGAATGGTATAAATTTTTCTTCTAAGGTCAGCGTTCTGCATTGCATCATTACTCTTACGATTACACCAACATAGCAAATCTGTTTCCTGGGTAGTTTGGGGAAAAAACTTAGGAAATATCAATGCTATAAAACTGTTTTAGAAAATAAACCTACTACGGTTCTCCGTGTTATATGACATCCAGATGGATAGCAAATGTTTATCCATACCTTTCTGTTGTCTTTTAAATATAACCTGGACTCTTTCTATTATTATTTATTTATTTCATCATATTATGGAGGTACAAATATTATTAGGGTTACAAATATTGCCCCTGCCCCCCCTCCCTCCCCCCATGTGTCCAATCCCCTCATGGTATGCATCACACACGTTATGAAAGCATACACCCCTTTCCTCCTCCCCCCTCCTGCCTGCCCACCACCTGAAAAAAAGGTGTTTTTTTTTTGACATTTTGGTTACATTGTATATCTTTGCCTCTCCCTAAGAAGGGTTAGAGTTATACCCTTCCCTTCCAAAATACTCGCCACCTCCCTAAGATTGGGTTCCTCCCCCCTCCCCAATCCCTGGTGAGCATTGCCATCATTTGAAAACCATACTTCTAATCAGTCAGTACCAATTTGATGGCGAGTAGATGTAGAGCCCATTTTCCATGTCTTGTGTCGCCTCACTTTGGATAACGGATTTAAGCTTAATCCAGGATAGCATAAACGGTGCTAGCTCACCGTCATTTCTTAGGATTGAGTAATATTCCATTGTGAGGATATACCACATTTTAATTATCCACTCATGAATTGATGGGCTCTTGGGTAACCTGGACTCTTGAACACACCGTGACCTGGGCCTGGTCCTCCATGATCTGTCCCCCACTATCATATCTCATTCTCTTTACTCATCCAGATGTCCTCCTGAACTGGACTTTGCATGCTTCTGATCTACATGCGGCTCCATTTTGTAGTCAATTCTATACCTTCATTCTTCCTTCTCATCTAAATGCTACTTATTCATGAAGCAGTGCCAGATATCCTAGCCAGAAGGAGCCTTTCTGTCCATGAATTTCCATAATAATTTAATCTATGGAGGTTTCTCTTCTGATACATCTCTTCTATTTTGCTTGGCATGGTATCAATGTAAACGTTATTTTCTCTGTTATTGTGCATTAACATGTAATGATAAGATTTGTGTCTTTAGATAGTAACATTCAATATTCAATAAGCAGTCAGTAAAAAACCATTGGATGAATAAGAGATATTCTAGAAGTAAGATATTCTGCAACATTATATAACATGATCCAAAATGTTAAGCTAGTTTATGATGGTAACACAATAAAAACAAGTTATAAATAAAGGTATTACTTTGTACAGCTGATATAAGAATAAAAATATTTTAGGAAAAAATATATATGTATATATGCTATTATACATTTAAATAATTATTTATTTAAAATCTTTATTAAAACACTTGATTTATAAAATATATCTTACTCAAAAAGTAATATGAAAGCAAAATCATTAGGTTTATGGAAACCATATTGGGAAGTATAGAAAGCACTGCATTAAGAGTTAAGACTTGATATAATCCTCTACAACTTAACCATGTCAACTTGTGCAATAAATTATGCCTATAAAGTTCAATTTCTTTATATGTACAATGCAGATAGTATCACATATCTTACAAATTTGGTTAATGATTTCATGAAAACACTAAGAAAATTATAAATTAAAATTCATATATTACTCCATTCAACACAAATAAATACCAATACTAATTTTAAATAAAGATGCCTTCAAAAAATGGGCAGACATGTAAACATATAATCATGCTACATTGCAGAAAAAATGATATAATAGGTATGCATAAAACATGTATGATGGGAGTATAAATAGCTTTCCTGGAGGAAAGTATTACTGTTTTAAGGATTTAGGATCCTTCTCTTTAGTACTTGATCTATTTAAGTGATTCATCACTTCCAATTAGATCCTTTCATTTAAAAATTTTTCAGCTTTATCTTTTAGCTTTGAATTATTTCCTATCTCTTCGTTTGCTGACAGTTTCTCTTTAGTTGATCACTCTTATTCAAGTTGTGCAAATGTGCATGCAATCACCAAGACTCTATCTTTAGTACTTTCCATTTCTTGCTCATGTTCTACCTTGGAAATCTGATCCATTCATTGAAATTTAACATCTACCGAAGTGTTAAATATTCCCCGATAAACATTTCTAGTGAGCCACAGTCCACCATGTATATATATATAAAGTTCCTGGAGGAACTTTAAACTCAGAAAGTCTCAGGTAGGCTCTAATTTTCTCCTCTCAAGTGTCTTTTACTTCTAATGTTGTCATAAGTTGGCAAATTAAAAAAAAAAAAAGCATTTACAATAATTACATAAGTGATAGAAGGAATTAAAACTATTATTAAGAAAAAATCATTATTTAAAAGAAAAAACAGATTGAGAATTAAAAATATAGAGATTCTAGAAATGTTACTTAAAACCTTTAAAAGTAAAAACATAAGATGATTGATTAGACCCAGAGAAAGAGTATATACACTGTAAGATAAATGTTAGAAATATTTTATAAGGCAGTCTAGAGAAATAAAGAGATAGAAAAGATATGAGTGGTTAATAGGAAAGAATGTCCTTGAATCCAGGAAGGATGACAAGTTCTGAGCAACAAATAAAAATAAATTCACACCTAGAAATGCCAATGAATCTTTAGGATACCCAAAGTATTTACTCAAAAGTGAAAAGCTAAAATTCCAGTTTAAAAACCAACTAAAAAGATACTGTCAAAAAAATAAGAAAGAAGAGTTATTAAAGTGTTATAAACCAAAAGACAAAGCAGAAAAAAATTTTAAATGTAGGAATCTAACTGGAAGTGATGCATCACTTAGATAGATCAAGTACTCAAGAGAAGGATATAACATAAACCATTTGATTCAATGGGTAAAAAGATGTTGCTGATATTAACTGAAAAATTTTCTGAAGTTGGGTGGTTGCTTATTTAAATGAGTTGAGGGCATTGAAAGCTCCAGAATTTCTACATATAAGACGCTCTATTGCTGCAATCCATGTAGAACAATTGGCAAGGCTTGAGATATTTACAAAGCACTTTGCATAAAATTGGAAAAACATTAATGTCCTTTCCTATTAATGGTATAAGTGGTGTGAACTGAAAGATATTATTGAGAGCATGGTAAAGTGATCCTTCCCAAGTGGAAGCTGTGGAAATGGAGGTAGTTTATAACACCAGAAGTTATGGTTTAAGGTAAACAAAAGGTTAATGGGGACATGCATTAGGTATTAACAAAGTAAAATTTACTTGCAGACTAAAAGGAAGGAGGCAGAGAATCAGGCTGTAGTGTCTGAGACCACAATGAGCCTCCACTGCATAAAATGTACAAACCAACTACAGGTAGCCATTTCAAATTTCTTGCATATTTTAGAGGATTTTACATGATGAAAGATCATCCAAAATAAAACAACTAAGTCTATCTAAAATAAATCTTCCTATTTAAACATGCTACACATGCACATACATACACACACACACACACACACCCACACACTTCTTGCCCCATTTGGGTCACCCCAAATGTAGAATGCTTGCTTTCTTTGGCACCTGACCTGCATCTCACTTTCCTTCATATCTGGCATAGGCTTTCCTCAAAGTCAAGTGCAGACAATCTGGACAGAGACTCAACCTTGTAGTGTTAAGAGAGGAAGGGAACAGCATCAACTCCACATTGACAGTAGTGTCATTGAGCTGTAAAAACTCGGGCTTTTTATACTTAATAAACCCTAATACTTTGGTGCTGATTAGTGTACACCTGCTTTAGCTACAACCACCAGTATAAGTGTGGATATTAATATATACACGTAAAGTAGGAAAAATGTGTTGATCAGTTTAAGATGAGATATCCTTTATCAGAGGCAGGCAGCTCTTAGCAGAGTGCTGAGGCATGATGTTTTATCATGTTATCAACATATAGTCTATACACAAAAACTTGACCAACACATAAACTAATACACTGAACACAGAAAAGTTAACGTTGAAATTAAAGGAGAGGAAATAATTGAAGGAAAAAATTTCCAGAAGAATGGGGTATAAAATGGGATTTAATGCATAGATGGAGAACTCTTTTAAAGAGAAGTGATGATAGTTCTCTGAAGGGGCAGAAAAAATGTCATCAGCTAATTAGGAGGAGTGACATGAGTGGAAAGCAGAGGATACCGAGAAGAGTTCGAAAGATGCATGGCACAAAGGACATGAAAAGAATCAGACAAGCAGCAAGTCCAATAATGTTCCTGTGAAGTAACAGGCTATGAATTTGTACTGAGGCTACGAATTTGTACTTATGCCAGACATGCATAGTCATGGGATTTTCTCTAACAGAACTTAGTAGTATAAGGTCAAGAATTAAGCCAAATAGTCATAAGAGGCTATAGTTCAAGCTCTTCATGTGCAGCTGGAAGTACATTAAATGAAGCAAATACCAATTTCACCTGATAAACGGTGTCCAGGGTTACTGCAATTTTCAACTGTTTCATGAAGCATTATTTTTCTAACACGCAATAGTGTTTTTGTGGAGTCTTCTAAACTGTTGCCTGCATTACCCACAGTAGAAGGAATACTCAGAGAGAGATTGGATTTCCTATGTCTAATTATATTTGTTTTTTAAAAAAATTAAGCACATCAATTGATCCATTTGATAGACACTTTCAAAAAGGCATCATTTAGTTCTAAATATGCACTGTAAAATTTAAATGTGATTTTAGAAATACTTGACATTAAGTCTGAAGCATCATATGACTTAACAATGTAACATGGAATAGAAGGATAAACTGTTTTAGGAGTAGAGAAATATTTGATTTTAATCTTTTGTCACTATTAAATTAATACAAAGACCTCAGTGAGCAAGAAAAATGAAATCCTCATATGCTATCAAAAGCAGCAGTGTGGTTCATGTTTTCATAGTATCCTAAAAGAATGTGCTAGAAAAATGGCTTTAGAGACGAAAATACCCTATAGGTTAATGCGGAGAAGTAAAATATTAGCATGTTTCAAATAGGTGTATCAATGTATACCAGAAAGAATCTGTAAAAAAGCATTTGCTAGGATGCTAAAAGGAAAAATAAAATATTCAAATGAGTTTTAAGTGCTTTCTTACTTATTTTGAATAATGTGATTTGTTGACAATTGCAAACATTTGGCACATTGTTGGCTAAAGATGAAGTGCCAAAACACAGTCCAAAACCAAATATTCATCAAAAAAGGCTAATGATGTTTGTTTGGTGGTCCAGCGCTGGTATTATCCACTATAGCTTCATGAAACCTGGTCAGTTGATTACAGCGGATGTCTACTGCAACCAGTTGTATGAAATGATGAGAATGCTTGTGATTAAACAGCTGAGATTGGTCAATAGAGACAGGTAAATCCTCTTGCAAGACCACATGTCACAAAAAACAGCACTGCTCAAACTACAGAGGCTGGACTTGGAAACTCTCTGTCATCTACTCTATTCACCAGACCTTGCACCCACTGACTACCACTGCAAGAGTCTTCTGCATTCATTCTCTTTATGTTTGCTTGTGATCTTCCCCCTGCTTGAAATGCATATCTTATATCTCTCCACCAATTTCTTTACAAGAATACAAGTTAGGTATAATGCTGAGAGACACCTCTTCCAAGAAGGCTTCCTTATATTGCTCACACCCCTCTCTGAGCACTGTTCACAAGGGATCATGCATTTTTTACAACCTTATGCCCTACTTAAGTAATCAAGTCCCTATTGGATAGTAATTGAATCTTTTTCTTGCCTACGTTCTCTTGAGTTTTGGCATATAGACTTTCATTTTAAATGATTGATAAATAGTTTTAATTACATAAATAATGTATAAAAGGATTTCTACATTAAGTTTTGGAGAAGAGACTGAGTATACCCTCTAGAGATATTTCTAGAAATAAGTATTTAAATATTTAAATATGTAGATTATCCTATGTTGCAGTTACACACCTCCAGCAACACTGGCATCTTAGCTGTTCTCTGAATGTGATGAGTGCCCTCCATTGGTTGACGCTTCTATCTGGAATGTTTGTTCTCAGATTTCGTCTTAACTACTTTCCCTACTATTCCAATATTTTGCATTAATGTCACCTTTTCAGTGAGATTCTCCATCATTCCTCCATTCAACATGTCAGCTACTCTCCCCTCGTCTCAGCACTCTTGTTCTCTCATTTTGTTTTTATTTTCTGTCAGGTTGTGATTTGCCCTCACTTCTTGGTGTGCTCTTGCCAAAAAATGACAAGACACACAGATGGCAAAGCAAGCAAGAGGCAAAGTTTATTGAGCAAAAAAAGAGATACATTCTCACCACAGACAGCGAATGTTATTATTACAGGAGACCCTGACTATTAACTAAAGTTTCACTTCGTATTGTCTGGGTTGGACCCTCCTTGGCAGGTGTGGCTTATGTATCACCTTCTATATTATATAACTAAAATAATAATATATAACTAATATTATGTTGGTTACATGACAGGAGTCTTACTGGGCATGCGTATTTCCTGTGAGCCTCTCTGAAAGCCCCCTGGGGGCGAGGGACAAAACCGCAATGCAGATTTATGCTAACAACGTGACAATTGCCTGGAGGTTACTTCCGGTCATCTTTTATACCCTACTGCGCCTGCGCCTGTGTTGCTTGGCTTTCTGGGAATTCCTTCTTCTTTGATTCCCTAGTGTTTTTGCGTTTAGCAGGCTGAGTTCTGATGGGGAGTGCATTCCTCCTCCCTTCTGCTGTGGCGGTTATCTGCAGTGGAATACTTGCCCCCCTACACCAGTCCCTGGGAGAGCCAGAGCCCCTTCACTATGTACCTAACATTTTCTGCAGCAGATATCACCACCTAATACACCTAATATGTTTTTGTTATTTTTGTTGCTGTTCACATCTTTTTCCTCACTAAAAAGTAAGCTCAATGAAGGCTGGTAATTGTTTATCTAAATTCCTAGAATAGTACTTGACAGACAGTTGATTCCCAGTAAGCATTTATTGATTGACTATATGGATTCTGAGGAAAACACACGCTAGGTGGTTTTCTTGGCTCTCATTCAACAATAATCACAGAATATTTTTTCCCCATGCACCAAGGAAGCAAGCAATGCTGCAGCAGACACCAGCTGAGTGTGTTCTAATTCAGTCTGACACTATTTACCTGGAGAGTGCATCAGATCCCACGGGGGGCAGGGGGAGGGGGGAGGGGCTCAGTCTCACAAGATTGCCCCACATCAGACACCAGTAGCATGTCCATGCCTCCAGGACTTCTGAGCCTGGCTTCAAGTGGAGGCTCTCACAACTAATTCTTTAGGCTCCATTAATTTGCTAGAGTGGCTCATAAAACTCAGGGAAACCCTTACTTACATTTACTGGTTTATTGCAGAGGATATTTTAAAGCACACAAATAAACAGTGAAATGAAGAAATGCATACAATGAGGTCTGAAAGGGTCCTAGAGACAGAAGATTTTCTTCCCCTAGAGTTGGTATGTGCCACCCCCCTGGTACTTGGATGAGACCTTATTCACCTTCCTCTAAGCTTCCAGGTGTTCAGCTATCCAGAAGCTGTCTGAACCTTGTCTGTTGGGGCTGTTATGGAGACTCTATGCTTAGAGATGACTGATCAATCCATTGGTGGTCAAATTAACCCTCATCCAGCCCCTCTCCCCTCCCCTGAGGTTGGAGGAAGGGACTGGCTGTCCCAACACTCTAATCATGGCTTGGGCTTTCTGCTCAGGAGCCTCCATCCTAAAGCTATCTAGGGGCTGCCAGCCACCAGTCAACTCTTTGGCATACAAAAAGACATCACTTTGGAAATTCTAAATATTTTAGAAATTGTATCTCAGGAAATGAGGGTAAAGACCAACTATATTTTTCACAATATCACACAGAAGAACCACCACCATTTTAACCCCACTAGATTTTATTCTGCTCAAATCATTGCTTATTTTATTTCCTTCTTTACCTTTTCGATATTGTGCAGAGGATGATGAAGAAAGTGATATGAGTTACATTCAAGATAGAACCTCCCTAATTTGGTTAATTTTTTTCTTCTTTCTTTCTTTCTTTCTTTCTTTCTTTCTTTCTTTCTTTCTTTCTTTCTTTCTTTCTTTCTTTCTTTCTTTTTTTCTCTTTCTTTTTTTTTTTGAGACAGAGTCTGAGAATATTGCACAGGCTGAACTTGAACTCCTAGGCTCAAGTGACCCTCCCACCTCAACCTCTCTAGTACCATGTTTCCCCGAAAATAAGACAGGGTCTTATATTTATTTTTCCTCAAGAAGACACCCTAGGGCTTATTTTTAGGGGATGTGTTATTTTTTTTTAAGTACGGTCCGACAATCTACATTTATTCAAATATAGCTCAGTCGTCTTCTTCTGGAACATCATCACAGTAAAATGGCAGCCACAGCTTTCCTTCTTACCCCCCAGGGACACACAATACCTAAAGTGGAGCGTCCTGCTCCTCACTTTACTAAGGAGACTTTCTCCTCAAAGCCTCAGCTTGCAGCATGCACAGGATGGCCAGGACCTGACAGAGGGAGCCAACCTTGTTGGTGGGGCTGCCCTTACCTTTCCAGTCACCTCTGGGATAGTAGCTGTCAAGATGGGGCGGATGAGAAGGGCTGCTCCTCTTCTTTACTGCTCTGTGGTGAAATGCATGGGTTGTGCAGATACACTGCGTAGCCATGCCCATCACTAGATCTTATTTTCGGGGTAGGGTTTCTATTGTGCAAATGCTTAGAAATTCTGCTAGGGCTTATATTATGGGTAGGTCTTATTTTCGGGGAAACACGGTAGCTGTGACTATTAGGCTACACCATCACAGCTGGTTTTCCTTGCACTCTTGATTCAACTGTTTCTTTCAGACACATACATATCATATACAGAGAATACATTTTCCTTGACTATATTTAATTCTTTTTTTCCTATGCTACATTCTCCTTAAGAGCCTCCAACCACAACTTTGAAAGTTACCACCATCCTCAAAAAAAGATGAATCAAGTATGATTAGGAAAAGTATTAGATAGTCCAATGTAAATAAATATTTAAGAACTGGGGCTTTATTAGCATAAATATTAAGAGTTTTGTGAGATGCCGAATAAATATTCTGAACTGTGCTGAAAATAACCTTGTAAGATTTTGTAAAAGAAGCTGGAATATGTAAAAGCCCACGGAGATTTTAGAAAATGTTAACCAACTTGCTTACAATTCAAACCTTCAAAAGAGCTAGTTTGAAGTCAGTTCAAAGACGAATAAGCATTAACTCAGAGAAAATATTCCACTGATGGTTAGCAAATCAGTCATTTTGCATGTAAATTTGTGGAACTTAATATTCTCATTTATGTGATTGTGAAAATCACATGTAATGACTCTCATTCAAATTTAGCATAAAACACTAGTTTCAAACTAGTATTTTCTATTCAGTTTTTTCATGTTACTTTTCAGTTTGAAAGCCAGGTAGACATAAATTCAATTTGGCAACTGGTGGGGAAATGTTTGTAAATCATCAGAAAAAGCCTAATCAAAATTTAACTCAATTACTTTTGAGATACAGGTATATTGAGTTAAATTTTGATTAGGCTTTTAAAAACTAGTAGATGAGATAGATGTTATATCACAGACATGCCAAATTAAAGCAACCATAGTTAAAATGAGAACTACTTTGCATATATACCTCTCCTTTTTCCAAGTGATTTGAGAGATTTGTTTCCTTTGAAGAATACAAAAATTTTTGAAACTTTTCAAAATTATTTTATGGTATATTTATATGTCAATAATAAAGTTTCATTTGTATTAATTAATGGTAGATTTTCAAACAAAAGTAAGTTCAGTGCTAAAAAGTGATAGTTCTGATCATTTTATTCCACTTTGAGAAGGAATGGCATACAAAACAAAACTTTACCTTTGGGATGGGAGATGGAGAAGGGGACATTGCCTCGTTAAGGGCAAATATCCTATGTAACTTATGTTACATAAACAATGGATTGAGATAATGCAATCAGTTACTTTGGCATACAGAACACCAGAGGTTGAAAAGCTAAACTATACCTCTGATTTATAATTTCAAAGACAATTTTCAAATAAGAATAGTCATGTGCAAGACCTTGGCTACTATTCCAATCTTTCAAAGGGGCTGGTTTGAATCCTACTTCAGAACGTACAATAAAACAGATTATGAAAAAACTAAATGTCAAATCTTTTCAATACTCTCCCTCTAGTTTTATCTACCAGTTGGAAACTCAAAGAAATTGTATCTGGAAACTGATTACCACCTGGAGATGACTAACATGGGTTCCTATCTCTGTTCTTGCAAATTACTAGCTCATTAGCCTTGAGCAAATCACTTTGGCTCTGAGTTTATTCATCAGAGATTTGAGAAAGGCAATAGGATGCCTAACTTTTAGAGATGTTTTGAGACTTAATGATGTTTACAAATACTTGGTACAGTCTGGTTTTCAGTAAATAAGTCAATACAGTACAGATTAGCTATTATTTGATTATGATGATGACTATAACAAAGCCACTAGCCTCTCCCCTCATCACCACCAACAAAGAGACAACTCCAGGACTCAGAATGTCATTAAAAAAGAAGAAAAAGAAAAGGACTATTCAAACTCAAGCTTTTGAAATGCCTATTAAAAACTTTATGAAAAATTCAGCCATTGTGAGTTTGATCCAGCTTTCACTCTAGGTTTATTCTAGTGAAAGTCACAGGTGTAGTGGTTTAACCTTCCTTGATTATGTTCTTCATGCTATTTTTGCCAAGCTACTACCATGACCCCTTATATTTAATATATTTGATTTCAGTGCATGGGTATAATTATCACTGTTTTGAAGATGACACTCTCACACCATGTGCCCTTGAATAGTTTGATTAGTACAGGCCCTTTCGATATTCTATGGTTGTTGAGATTTTTCCACTACAGATACTCAAGTAGAAACCTTGCTTTTTCAGAGAAAATTATCTACTATGTCAGAGCAGATTTTTGATATTCTGATATAGCTTATTAACATCTGTCTTTGATTCTTTTCCTTTTTTAAAAAAGAATATATGTCTCTTTTTAACTTCCACCTGCAATGAGTAAGGGTGAATTTTTCAAACCTTTTACAGAAACAGTTTCTCTTTAATTTGTATGCTAATTCATCAGTTATTAAATCACCATTATAGAATTAACTACACTATATCTTACAGTACAGTCAGCTATCAATAAATTCATTTCTTCTGCAAGACTGTAATTTCCTATGTGTGAGGTCTGATTTTATAATCTTTGATTACCTTGAAAACAATTAAAAGTTGTCCAAGATATTGAAATCTGGGGGGGGGGGAGTGTATTTGTATACCAATAATGACAACGCTTGAGTCATAGTTTGGGGACACAATGAGACAAATGTCAAGGATTTTATTCATCATTATCATGGAGATAATCTAGCTTTAAATTATGTTATATCCATTCACTATAACCCAATTAGGGTACTTTACCTGAAAATGCCACTGACCTTAAAGGGGATTGGATGGGTATTAGTCTATCAGCACTTGGCTCTTCTGTTGTGTAGTTGGTATAATTGAAGGAGTGACTTCACTATAGGAGATGCATGAGATTTGGGGCAGCAAAGTAGGCATTGAGAATACTAGTTTTTGCTTTCTTCCTTAAAACTCACTCACTGTCTTCTAGTAACTCCAACCCAACTGTATATCCATCTCCTTTCCCAATCTCGGCACATATGCTTCATTTAGGTCAAACTTTAAGCTTAGCTCAGTTATTAAATGTGTCTCTTAGGCCAGAGTCAATTAGACTGTCATGTTCTCTTGATTATCATGAATATTAATAACTGTGGGATGGAGGAATGACCAGCGCCAGGTACATTCCCAGCTGATGCTGACTCTGAGAGAATGTGAAGACTGGGGTTGCTGCAGACATGTCACTTCCTCCAGAGAGGAGGCTGAGACTAAAGACAACGGAAAGAAAGTAAATATAAGGGATGTAGAGAGGAAACAGAAAAAAAAAAAAATTAGCCCCAGTGACATTTTTGAAGCCATGACATAAGAAAGAACTGTTGGGAAACCATTTGCATATGTTAATTAAATTTCCAGGGTTTTTGTTTTTGTTTTTTTTTTATCCTAAAGCACATTGGGTTGGGTTTCTAGTCACTTGCAAACAATTAGTCTTCGCTGATACAGTGATGTGATTAAATGTAACTTCTTAGGCAAGGGCCTTGAAGTCTTTGGATCATGGTTTAGTATAATAAGTTTATGATTTACAAACTCTATTAGTAGAATCAAACTAAAGGGCTCAGGCCTATGTGCCTCTGAGGCACAGTGCATCTTCTCTCTTTCTATCTGTAGTCACAACTGGTTGTTAGGCAATAGCCCTGAAATTAGTATTTTCTAAATCCTAACGTCCTCCGGATTTAAAAGGCCTCCTGCAACCAAAGTGTCACAGTTACTTTACAATATATAACTTCCTATATCCGAGTCAGACATCTACCAAAGCAACAGAATGCACCGTGGTAGAAGAGAAATGAGACTTGAAATCAAATGGATTTCAGTGTAAATTTTGATCCCACCTGATGGACGTATGATCACAAATATTTTACGTTATCTACTCAAATTTAGTTTCTTCTAGTACAAAATTAGGATTAAATATAAGGTTATTAAATATAAAGAATAAGGTTGTTTTATTGACTATATAGCACTATGTTCGTTAAAACACTAGTGCTGTGTTTGAGATATTGTAGGTAAATTTAGGCCCCTTTTTCTATTGTTTGGGGTTAATTTTGTCCCCTAGCTAATCCGCTATACCCAATGGTTAATACAAATAATTTTCAGTGGAAGAGGAATATCAAAAGTAGTTTTACTTCCAATAAAAGCAGCATATAGGCAGAGAAAAGTGAGATTGAAAAAAATATATATATGTAGTTACAACTGCAAAACCTAAAATAATCATTGGCAAAGTACCACTCTAGTCAAGTACCAAGATAAAAATGTAACATGGCAAAATTTATGGATTTCATACATAAAAGCAACACCTATGCAAAATACCTATGCAAAATTTTTTCATAAGAAATGTGAAAAAAGGGCTACTATGTTTTTGAAGAGAAAGACTCATAAAAAGAGAAGTAAATTCTCCCCAAATTGACTTATAAATTTAGAGTAATCCTAATAAAAGGGTTTCTTTTCTTTTATATTCTGGAATTAGGTAAGTTGATTATACATTATTTTGAAGAGTATATCCACAAAATATATAAGAAAAGCCTTTAAAAAAAAAAGGTTTTCATTGGTTGGAGTAATCCCCCTTGGATATTGTCAAAGGAAAAAATTCACCAAAGTTAAACAAGAAAGAAAGAATTTATTCGAGGATATTGTAACCAGGGAGCAAGACCAGAACTCAGTCTGAGTTCAACTTTGATAAAATGAAGGGCTGGAGAGTTGCTAAGAACCGGAATGAGAGGGATTATAGGCCATGAATGTTTGCTAATTCACCTTTACCCAAAGAAAAATTAAACTTTCTTCTATTTTCAAGACAGAGAGTTGTTTTATAACTTAGATTAAGACGTCCATGGAAGTAAGGGTTCCTGCCCTCTTACAGAGACTGGGAAATATGTGCCCCACCTTCCTTAATGATTACATTTCAAGGGAAGGCTCCCAGGTCCCAGGGAAAGACATTCCTGAGCTGTGAAACGGGCAAGAAGCTTCTAAAAAGATTTTCATCTCAAAGGGGCAGAGACAGAATAATTAATTGTAAGTTTTCTAAAATAAGAAAAGGGAAATTAGGGACTTAGAGTCAGGAAGCAGCCTGTCTAAAGTTTAATCAAGCTGCAAAGAACATTAAGGCTTCTTTGTCAATATTAATAATTATTTTAATTTTTATATTTAATATTAATACTTTTATATTTTTGTATTAGTTATTTAATTATAATTATATTTTAAGCATATTATGACTAAAACAGTTGGTGATTGCTACATGAATAAACAGATAATTCTCAGCCCAGTTTCTCAAGTAAACAGAATTGTCTTGTTGAAATCACAAAGGGGTTTCCGCCTAGGTCTAGTTGCTCATTGAACAAAAATCCAGCTATTGAGAGGAAGATTGCCAAGGAAGAAAAATAAATTTTTGACATGACAGGTGTCTTGTTGGGGGAATGGGAGCCGACTAAAAGAAGGTCACAGGCTTTTTAAAGGAGAAGCCATGTGCCTTGGAATAGGTTGTGGTGTATCTTACAAAGGGCTACATGCATTGGGGCCAGATTTCAGGGGACCATGAATCTTGGTGTCAGAAAGTCTGCCCTGGGGTCTTCAGAATCTCAACTCCTTTGTTTTGTAGAAAATCCATTATTTCAGGCCAGGCATGGTGGCCCTTTGGGTGACTGAGGCAGGAGGATCATTTGACCCAGGAGTTCCAGTCCATCATTTCTGGAAAACAACTTGAAGAGTCAAGTAGTTAGTTAAAGGAGAGGATTTTTTTTTTTTTAAATAGGGTTTCATGGAGCCAGTTAAAATCTAAGACAAAGGTTTATAGCTAGGAATTTGGGAATGTAAAATTAAGGGAGAAACGAAAAAAAAGGAAAACGAGGCAGAAAGGAAGAAAGAGCTAATATGAAGAGATATATGTTACTCAGATGCCATAGCTTCAAATTGATCACTCAGTCTCATGGTATTTGTTTAAAAGCCAAATGAAATACTACTCTTGGGAATAGTCTATTTGGATGAAGAGAAAGGAAATAATTTACCAACAGTTTCTCTTATCCTTAATTGGTAAGGAGCTTCTCTTGTACCACCTGACTTCTTCTGGCAGCAGAAGTATCACAGAAAGCCAAAGTCGCTGCACATCTGATAAGAGCCTCTTAATAGCAATCTCTCTTGGCAAGTTAGCTCCATGAGAGGTTCCTCAATTTGTAGCAGTGGAAACAGTGGCCAAATTATATCTATAAACAAACTATCTTCATGAATGGAGAAATAGCACATGCCATTGCTCAGACAGCCCCAGGCAACATCTGAAATAAGTGGAGAAAAGAAGTTGTAATAAGTGGTGTAGAAACAACCGTGTAGCTATATGGAAAAGCATAAAATTGAATTCATTGGTTACAGGGTAAAACAGGGTAAATTTTAAACAGATTATAAAGTATAAAGGGAAAAATTGAAACCATACACGTAATGGAATAAAACATGGGTAGATTCCTTATAATCATGGAGAGGAGATAATTATTTACTGTGGTTCTAATCCAGTAAAAAAAAAATTAATGAAAAATTTAATAAATTTGACTTCATTAAAAAAAAAATCTCCCATGTGATAAAAATAAGCAAAACCAAAAGATAAGTTAAAAACTGATATCTATCCAAAGATACATTGGCAAAAATAAAAAATGATTTTGATACAGTTATTCATTTCAGTATATTAATGATAGGCAAAGACAGAAAACATCTCAAATGTCTTTCAATATAGTCCTGGTTGAAAAACTATAGTGGATCCTAATAATGAAGCACTCTGCAACTATAAAAAGAAATAGTATCTATATTATGTATACATTTTTAAGAAAAGAAAGACACTGAAGTGCAAATACAGAATGCTAGTAATTTGTATAGAAATACTGGTGTATATGTATTTTTTTATGTTTAAAAAATATACTAATAACAACAAAAATCTAATAATTGCTACCTATCACAAAAGGATAGATCTATGAGCCAGATGAACAAAAAATAGGATAGAGGTAAAGGCTAGAGCACAATAAGCCCATGTAATTATTTACATAATTAAAGCCCAAATGTAAAATTTTTAGAAAGGAATCGGCGAAACGGAAACAAATTTAAAAATTTGAGTTTAACTGTATATGAATTTGGTTATCAATTCATGCAGGGAATAACTATAAAATAACTGTGAAACAGCATTTTGTTTATCCAGTGGAATATATCTTTATACATACTAATAATGATAATGAAATCTAAATCTATATTACTGCCTTCATGAATCTTTTCCTTAATATTGATATTTAATATAAATCTATATAATGTGTATGTGTATGCATAAAGATTTCAAGACAAGGTAAAGAGATATAGATAATGAGCCAAAAACAACAATTAAAAAACTCTGCAACCTTATGTCATCAACTGAAAATATCAGTGTAAGCATATGATTAATTTTTCTCTTTCTAAAAATTTGCGTAGTTTCTATCTCCCTAGACAGAAAAGACATCAGTATCAACTTAGTAACATTGAACAACCCTATTATCAGATTGTGGTTTCTAAATATTGGACTCTCATTAAAAGGAGCTAGTAGTGCTCCTTAGAAAATAAGCTGATTTTGTTTGTTTTGTTTTGCTTTCAGCAGGATGTGCACAAGATGGGGCTGGAACATTTTATCTGTCTTGAAAGCCAGACCACTTTGAAGACCTAATGATGTCAAGTCTGCAGAGAAACGGAAGCAGTTTGAAAAGGCTCTCACTGGGAAAAGATGAGACAATATGAGTTTCAAAAATAGTAACAACTACAGTGGATGTCACATACCAAATAAATAAAAATCTGTGTATTTACAATAATGGTCCCAAAATAATTAAGATATACCTCCATTGGTGACTTTTGGAATTAATGAGATCACTAACTCATTATTCTGAAAATTTACACATAAAGTGAAAGATTCAAACATTAGTATGACTTTCCTATACAGACTATATTTCAGAAAAACCAGATCACTAATAAGGAAAATTTATTTTTTTCCTAGAAGAATCCTGGCCAGTAAATGCAAAAGAGATGTCAGAATTAGAAAAGCAAGCACTTTACAATCCATTCAGGGATGTTAAAACCCCTAGTAAAATGTTGACAGATACCTGTATAATGGATGGATCAGATTCACAACATTTTGATCAATCTTAACATCATTTAAATTGGAATGACCGGAGTTTATGTGCCTCGTGATGTGATGCAATAATGCGTACACAGCAAAAATCTATGAAGTGTGTTTGCCACAAGGAAGGAAGGAAAAAGGGAGGGATGGAAGGAGGGGAGAAAAGAGGCAGGGAGGGAGGGAGGGAGGGAGGAAATGTAAATCTAATAAACTTTCTGGATTTAAATCCAAGTTTATGGAAATTTATGGAATAAAGCGACGTAATCAAAGTCTACAAAATGATATGATCAGCTAAATGCAAAATGTAGGAAAGATGTCTGGAGTAAAGAGAACTATTACATATAAAAAGATTGTTAAAAGAACTATCAACCAAATGAGTAGACTTTGGATACTGCTTTGAGCAAACCAATAGAAACAGAAGAATTTTGTGGTAATTGGGGAAAATTAAACACACATTCAGCATTAGATGATATTAAGAAATTATTATACATTTTGTGTGCTATTATGGTCATGTTTTTTAAAAGCCTTGATTTATTAGAGATACCTAATAAAATATTTCAGAAGAAATAATAAGACATTGTAAAGCTTCACCAGAAATAATGGGGGAGAGAACAAGAATGGCAGCTACTGGTTATTTGTAGAAGTTGGTAAAATTACACGGAGGTAAATTTTCTCTATTTTTGTTTTATGCTAGAAACATTTTGCATTTTATTAAACTAAAAACAAGTAAATAAAATTTAAATACCTGCAAAGTTGACAATTAAAAAGACTAGATATCATAAGTTATTACTAATTAAGTTACTAGGGAGTGTCTGTACATCTGGGATGTAGAAAGGACTGGTATTGGCAGAGAGAGAGAGAGTAGGGCTACTTATTTGTCTTATAGTTTTCATGCTTCATTTTCCCTCATATTTATAAGAAATTCTTTTCTTTTTCAGATTTAACTCTGGTTCTAAAGAGGCAAGAGGACTCTTGAAAAAATATTTAAAAGACAACAGTCCTGTGAGGTCTGTGTCTGTGTTCTTAAAGCCACAATAATATAACAAATATTAGAGTACATTTTTTAAATAAGATTTTATTTTATATTTTATTTTTTTTTAGAGAATTCCTTTGCTGTTGTTGTTGATGCTGAGTCTAACTCTGTCACTCTGGGTAGAGTGCAGTGCTGTAATTGCATTGCAACCTCTAACTCCTGGGCTCTAAGCCATCCTTCTATCTCAGCCTCCCAGGCAGCTGGAACTACCAGTGAATGAAGCAATGCCCAGCTGATATTTTTTTCTTTTCTTTTCTTTTTTTCTTTTCTTTTCTTTTCTCTTTGGGTGTCACTTTTGCTCAGGGTCTTGAACTCCTGAGTTCAAGCAATCCTCCCGCATCAGCCTCCCAGAGTGATAGGATTATAGGCATGAGCCACAGTGACTGGACTTAAATAAGATTTTAAATTTGAAATTGGGATAAAATATTATTTTAATTTGATCTACTGATAAAATACTTTAATCCTAATGCATTGCAGTCATAGGAATAGATATATAAGTAATACTTTTCTCCTTCAAAGCAGGTAATAGAAGTTGAAAAACCTCAAGGGACAATGACTTTTGACCCATAATTCCAGGAAATCTATCCATAACGTAGACATTTATTGATTCCAAAGAAAAGCAAAATCTTGTCTAATGCAGTATACACAAACTATTTTTAAATTCAATCAATAATAAACTGTTGAGTTACCAATGCTAAATAAAAGAAACATTCTTTCAAAAATCAAACAATATCATAGGATTTATTTATCTTCCATAAAATAGTTTACGTTTTCTGGTTTATTCTAGAAACAGTTAACATTATATTCTACATTAATCTGTGGCCCTAAAAATTAAACTGTGAAACTATTTAAACTTTTTACACTTATCTTTAACATTTGTTTTACACTATCTAATATTTTAGTTTTTTAACCTAATTTAATAAATATTAGAAAAAAAATTGTACTTTAAATCTTAGGAAATGAAGTTACTAAATACAATACATTCAGTATAGTCTATATGATATCAAATTCATATCTAATGGGAAAATTACTACTGTCTGAATCAGATAATCTTTTTCATAGTTTTACTTTTTTTCCAATACAAGCCAGTAAGAATATATATTTTAATGACTATATGTGTTTCTGTATCATCACTGTCTTTCTCCTGAGCTCTACACTTGAATATCCATTTGTCTTATTTCTCCTCTTGGATATATTCATGTCTAAACTAGAATTCTGGTTCCCTACAAATCTACATTATTTTTCCCTACAATTTTTATCTCTATAAATGCACTATAATGCTTCTAAATGAGAAAAGTAAGTGGTCATCTTGAATCTTTCCTCTCCACTATTCCTCATCCAAAACCAATGTCTCAGTCTCCTCAATGCAGTTTCTTCATCTTTTTGTATTCTTGCAAATTTTAATTATGGCCATCAGAGTTTTATATCTAAATAGTTTTATATCTATTCTGCAACAAAAACAAACATGTTGGTGCCTCACTGCAAACACATTCATTCATTCATTTATTTATTCAACAAATATTTATTAAAAATCAACTACATGTCAAACACCATTCTGGCTGCAGGGATACAGCAGTTTAAAAAAATTAACAAAAATTCCTGCCATCATAAACTTTATGTTCTGGTGAGAATGTAATGTATTTGAGTCCCATGTATTTGAGTCCCAGTATTATGCTGGCATAATAACCCATCTATAACTGTAGTTCTAACAAAATCACTCTTCTTCATCACAACTTATAGTGACTTCCTATTTCTTAAAAAATAAAAACAAACAGAAAGTTCTTTAACTTGACAAACCTGTTATATAATTTCCAGCATTTTTTGTTGCCTTATGCTGTTTAACCCTTTGGAACTACTTGTATGCTTTAATAGTGTCTGTTTTATGTTTTATTTTCTCCAGTTACCATGTCTGAGTGTGGGAAAAAATATACTTCAAGAGTGTTTTTTTGTTTTTTTTCCTTAGTCTTTCACTGAACAACATCAATACAGAAGACCTCTGTCACTAAATGTATATGTGGCAGAGTGGGGCGGTTCTTTCCACCACCAACCTAGCAGTCAGTTCTGCAGCAGACACCAAATATGTGTCCTCCAATTCAATTCCAACTCTATCTATCTGGAAATGGCATCATACCCCACAGATTAAGGGTTCAGTCCCACAAGACTGCCCCAACTTCAGACACTAGTAGCATGTCTGGGCCTCTAGGACTCCTGGACTTCTGATCACATGTCTTCAGGTTGGGCTCTCATGACCTCTTGTTTAGGCTTGATTAATTTGCTAGAGTGGCTTCCAAAATGCAGGGGAACATCTACCTATATTTACTCGATTATTATAATATATATTACAAAGGATACAGATGAAGAGCTGGCTAGGAGGGTGTAGGGAGAAGGAGTGTGGAGCTTCAATGCCCTCCCTGAGACACCACCCTCCAGAAATCTCCACATGTTCAGCTATTGGGAAGCTCTTAAAACACTGCCCTTTAGGTTTTTATGGAGGCTTCGTTATGCAGGCATGATTGATTAAACCATTGGCCATTGGTGATTAACCTTCAGCCTCCCACCCCTACCAGAAGAAAGTCAGGGGTGGAGTTGACTATCCCAACCCTTTAACCATACCTAGTTCTTTCTGATGACCAGCCTCCATCCTGAAGCTGCCTAGGCACTACTAGCCACCAGTCAACTCATGAGCATTCAAAGACATCATTTCAGAGATTCTAAGGATTTTAGGGATTGCATGTCAGGAAATGGATTGAAGTTTGAATATATATTTCACAATATCGCACCTTACTTTCTTTTCCTATGGGAAGCCTATAGCCATTTGTGGTGGGCAGAATAATAGCTGCAAATATATGCATACCTTAACCCCTGGAACTGGAATGGCAAAAGGTACTTTGCAGATATGACTGAGAGTAAGGAATTTGAGATAGGGAGATTATCTCATATTGTCCTGGTAAAGCCAATCTAATCACAATCTTTAAAAGACTGAAGAATAGAAGGGAAAGTTGCAATTTAAGTGGGCCATGATTCACCATTCCTGGCAGTGGTGGGTTGAATAATGGCCCCACAAACATGTCTTCTTCCTGGTCCCCAGAACCTTTGATTGTTTAAGAGTTTGTAGTACTACATCCCCTGGAAGGGGGGACAGTACACAGCACACCAGGAGGTCACAAACACACACACACATACACACACACACACACACAGAGAGAGAGAGAGAGAGAGAGAGGTCAGGGAGCCCAGGCAAAGAGAGAGAAAAGAGACCTATGCATTTATTGGGTGCAGAGCATTATCTAAACAGGTTTGCCAGGTGAGCTTTAATTAATGGGTTTAAAGCAAGGAGATATTAGTTTCAGGAGGTCACACTGTGACTGAGAGGTGTTCACTTTAAGTGACAAATGTCTGAATGGTTCCTATAAAGGAAGTAGCAGGGAAAGCAGGGAGACTACACCTTTTACTAGGTGTAAAAGACACCTCTAAATTTTCATCTCTGGCCGCAGGTGTAGTATGGTATGAGAAATCACATCAAGGGTGATTGAGTCCTGCCTCTGGTATGAGAATGTTAAATTTATATTTAAAAATGGATGTCCAGGCTACATAAAATTATAACCATTCACTTTGGTAAGGAAATAGATTCTCTTCTCTAGCATCTAGAAGAAATGCAGTCCCCAGCTCTGCTTGCACCTTGATTTTAGAGAATACATTTGTGTTGTTTCAAGCCATCAAGTTTTATGGAAAATTATTACACCAGCAATAGAAAACTACTTCACTGGCTTTGAAGATGGACAAAGGGACATGAGACAAGGATTGTGGCGGCCTCTAGAAGCTGGAAAAAACCCTCACTGACAACTAGTAGGAGAATAGGGATTTGGGTTCTATATCTACAAGGGACTGAATTCTGTTAACAGTCTAGATAAGCAAGAAATTTATTATTCCTCAGAGTTTTAAGAAATTAACACAACCTTCATTTGGTCCAATGGTGTTTTAAGCCAATGATATGCCATTAATTAATCTGCCCCAAATCCCAACAGACACACACACACACATATACACACCCCGTTACTGGGTGAATTCCTGCTCACTCATGAGGACTCAACCCAGATATCCCAGCCTTCAAGATTTCTCTGTGGTCTCTCACACTGAAATCTAGACTGTGTCTCCTTTATGTTCCTCAACCATAATCTGTGAACTGTGAGTGGTTCTAACATAGCACTTCATTTACAGAATTGCAAGTCTTTCTTTGTCTGCTTTTTGCACCACACTTTAAAGCCTCTGGGAACAAAGCCTGTGTGTCTTCTTTATTGCTGCTTCCAAAATTTCTAACACAGCAGTCACCAGTTTATATCCAATAAAAAATAAATGAACATAAAGAATAATGAAAGGGACTTAATCAGTTTGCTTTCTCCAACACAGTTTTCAGAATCATTCCATGGTAAGCTGGTGTTAATTATTTGAATATTTGATCTAAATGTAAATTTAAAAATGCTTAGTCCTATTGTAAACTTGTAATTTTATTATTTTACTGGATTGGTCAACCTCAAAAATTGCTCTCTATTTCCATTATATCAGTGTAAATATATTTGCTAGGCTTTCAAGTTTCTCCATAATTGTTCTTTAGCCTCATTATGCAAAAGCAGTGCTCACAATTTTTGACATTTTCACTAGTCTTATCTTTATGTAACTCTCACATTTTTCCCTTCCTAGTAGCACCCACAGATCACTGATATCATCTCTTATAACCCCTTTAGCAATTAGAGTTTATAATAAACTATTAAACAATTAATGATATATTCAGTATTTGAGTTATAATTTCAAGTGTTTTAATTTTGTCATTTCTACAAGATTTGATAGATTCGGTACATCTTCATTATACCATTGATATAGTTTGATTTGAATATAAGTATTATACCATCATCCTTGTTTTTATATACAAACACATTTGAAAAATCTATTACATGTGTTCCATGTTTAGTATAATTCGGCAGAAAACAGTGTGGTAATAGCTTCAACATTCTGGTATAATATTACACAGATTATTATTTGGCAAAGTATTATTTGCTATCATAATTATTTTCCAAGCCTGGTAAAACATTACCTGAATGATCTCATCGTGTCCCAGGCAGTACATAAGTACATTTTTTTAGTTTGAGAAATACCAAAAGAGCCCCAGTTTCAAACTTTTATTCAAGATTGACATAACTTGAATTTAGGCATTAGTGGAAGCCCCTATTCCAAAAGATACTAACGTTATGACTGTCCAAATATATTTTGGAAGTATAATTTTCTAATTGCCACAGTAAACAATCATTTTAAATAATTTTATAATTTCAAGGATGGATATCCCATATTTTAGACAGACTCCAACATGCCCCCACCTCCAAGTCCCTGTTTCCTGATAAGCAAAGTCTTAATCCCCTCCCACATTATGTCCAGAATTGATCTCTGTGACCCACAGAACACAACAGTAGTGCTGGTTTTTCCCCTCCAAGATTAGAATATAAAATAAGTTATGCAGTCTCTCTCTCTCTCCCTCTCACTTTCTGTCTCCCTTTCTCTGGGAAGACTTAAGTATGAGTTTTCTATTGCTGCTGTAACAAATTACCATAAATTTAATGGTTTAAAACAATACAAAGTTACTCTTATCGTTTCAGAGATTAGAAGTTAAAGGGATAAAATCAAGGTTTGATGGGGCTAATCCCTTTGGGCGGCTCCTGGGGAGAATCTATTTCTAGCCTCTTCCAGTGTCTAGAGACTGCCCACATTCCTTGGCTCATAGGCACTCAAATCTAAGCTTTTGGGATCACAATCCCTTCTCCCTCTAACTATAACTAAAACTTCTCCCTGAACGCTCTGCAGAAGCTTTTTAATTTGATCAGATCTCATTTGTTTATTTTTGTTGCTGCGGTGATTGCCTTGGGGGTCTAGCTCAACATCTAATCACTAGAGAAATGCAAATCAAAACCACCATGAGATATCACCTAACCACAATGAGATTGGCCTCTATCAAAAAATCCCCAAACAACAAATGCTGGTGAGGATGTGGAGAGACAGGAACATTCTTACACGGCTGGTGGAACTGCAAATTACTCTAAACTTTATGGAAAAAAATTAGGAGATACCTCAAAGAGCTAAAAATAGAAATACAATTTGACCCAGCAATAGCATTATTAGGCATCTACCCAAAAGAGCATAAGACATTCTATAATAAAGATATCTGCACCCGAATGTTTATGACAGCACAATTCACTATTGCAAAGATGTGGAAACAACCCAAGCGCCCGACAATTCATGAGTGGATTATTAAAATTTGGTGTATGTTTACAATGGAATATTACTCAATTCTAAGCAATGACAGTGAGCTAGCACCATTCATATTATCCTGGATTGAGTTTAAGCCCATTATCCAAAGTGAGGTAACACAAGACAGGAAGAATGGGCTCCACATGTACTAGCCATAAAATTGGTACTGACTGATTAACACTATGGTGCTCAAATGGTGGTGGTGTTTACCAGGGAAATGGGGTTGGGGGGTAGACCTGCAGCTGAGGGATGTGGTGAGCATTGTGGAGGGGAAGGGCATAGCTCTAACCCTTGTTAGGGAGAGGCAAAGATATAAAATGCAACCAAAATGTTTGTACTCTCATATTTTCTTGAAATAAATAAAGGAATAATAAAAAAAGAACCCTCTGATTACCTTGGCCCACCTGGAATATCCAGGATAATTTCTCTGTCTAAAGATGTTTAACTTTATCATTTCTGAAAATCCCTTTACTACATGGGTTTACATATTCACAAGTCTGGTGATTAGCATGTCAACTTCTTTGAGAGATCATTATTCTTTTCATCACATATTGTCATGAGCCACCCTATAGAGGAACCCACATGAAAAGGAAGTGAAGCTTCCAGCCAAGAACTTCATGAATGATGTTGAAATCAGATCCTCTGTCTCAGTCAAGTATGCAGAGACTGTAGCAGCTGCCTAAAATTTCACTGAAACCTCATGAGACACCTGAACAAGAAACAACCAGGTAAGACACTTCTGGATATTCAAGCCTCAGAAACTGTTAGATAATAAGCGTTTTTTGTTCTAAGCTACCAGGTTTTATAATAATTTGTTCTGCAGCAATTGATAATTAATAATAATAATAAACTCCAAACTCCGAAAACCCTAAGAGGGAGAGTTGGTATCTAGTTAAATTCATCAGCTTTTGAGATATTTTTTGACTGAAAAATATGTTAAGTAAATTTTCAATGAGATCATATTTTATCAGAATTCACCACTTTGTTCAGTGTTTTCTAAACATTTCTATAATCAAATTAGAATAGCAAATATGATATTCATTTACAATGGTGTTTATGTTATTCCAATCAAAAACAAAAGTAAAATAAAGTTCACACTATCAAAAATATGAAATTAAAAAATATTTTGTGAATTTGAGTTCTATTCATAAGTAATTCTATTTTATGACAAATTTATTTTTGTTTTTCTGATGATAAAAATATAAAATTTCTTGTTAAAAATCTTAAGACATACATCAGCATGTAAAGAACAAAATTGAGGTCTATTATAACTTAATAATCAGGAAATAATGTAAGTATTTGGTTTATGCATTTCATGCTCTTAAAAAGTATGGACAAGAGTAAAAGAAGGCAGGTAATAGAAATGGCTTCAATTTAGAGCCTCTTAGTTAGGAATAAAGTTGGTCTTTCCATAGGTGTCATCCTTCAATTCTCTGGTTCTTTTCCCTCCATTTCTGGTAGAAACTAAGCCTAGAAAATGTGCTGGACCATTGCACTGCTAGGGTTCATTAATCCCTATTAGCAGACATAGAAGAATAGAGGAAGACTTACCAGTGCTTTATCTTTCTATAGGGAAAGACTGAGCTATTTTCCTACTTCCTCTTCCTTTCCTTTCAGCTATTCCCTGATTATTATTTATCTAGACACTCAGAATTAAAAGAGATACTCTTCAAGAATGCATCTGACTCCTTTATTCTAATTTTAAAGCCAGCAGTGAAACTGTTGATTAGTGAAGTAGTGATAACTATATATTCTTAGCTGTTTTGAGGCTAAATTTTAGGGTACATGAGAAAACATTTGGAGAACAGGAGACGTGTAATGACTATTTGCCTATAATATAATTCCACTATTGTAAGAAGAATAGTTAATATTTCCTGAGCGTTAAACTTGAACCTGCATTAAGCACATCATAAATTTTCTCTCTCAACCACTCTTTGATGTAGGTATTAGCATTATTATTATTTTATTAATAATTAATCTAGTCCCTAAAAGATTATTATCATAATTGTCAAAGGAAATACATCTAGAAATTGATCAAGCCAGGATTTTAACTGAGGCTCACCTAGTTTCAAAGATTGTACTCTTAATCATTTTTGATGAATTGTCTCCCCAAATTAACGGGTACATATACTATGTGTTATCTGGCTTCCAACTCTGCAAGGAAGGGATCCAGGGCTCAGTATAATATACCACTCACATCAGATCACCACTAGCCAGTGGCTTTTTCTATCACACCAACCATTAAACTCTAATCAATGACCAGTAATGCCTCTGCCTGTCCTCCAACCTCATTTAGTCTCTCTCTCTCTCTCTGGTTCATGATGCCAGGATGCTCCAATCCAAGGGCTCTTGATTCCTCAACTTGCCAAGCTGACTCCTACCTTGATGCTTTTACAGTAACTGGTCTCTCTGCTTGGAATGCTCTTTTCCTCTTATTTATAAAATCTTTATAGTACAGGTTAGGCCTTTGGGAGTCTGGGTCCACACAGAAAAAAATCTAAAACAAGAGATTCTGAAACATCAACCATAGCAGCATGTGAAGAATGTAAGCTAGATGTAAGAGAAGAGTCTGCTTCAATGGAAAACTAAAGCTGAAGATAATGTAGACCCTCAATTTGGGATTAAGCATTTGAGATTGTCAGGGAGATTCATACAATTTAAAACTGGGTTGATCTTTGTGTAAGAGCTGTTACTTCCAGGTTATCCTTACTTCCAGGACGCAGCCCTTTGTACTCCCAGCCTAAACGAGAAACGCTATCAGCGCTGCCTTTTTTGATGGGCCTGGACACCAACTTCTAGCTCTCTGGCTCTTTAAGACTATCTATGGTGAAATAGCCTGTTAACAACCTCTTCCAAACCAAAAGTGATCCCAAATGCCAGATTTATCTCTCTGGGTCTTGGATTTTGATGAAGTGGATTCTCACTGTCTTGTATTTTTAAAAATTAATCAGTAAAAGCAATTATCTAAATACTCATTGTATTAAATTCAGGACTAAGAAATTAAACATTTTTATTGTGCTTAGAAAAATTCCTAGCATGTAGTAAATGTTATAAAATTTTAGCTATTGATATTTATATGTTAATTGTGTGATTCTTTATTACTAAAGCATTTCTATGTTGCTTTACTTGTATGTCATATTTGGACAATTGCATTATCTGATAGTATGTTAAACTTAATTTTGCATTCCTCTAGATATCTTTATTTCTCTTTCTATTGGATTGACAAGAAATTGCAGGAAAAGCATAGGTCATAGTAGTGATTACATACCAGTTTAAGTGCTCAATAACTGCGTGTAATTGAATTAATATGTTGCATTAAATTTAATAACATATAAGATTGATCCCCAAGATATTATATTTATATTTTGGAGAATTGTATTTGTACCTTATTCAATGTTGGTAATTTTAATGTCTAACAGAGTGTCTGTCACATGGTAACTATGGATAAATGTTAAATTAATCAGAATGTATAACTGAGAGTAACTGTAAAGAGATTCTAAATATTTACTTAGAATAAAATAATCACATCAAAACTATAAATATTTCTTAATAACTTAGAAAACCATATAATGGGATTTTTAAAAACCTGGTTTTATGAAATTTACTTTGTTTTGATTTAGGATAAGCACGAAAATATGCTCTTTTAGCTAGATAACTTTTTAAAATATGTTTTTTAAATATTTGACTTTATAGGTTTAATAGATCCTTAACTACAATGTAACTATCAATTATTATTTTAACTCCAAAAATAAGTCTTTTTGGTCACAATAATAATGTCTTAATAAATATTTTTGTTTAAAACTACTGGATGTTTTCTGGAAGAATGATAAAAAATTTCCAGCTCATCTCATTTTCTATTTGAATATTTTTCCCTGCTTTGATTTCTCTTGTCCCCAGTATACTGTGCATGGAGTTCAGCAGTGCACGCATGATAACCCCCACCTAAGAGCCAAGTGTAATTTAAATAATTGACTTGTACAATTCACTTATACATCGTAGGACTTGTGGGTTTCATATCACTGGGGTGAACATATAATTTATTATCTAAACCAAAAATATACTTAAGAGTAGGCCTTATATATAATTAAAAATTTTATAATTGTTAAAATCCAAAATTTCATATAACTATGTAATTTCTCAAAATTATATAATATTTAAGGTATTTGTTGACTAAATTTATTTTCATTAGATTGGCAGTCCTATAAAGTAGCTCTAGTGAAAACTACTAAAAATAAAAATGATAATATCTGTGAATATTAATAAAAAACGAAGTGCATGAATATTATTACATGAACATTAAAAATAACATAAGCAGAACAATTATTTATGGTTCAAAGTCACATATTTTAATCAGTACTTCAGCTGTATATATCCCTAATATTTTGTTAATGTACTTTTCTGAAAAGTTTATTCTTCAACATGGCCTTATTTCTAATTTTTGGAGAGCATTTGCTTATAATATTTGGTAAAATAGCATTTTATATTTAAAATTTTTTAACTTGTTGACATTTTTAATTGACTTATTTTATTCAAGTCAATATCAATTTTAATATTAGCAATATTAACAATCTACAAATGCCAGGTATCTAGTAGGTTCGGAGACAAGCATGTTAAATGAAAAATAAACTGAATTTATATTATTTTGAACTTCTATTTACTCAGCTGCAGTAACTTTGCCTTCATAAAGAGTATTTTCCTTTATAACACTTTTTTCAAGCCAAACCATCAAATATGTGATATAAATTTATGGTTTTTAATTAGTCTCCAAATTTAGATGTTCCAAGATTTTAGGATTCCCAATTTAATTCCATGTTGGTACAGAATATATACACTTATCCAGTTAAAATAGAAGCTCTATTGAAAAATTCTTCCCATAAGCTGATGCCAAAGTGCAAATACAGAATTTCACAATTAAATATAACATTATGCAACTTTTAAATTCTCACTGTTTCCTTTGCTTTTATATATATATATATATATATATATATATATATATATATATATATATATATTTCAGAGCTTCTTTAAAAGCTCTGTTTTCATTTATTGCAATTCTCTAAACTCTTCCATAATTGAGTAACATATTTGGTATGTACTTTCTTTAAACAGTTCTATTACAGGTAATATACTACAATGGTACTAAACTTAGATTTTAGTTAAACTTTCAGTTTTGATCAAAAGCCGAACTTTCAGTTTTGATGAAAATGCAACCAAAGTTTAAAGAACTGATTTAAAAATTATTTAATATTATCCAGGAATACTTAGGTTGATTTACAAAGTAGTTCTTTAAAGAAAATAAACAGTTCCAAACAACTCCTGATGAGCAATACATAAACACATTCTACCATTCTGAACAGTTCTTCACATTTGCCATTAGTTTTATCATAAGAAATCTGTAGCTCAGTCACTCTAGTTTTATATATTAAAATTTTTATAAATTTGATTGAATATAGTTTCTATTTCATTTCATAAGAATGCCACGATTCTTATGCAATTATAACTTAAGTATGTATCACAAGAAGTTCATTTCTTATCCACAGGTTTCTTAATTTAGAGTATTGTTTGTAACACAAGAATATACTTTACCCAAAATGATACTCATGTTATCAACACAAACCAAATAATTTTGCATTTAATGTGCTAATTCTTAATAATGTCAGATATTTCAATCTTTGACAGAATGAGTTTTTAAAAGCTTTATTTTCATTTTTAGGAATTTGCTTAAACAAATGTTAATTGCAATCATATTGCAATTAACTTAAATTTCTGTTGGTAGCTTCTAATGACACGCATGATGATGAATTTTATGTGTTAACTTGACTGGGCCATGAGATACCCAGCTATTTGGTACATATTTCTGGATGTGTCTATGAATATATTTCTGGGTAAGATTAACATTTAAATCAGTAAACTGAATAATGAGATTGCCCTCCCTAATGTGCTTAGGCCTCATGCAGTATGTAGAAGGGGTGAATAAATAGAATCAAAGTCTAAGGAGGAGGGAATTTTTCTACTGCCTTCAGACTTGGATTTTGACTAGAAATATTCCATCAGCCCCCTAGGGAGCCCAGACTAATACAACACTGAAAAGAGGACAATGTTATTTAATTATCTGTAAAATTACTAGCAATGGTAAAAATTTTAATAGCTTTTGTTTCACTTTTCATAAGTACATAAGCAAACCTGGAATTGAAAATGAATAAAATTAATTTGGAGCTGCAGTCATTTAATCTAAATGAAAAATCTAAATAGTAAAAAAGAGAAATTCAGTACTTACTTTTTATTAAGCATAAAGTTCCATTTTGTAAGTAACTAGGGAAAACTGTTTGATGATGCTGTCCCTGCCAGCCATTTGGCAATATCTGAGTGTGCTTCAGTGACCACCCATATTGAAAAAGAAGTGTTAAGTTACCTTGGAACTATACTTACATAAATTGGAAATTTAAAGTGAAGTTCATCCAAACCTACCTTGATTTATTTTAAAAATCCTATTATTAATAATGATTAAAATTAATAATCTGTTAATAATAGTATCCATTTAATAATAATGACATCTTTTTAAATGAAATCATATAGCACATATGTTGAACTGGCTAGGGTATTGGGTGGGGCAGCACTGTTTGCAAATAGGCTTGTATGGTTATCTTATATTTAAAGACATCCATCCTGAGCTATTGCAAGAGCTAAAGAGAACATTTTATTAACAAATACAGGAGTGGCACCTAAATTAACTGCAGATAAACATTAGTGATTAGAATTGGGAATTGAAAAGATTCTTGAGGGGAGAAGGAGGGGACCTAATCTGTTGGATATTTCTTGTTTCAGCTCTTGTCCAAATATCTACATCATTTTTTTTTCTTGGCTTTGAAGATAGACTTTATCTATTTTCTAACCATGTCTTGAAAACTAGCCATTCTACTGCACCAGGGATTGTATATTTAAGTTTCAATTATGTATTAAAACATAGACTCAATGGTTGTCTTTCCACCCCCATTGCATACTCCTGGGAGAGAATATCTGATAATCTCATCTTGGACTGTACACTCACATCTGTCCAACTACCAATGCCCATCCCAAGAGGCTGGAAGCACACCTTGCATGTGTAACCAATGCTTGAAGATCAGGGTGCATTTTTCAGGGAAGAAGAGATATTATGTGAAGCTGAATCCATACTGAAAATGATGTTTCATATATACATGCACATTTAGAGGAATTTGAAGCACATTATATTCATTGTGTTATATTATAAAATTATAATTCATGTACATATAATACATATTGTAATATATAATGCATGCAGTATTATATATTATGTAAGTAAATCACATAAATGTTTACATTCAAATTGTCAGGTCATAGTTGTCTATTCTTGGTTCTTGGTGTGCTCTTGGCCAAAGAATGGGCAGACACACCAAAAGCAAAGCAATTGTAAAATCCAGTTTATTGAGGAAGGATAAGAAAGGTTTACAGAGCAAAAGCAAGATACAGGTTCACAGAGCAAGAGCAAAATATGCTCCAGCACAGGTGACAAACAGACCCCTGTCATAACAAAAGGGCCCCGGTAATGGTCTGGGGTCTTATTTTATAGTGTCTGATTAGATCACTGAACCACTTTGATGGACAGTTAAAGACATGATAATTAGCCTTTTACCCTAGTTCACTCTCCATATCCTATTGTGCCTGGGTTGCCTGGCCTGTGGACTGGGGGATTCCCTACATTCTTTTGCAGGGGGATTCCCTGCATTCTTTTGCAGATTAGGAGGAATTCCTCCTTCTTTCCAGGTGTGGCAGTTGCTTGGGGCGGGGATTAAGAATGGGGTAGGACCAAGATGGGGTACCTGCCCTTGTCCTTCTTCCCAGGTGGGGCAATTGCTAGAGATCCCAACAAGACAAGGCAACTACTTTTGTCCCTACAAGAGCTAGAATCTCTCACTCTCTGCCTAACACAATTAATCAATTTTGAAGTATATTAATTAAATAGGTTTCTCAAAACTTTAATCATTGTTTTATGGACATTAGTGAATCATTAAAAATGTCTATGTATTGTATAGGCGTGATTCTAAATTGGACTTCTTAAATAGTGAAATGTGAGTGCTTTTTAAAATAGAGATGATCACTGCAGTTAACATGGGTTCAGAAGGAAAAAAAAATTGCCAAACTAATTTATCTGCTTTCTTTGAGGGAATTAATGAACTGGTAGTAGGAATGATATTACAAAGAGGATATACAGCCAGGATTTGAAAATGTCTTCTAAGATGGATTTGTGGCCAACATGAAGAGAAATGGAATGTATAACCAAAAAAGGATTATTTTAATAAGTTTATTTTTATTTGCTTGTTATTTCTTGTTTAGCTGCCTGATGGAAGCCCCTGTTCATAAGTAAAAATGGTGCATTTTTATTTCTTTTACATCAGTCATTCATGAGTTATACCTATAATTTGAATTTTACAGTTAAGATATGAAGAAAATCAATCTTATGATTTTTTATGATTAATCATAAAAGAAAACTGCAGGATTAAAAAATAGTGGTGCCTGGTAAATGGCCAATAATAAATGTAATGGTGATAAGTCCACTTGTTATGCCATAATGACAGGAAAATATGCAATCTTTCTATCCATTAAAAAGTATACTCATTCTATTATTTTTTTTGTGTATTCAAAAGAGAGTTAAAACAAATACTGAAATAGAAGCACTGACGTTTTCTGCTTGATTCATCAACACTTTCCCTAATCACTTCCTTTTCAGTGTCTTTTATTTCCTTTCCATAAAATCTTTATAATAATTAGCTTGTCTTTAATTACTGAGGACATTTGTCCAACAATAGTCTGAGTTAAGAATTTTACCTAACTTGTATCAAACAATAATAAAGAGCAAAAGCTATCTTTTCTGAATGTACTTTTCTTTTACCAGTTGTGGCAAAGGTGTGACTAATGATTTCTGGTTCCTGCTGTTTCTTGCTTAATTTGGTAATTAGCTGCCTCAGCTGTTCTCATTATAAATGAAGGGGTCCTGGTGAGCCATTTAAAGAAGTTGAATAAATGGATGATCCATCATGAAGCCTTTTTGAAAAGCTTATTTATAGGGGAAGGTACACTAGGTGATAAGTAGGTTCAGCAGAACAACTTGTCAAAGCACGATCTGGTCTGGTTTTGTTTGTTTCTAACATTTAAAAGTCAAATATCATGGCCTCTTATTTGGAATTTAGGTCCTTCTTTGTTTCAACTTAAAACTAATAAGAATAGAGCAAGAAAGCTTGCTGATTAAAACATGTGTGTGCCAAACCTTTGACTATATCCTTACATAAATGCCAGGCATAGAAGAAGAGATTGTGTGTACGTTGAAAGAAAAATCTTATAATCTGCTAAATGTGTTAGAAGTGGTAACTGAAAATATGCCCTGCTTTAAAGACCCAGGACTGTTTTTGAAAACCATTAATTCCTTGAGTGTATTTTCGTGTATTTGCTCATCCTGGCTTATTTTAACTATTTATAGTACTTTTTTTTTTTTTTTTTTTTTTTTTTTTTTTTTTTTACTTTTGTATTTTGTGCAAATTCTGCAAGATTTTCTGAGTGGAATTGGGGATGGAAGATAGATAATGCATGTCAAAGCAAAAATTGCACCTGAGAAACTGTAAAGAGGCAAGGAAGACTATTCAAGACTATTGCAATAGGGGAGAAAGGCTAAAACTAAGTTTGCACTCAACTCCAATAAAGCAGTAGTAGGAATTTAAGGGCTGGGCTGAGCTAGTGGAAACATACTAGAGGACAGCTGTATTTGCTGATTGATTTTATCTTTATTGCAGGTGGTAGTTTTGCAATGTGGAGCAAGACATCCACTGAAGTTAGGCTCCCACCCTCCCACAGACACTGGGCGATAGGGGTGCTACCTCCTTTTATAATTACATTTCAAAGAGATGGCTCTTAGATCCTTGAGAAGGACATCCTGAATTGTAAAACTGGAAATCATTTTTTTTTTTAATTTTACATACCTCTCAAAGGATCAGAGGGAAAAAAATCACAATTACAAGTTTTCTAAAGTCAAATATTTGAAGAAAAGGGAGATCAGGGACCCAGAGTCAGGAAAAAGCCCATCTATAGTTGAGTCAATTTGAGGGTGACATTAAGGTTATCATGCTCCTGGGATTGAAGAAAGGTACACTGGGGACTTCTACTTTATTTCTAGCTTTTAATTAAAAATGTAGCTAAAGAAAATATGATGAAATGTTTAAGATTTATTAAAGCTTTGTGATAGTGATTTTGTTATTTACTAATGGTCATTATAGTATTAACTATTTCATATATTTGCAGTATTACAAAATATTTAATATTATAATTTATTTTGTAAATCTGAATAAAATGAGTAAGAGCTAACCTTATTCTGACACATGTTTTATAGTTATACACAATGTATGTGTCAGTTACATTATATTTAATTTGTTCACACAATATGTGAGGAAGATTCTTTGACATTTGGAAATAATAGGAAAGGTAGATAATGTGTTTTAAGTACTTTCTATGGGCAGCTTATTCCATAGAGTTTACCAGCATTGTCTCAATCATCGTAATAAATATTATCCCAGATTTACAGATAAGAAACCTAGGCTAGGGGAATTAAAGCTTGTCAAAAAAAAAAAAAAAAAGGTAATACAGAGAATTATCTCATTTACTGTTAGCTCTCTTGACTACACAACACTCTGTCTCCAAACTTCACTTCCTCCTTTTTTTAACAACAGACTTCTATACTGAGCATCTTAACCATACATGTATATTTTAGCTTAGTCAATGACAAAAACACATCTAAATTCTATGCAATTAAATTATTAAGTCACGCTTTTTAGTTCTAAATGCAGTATCTGTCTCAAAGAATAGACTGATGTTTATCTTCATAACTTTTATCTAGAATTAAATTCTCCTTTATGCTTAACCTACTCTGAAAGACTTTTTGAGCATACTGTAAGAAAAATTGAGTACAAATTGAAAATGACACTAAAATCTCACTGTTTTATTGGAGTAAGACAGCAGGACCTTATGCTATTTGATGTTCATGAAAATCATACATCTTAAATTCAAAACACTCTAACATTTAGATCATTTCTGGAAGAGGTGCAGGATGGTGAAGCAATTAGCATATGATCCAGACAATTTAACCTTTTTACATTAACGTTGCGGTCATCCTTTAGGTAATACTCACAGGTGCTGTCAATATTCCTTTCTTTTAGTGGTATAGCATCGCCCGTTCTATTTAAAATTAGTTTAGAGCCAAGTCTTCTCTCTGTGGACAAAAAAGAAATTCAAATGCGTTGAATATAAAATATTTGCTCTCTTGTTTTCTGATATAGATAAGTGAAAAGATGGGTAAAAACACTGAGTCACTTCTTGGAGGTTATTAGGTATTGTGCAACATTTGAGAGTTGTTTGATGAACCAATATTCAGCAATGTAAGTTTTTTTAGTGCTACTAATGACAGAATGAAGATGATAAGCGGTTTATGTTGCACGCAGCAATCAGCAATATGTTCTTTATTTCTGAACGTATACATTATATATCCTCTAAAATGAAAAGGCAGATGGTGGCAAGCTTTTTGAGAGCTGGAGAATTGGTTACATAAAAACAAGTAAAATATGGTTCGTGAAGTGGGGGTAAAACTTTGATTAGCAGGTGGAAATTTGGTTTGTGCACCTGCCTTGGTTCTTGGATTTTCAGTGTCCTCATTTGGAAGGCAGCCACAGTGGTGGTTAAGAACATTTGAATGGTCTTCAGTCTGAGTACCTATTCTGCCAGTACGACTGGAAGTCACTACCACTTTTACATTGTAAAATAACAGTAACTGTCTTATAGGATTGCTTTGAGCATTACTTGAGATAAGGTGTTAAAAGTACCTGGAACAGTGCCTTGTGCCCTGCTCTCAGCAAATATTTGCTGTTACTTTTTAAATAGAGGTTATAATCTTTGTCTTAGTATTTAATAATAATTTCCATAAGTTCAAAGAGAAAATGAATTTGAATCTCGCTTGTAAAATTAAGGAAATGTAACATGTAAAGTATTTTTTAAATTATCATTCTTATTAAATCTCTATTCAGTTAAAACCCCAGTAAAATGCACTTATTCAACTTCCTATAAGGTGGATCATGTATTTTCTATAGGCAGATGTTGTGATTTATAGGCAGCATGACATGGAACGTATACTAAACTGGAACTTTAAAATACACTTGATTTTTACCAGAATTAGCTCAGTTTGAGAAATAAAAGTCTCTGGCTCTGTTGGTACACTTTGGTCAATTTATCTCCTTTAATTAAATGATATTTTCTTCCTCACTGTTTGTGAAGTGTTAATTCTGTAGTGTTCAGCAGTAGCAACTTTAACTAGGACACTTAAATGGAATATTTAACCATCCTTTTGATACCCCTTGAGTTTAAATAGCTAATATACCTCATATGGAGACCAAATCTTTATGATGGGAACTAATTAGTTGCACTTTCACTAATAGTTTCATATGAAATATTGATAAAGGAAATAGGAGAAAAGAAGGAATTAAAATGAAAGAAATGAAAACCTATCCATCTTCTTATGGATCTGATGATATTTATAGTAACTTGGCTACATGACAAATAGAAAACTTGTATATAAGGAGTTTAGACTTGATTCTAAAAAGCAGTGCTAAGCAACTGAAACATTTTCTCATAAGAGAGATATAATCTTACAACTTTGCCTGTTATAATCTGTGCCCCACCAAATGGTTACCATGGATAAAGAAAGCACAAGGATACTCAATTTTCCAAACACTTATACATAGATGAACATACCCCATGTTCAATTTTTTTTTTATCTTGCTCATACTGTCACTGAAAGTGAGTGAATTAACTTCATTTCTAGCCATCACTTTCAGAATATCTTAATAAAGAATTTAAATATTGACCTTGCACAATGGCTCCTGCCTATAATCCCAGCACTTTGGGAGGCTGAGACTAGAGGATCGTTTGAGACCAGGAGTTCCAGACTAGCCTGGAAATAAATCATAGCCAGACCCCATCTCTACAAAAAATAAAAAAAATTTAGCCGGATATGGTGGCCCGTACCTGTAGTCCTAGCCATTCAGAAGGCTGAGGCAGGAAAATCACTTGAGCCTAGGAATTCCAGGTTGCAGTAATGCAGGTAATGCAGTGAGTTATGATTGTGCCACTGCACATGACTCTGGGCAACAGAGAAAGACTCTATCTCTAAAAAAATGTATGAGGCTATTTGCAAAGAATTAGTAGAGTTATGACAAAATATGTCTATGAAAAAGACATTTTATTCCATTAATAAAGATGAGTAGAGTTGTGAACATCTAATGCATTTATATGTTCTTTGATAAGATTAGTGAAATAAATATATCAAGGCATCATAACTTTCAGCATTACAAGTATGCTCTTAATTTTATATACAGTGTATGATTATATAGGGCAGCTAGTTAGCCATATACTGAGATCTACCCATTCTCCCTCCGTCATGTACAATTAAGTGTTACTCATAGTAAAATATGATCCTATAAACACAAATACAAACATTTGTTCAAGGTCTGAGCATCTGAAGGAAAGAAATGCCAAAATTAAAAGAAAGACATTTGTAATAGAGTCATGCTTATTTGAGTTTATTACAATATGTGACAATTGACTTAACATTTTTACAAATTAATACCATTTCAATTTCCTACAAATTCTAGTTAATATGTTTTTAAATTCATATACTGTATATGTACAGTATGTATATACGGTAAAGTTCACAACATGGTATATAATTCTATGGATTTTGATAATATAAGCCTTGTATCCACTACGTGAATCTTAATATAGATGAGTTCAATCACTCCAAAAATCTCTACGTGTAGCCCCGTTATAGTTAACACAGTCCTCTACCCAGTATCTGGAAAATACTGTTTTTTCACCCATATAAGTTATACCTTTTTTTTCAGAATATCATTATATGATGATACAGTATGTAACTTTGGGGTTCTGGCTCCTTTCATCTAGCAAAATACAGTTAAGATCCATCCGTGTTGTTACATGAATTAATAATTTAATAATTTTTATTGAAAAATATTGTATGGATTCACTATAGTTTATCTGCTCTAGACTTGAGGGACATGTGGGATAGACACTGTCCTGTCTACATCTGGACTTTGAAGTGTTGCCCCAGTTCTTGGGCTCCAGGCTTAGAAGAATCACAAGCCTTGGCCCACAGGATGGAGAGAGATGACAGACACTCAGCGAGTATGTGTGAAGAATTTATTGTAAGGAAAATTTAAATGTGCAAAGTGAAAGTACATTTCCTAAGGGGATATGTGTATGTCTCTTAGAGTGGAGAAGACACTGTCTTGTTCTATGTTTCTCCTAGTATATGCTAGTAGTATATGTTGATGTAAAGGTCAGTTATAATAACTTATGACTATATGTAACAGGTTTTGGAATCTGGATTTTTCCAGGTATGGACATAACTTAAAGGTTATGCTCCAGACATTTCTTTCTCCTATGCGTGTGGTGGGGGAAGTCACTGTTTATGGTGTTTTTCTATTTTCTGATTGGTGGTCACTGTTTTATGCTCTAATTACCCCATTCTTTAAGACTGAAATAACTGTTCCCCTTGGTTATTTTTCTATAACTATTTCCTTCTTATTGTTTTTCTTTAACTGTTTCCTCCTGCTTGTTTCTCTGCTCCTATCATTCCATCACCTCTTGTTTTTCTGTCCCTAACAGGATGTTCCCAGTTTGGGGCACTTATATGTAAAACTGCTATACATATTTACATACAGCATTTTGTGTGAGTATAAGTCTTCACTTTTCTTTGAAAAAATGTAGGGATGAGATTGTGGGGTCATACGGTAAATGTATATTTGTCTTTATGGGACAATGCCATAATGTTTCCAGGAGTCTGTACCATTTTTCTTTCCTACCAGAAACATATGAAAGTCCTAGTACTCAGCACTGCATAGACACTTGCTATTATCAGGTGAGGCATGAGGTATTATCTCATTGTTGTTTAAATTCACAATTCCCTAATAACTACTGATGCTGAATGTATTTTCACAATCTTATTTGCCATCTGTATATTCTCTTTGGTGAGATGTTGTTAAGATATTTTGCTGAAATTTTTATTGAACTTTTTGATTTCTTATTATGTATTCAGTTTTGAGAGTTCTTTATATACTCTACATTCATTGTCAGAAGTATCGTTTATACATTATTTTTCTCAATTTGTGATCTGTCTTTTCATTCTCTCAACATTACCTCGCATATACCAAAAGCTTGTAATTTTTATGAAATCAAATTTATAATTTTTAACAGATATCCAGAAACCTTTTATAGAGCACAATAACACAGACTTTTTTCCCTATATTTATTTCTAGAAGTTGTATAGTTTTATATATTTTACTTAGGTCTATGATACATCCTGAGTTAATTTTTGTGTAAGTTGTAAGATATGGTTAAGTTTTATTATATTTATGTATTTATGTCCAACTGCTCTAAAACAACTTATTAACATGATTACCTATTCTTATTTGGCTTAGATCTTTATCAAAAATCAGTTGACTTTGTGTGGGTCTATTTCTAGGCTATCTGTTCTGTTCCATTGTACTGCACATGCCTATCCTTTCACTAATGCCATACTATTTTGATTACTGTTGCTTTATAGTTTTTCTGTTTTCTTCTATTATATTCATTTCTGTTTTTCATCATTTCATCCTTTATGTTTGCTTTTTATTTAATTAGCCAATAGTTTTTCAAGTTTCTTAAGGTGCAACAACCAATTGAAAATATAGTAGAAAACATATTATATTCACAGTAGGAATAAATACTACAAATTGTGTATTTTTTAAAAAAGAAATACTCTCTCAACAGAAATACTGTTAAGGACAGAAAAATAAGAGGTAATGGAATGATAGGAGCAGAAAAAGAGATAGGTTAGAAAAAGAGAAGGTCCAGATTTTCATGGAGAAGTCAAAATGGTTTTATTGTTTTATATATATAAAAATATAAAATAGAATTTAATAGAGAGCAAAATTAATTGAATGTGGCTAGTATATCAATGGCCTAAATTTTAAAAACTGTCTTGAATAAAACAAGTAAAAATGTTGTGTTAAATGGGAAAAGAAACAATTAGGAAACTGATGACTAGGAAGGTTGAAAGATTACCCATCTGGATTGAAGCCTGTTGGTAGAATTCAACAGGAATGTTAGAGTTAAAAATCCATGAATTTGCAGCCTCTTTCTGGCTCTGGTTGCTAGCCATGAAATCAACAGATTGGACAGGACATAGAACAGCATGAGAGAAAGATAACAGTTGGTAGTGACAACTTGTAAGGGCCGTTTATTTTTTAATGAATGAAAACAGGAGTGAGGAATAGAACTCATTATTTAAATAATCATATAAGAATCACTGTTAGACTAATTAAAAAGACTAATTTGAAAAGACAAATTCTTTTCAAAACATTGGCATATTCATTTTTATATTAGTTTCATAACTACCCTGTGAAACATTTCAGCTGGTGGTGTTATATAACTTTTTGTATGTCATCTGAACTGTTCTCCAGTTTAGCTATTTACAGAGCTGTGACTAAAACCCAGGTCCAATTAACTTGTGGTGTAATGAATTTATTTCACCTTCTCATAAAATTCTAAATTTCTCAACCTAAATCTGTCAAAATCTGACAAATTTATATATCAACATTTTCCTTTTAAATATGCAGCATGGTGTATTTGGATTGTAATTATCCATGTGCTGTTTTAAAAATAAAAATTTTATTCAAGAAATTTTGAAAAGGTTCTTAATCTATTATTTGGCCTTACTCCTATATGATTAAAATTTAACTGTTAACAATCACATTTTCTCCAACTGTGATAATTTGTTCCCCTAATTTCCACCATATGTTGGTTGTTGTTGTTACCTATTTCTTCTCTCTCTTTCCGTAGATGCTGAATGGCAAACTGTAAACACAGATGTCCAGCTAGTGACATGTGTTGGCATTCAGCATTCTCATTTTCTGAGATAATACTTAAGATTTGTTGTTTGTTACTAAAAGTGTTTCGATGTGATAACCTCACTATTCCTGGGCACACAAATTCATCATTATGCTTCCTTGTCTCGCACACTCTTTTCTTTAACTGAGGTCACTGTTTTTGCAAACATGATACACACATTTTCATCAAGCAAAACAGAAATAGTGCAAAAATTTTAAAAAGTGTGACTCAAAGTCTTAACTACAAAAAAGAATATTTTTTTAGACATATCTGTATGTGTTTAAATAGAGCAATAGATGAACACATGCATGAATGGATATTATTAAGAGCTTTTAACTGTGTCTACCACCAGGGCCACCAATAATCCTAAATTCCCATACAGGTGTCTTCTGGATCATTTCAAAAGTTCTCTATTCTCCCTCCTTAATTCATCTCTTTTTCTCTTTTATCATATTTTTCTACAGTGGTGAGAATTATCCATTGAACAAAAAAGTCACATGTTCTTATTCCCTCACCTAAAACCCCAGAATAAGTTTCTATCACATTTACAATAAAAAATAACGCCTTAGCATGGTTTGTAAAGCCCTACCTAATCTGCATATGAACTACTTTTCTTGAGAGCTTCTTCAAACACTTTCCCTCTGGTCCACTCAGATCCAATCACACTGCTCTTGCTGTTCTAAAATGATCTTAGGTCATTTTTTTCTTCAGAGCCTTGACACTTGCTCTTTCCTCCACCCAAAGGATTCATCTCCAAGGGTTTTGCATGTATTGGTCCTACATTTTAGATAGATCTCTGCATGTCAGAGAGGAATTCCTTGACCATCCTAAAATAACCAGCTCCATGGCCCATCCCTTACTCCACTTTATTTCTTTTTGTAGCACTTACATTGGCTGCAAGTTCTATTGTGTGACTGTTCAGATAATATTTTTTAATGCATCCACAGTAGAATGTAAACTCTATGTGGGCAGAAAATATTTTCCTCTTATTTACAGCTTTAGCTGCAACAATGAAGTAGTGCTTAGTGGATATACAGTAAATATTTATTGAATGTATGGATTTAAAGATAAGTCTATAAAATGAGAATCTCCTGTGTATTTTCTTTTTGAGACAGAGTCTCACTCTGTTGCCTGGGCTAGGGTGCCATGGCATCAGCCTGACTCACAGGAACCTCCAATTCCTGGGCTCAGGTGATCCTCCTGCCTCAGCCTTCTGAGTAGCTGGGACTACAGGCATGTGCCACCATGCGTGGCTAATTTTTTTCTATATATTTTTAGTTGGCCAATTAATTTCTTTCTATTTTTAGTAGAGACGAGGTCTCGCTCTTGCTCAGGCTGGTCTTGAACTCCTGACCTTGAGCGATCCACCCGCCTTGGCCTCCCAGAGTGCTAGGATTATAGGCATGAGCCACCGTGCCCGGCCTCTCCTGTGTATTTTTAAAATAAAATTATTAAATATAATTTTCTTAACTTAAATGCATGTTAATTAATAGTTGCTAAAATAGAGCCATAATTTTGTCAAAAAATATGCTAATTTCAAGATATCTCCACATTTTAAAAGATTCAGTTATTATTTTCTAAAAATCTCTATTCTATCAAGCAATATCTACCAATTTTAAGAAAAAATGTGAGGGGATCACTGTGGTTTCTTTTATTTCCAATTCTTCCCTTCCTATCACTGACTTATTTGGGCTATATTACTTTTATAAAATTAAATTTCAAAATCTATATTCTTATTTGTATTCATAATGGTAACAGATGTTTAAGCTCTGCATGTATATAATTTTTAAGAATAATAAATTATATTTTTTGAACTGTTTATTTTCATTGTTTTGATGGATAGATTTTTTCTTTGTTCAATTTTTTGCTTTGGTTTTGACGTATGTCTTAATGATCTTTTATTATCCCTAAGTCAAAGCATGCTTGAACATATTTGCATAGTACCTTTATACTTGAAAATCAAGTCACTTATATAGAAAACTTTTATATTATATTTTATATAATCAGAATTTGTTTAATTGATAAGTAAAAATTATATATATTTATGGTTTACAACATGAAGTTTTGATGTATGTATAAATCATGAAATGGCTCCATTAAGCTCTTTAACAAATGCATTACCTGACATATTCATCAAATTGTGGTGAGAACACTTTATATCAGTTTTATTATTAATTTTTAAATATATAATATATTGTTAATTATAGTCACCATGAAGTAGATCTCTTGAATTTATCTTTCCTATCTAACTGAAATTTTGTGTTCTTTGACTAGTATCTCTCCAAAACCTGTACCCCCAGCCTTTAGTAACCACCATTTTACTCTCTTTATGGGTTTGAGTTTATATTCCACATATAAATGAAATCATTAGGTATTCGTTCCTTCTGTACATGGCTTATTTCACTTACCATAAGGTCCTCTAGGCTCATCTATGTTGTTACAAATGTATTTGCTTCATTTTTATGGCTAAGTACTAACTTGGGTATGCATACCTCATTTTCTTTATCCACTCATACACTGATGGGCATTTAGATTAATCCCATGTCTTGGCTTTTGTGAATAATACTGCAATTGACATGGGAATGCAGATATCTGTTCAACATACTGATTGTATATACTTTGGATATATCCTTAGTAGTGAGATTACTGGATAAAACAGTGGTTCTATTTTTAATTTTTTGAGGATCTCCCATATTGTTTTCATAGTGGCTGTACTAATTTACTTTCCCACCAACAATGTATAAAAGTTTCCTTTTCTTTGCAACCTCCCCAGCATTTGACATTTTTTCTTTTTGATAACAGCCATTCTAACAGGTATGGTTTCAATGTACATTTCCCTGATGATTAGTTATGTTGAGCTTTTTTTGTTCTCATACACCTGTTGGCCATTTGCAAGTGTTTTTTGTTTGTTTGTTTGTTTGTTTGAGAAATGTCTATTTAGGTTCTTTGCCCATTTATCAAGTTTTTCCAATTATCGAGTTGTTTGATTTCTATATTAACCCGTTATCAGATATACCATTTGCAAATATACTCTTCCATTCCTTAGACTGTCTCTTCACTTGGTTGATTGTTTACTTGGCTGTGCAGAAGCTATTTTGTTTGATGCAAACCAATAAGCTGTATAGTGTTTGGATTTGTGTCATCACCTTTTCTTCTGAATGATTGTGTAGTAGTTTATTAGTCCATGTTTCAATGAATGTGAGAACCACAATTGTTCTGCTTACTACTTTATTCAGAAATACTAAACCATTTTTGGTATTTGTTATATTTAGGCCTTGAAAAAATTGTTGAATTTATTAGTGAATAATTGAAAAAAATAAAATATTAGAAACTATCATGTAGATAGTAATCTGCAATAAAATCCTAACATTTTAAAGAAAATAGACTTACATCTAGTAAGTATATAACATGTTACTATTGATTTAGCTTTACATTTGACATTTTTAGGATTTTTTCTACAATATTATGTCAAAGATCCAAATTTAAGTTAACACAGTTTTAATTTTCTGTATGGACACTATGGCAGTGCCCTAAAATAAACATACGATTGTATACTAGACAGTGGAAATTTTTAATGAGGAAAAATCATTCTACTGAATAACATTAACATTGAAATAAGTAATTGCTTTCTTTCTTCACTTTCTTTCTCTTTAATTGTCCCACATCAGACATTACACACTTATTTTCTATAATGTAAATCAATATATAACTTACTTTAAAAAGATTTGTCACAATTGTTTCTTTACTTCCTCATTTCTCTTTGTACATTCATAATTTTATGATAAAAACTTGTGAATACAAACAAAATGTTACTTATTAAAACTATTAATAGACCATGTGAAAAATTGATATAGCATAGGCTTAGCATATAAAATCACAGATATATCTGTCTATACTTTTAAGAAATATCAGCTTTTGAGTATATTTTGCCAATTTAAGCACTGAATGAATTTTAGAATCCAGCCTTATATGAACTTACTAGGAAGAGGGTGACATTGATGAATCTTTTCTATAAGACTGATTTCCTTGGATTGTAAATGTGTCCCCAAACTAATAAAGTACAACACTATCTTCCATCATTCCAGAAGATCATGTTCAAGTCCTGCCAGGGGAAAAAAAGGGAATTTAAATGCATTATATTTGTTAGTAAATTATAATCTAAATTAATTACCAAACATCAAGTGAGGCACATTAATAAAAAAAGAAGTCAAATCTCTCGAACAGGTTCTGATTTTATGTGTGAAAACTTTCTACAAACATAAGCATCATTGATGATGAGCCTTTCAGAGAGTGCCTGAAATAAAAATCAATGTCCTGACAGATTTAAAACTAATCAGAATTCAGAAATTCTTTGGTTTCAAACTATTACCCTTTGGTAAAGAGGTTATTTTATTCAAAATTAAAGATTATTTTAAAATCAGGATAAGTTCATTATCAGAGTGTTATAATAATAACAGAACTTAGGGAAAAAAAGAGTAAAATTAAAAACCTGGAACAAAATGATAGATTTTAATAAAATTTCCAAATACAGAATGGTATTCTGGAAAGTAGATAGGAAATAGTGAGTTGAACTTAGCAATTTAGAGAATAGAAATATATGTATGGATAACCTCACAAATTAGAGAATCACTGGGAGAAAATAGAGTTAATTATTTTAAGAATATCATTTACGTTGCATTATTGGAAAATAGGAAACAAAGAAAAACTGCTATTATAAAGTAAACCATTTGTATGTAATGTTATAAGAGGAATTCCTATGTGCAAATATGAAAGAAATGTAGCTCTTAAAACAATGTATCATGCAAAATCAATACACAGAAATCAGAGGCATTCATATATGCCAACAACAATCTAATTGAGAACCAAATCAAAGACTCAATTCCCTTCACAATAGCAACAAAGAAATTAAAGTACCTAGGAATTTACTTAACCAAGGACGTAAAAGACCTCTACAGGGAGAACTATGAAACACTGAGGAAGGAAATAGCAGAGGATGTAAACAGATGGAAATCCATACCATGCTCGTGGATCTTCAGACTCAATATCATCAAAATGTCTATACTACCCAAACTGATCTACAGATTCAATGCAATACCTATTAAAATCCCATCAGCATTCTTCACAGATATAGAAAAAATAATTTTACGCTTCGTATGGAACCAAAGAAGACCTCAAATATCAAGAGCAATTCTAGGCAACAAAAACAAAATGGGAGGCATTAATATGCCAGATATCAAACTATACAACAAAGCTGTAGTAATTAAATCAACATGGTATTGGCACAAAAATAGGAATATTGACCAGTGGAACAGATGTGAGAATCCTGATATAAAACCATCCTCATATAGCCATCTCATCTTTGACAAAGCAGACAAAAACATACGCTGGGGAAAAGAATCCCTCTTCAATAAATGGTGCTGGGAAAACTGGATAGCCACCTGTAGAAGGCTAAAACAGGACCCACACCTTTCACCTCTCACAAAAACCAACTCACGCTGGATAACAGACTTAAACCTAAGGTATGAAACTATTAGAACTCTAGAGAAAAAAGTTGGAAACACTCTCCTAGACATCGGCCTTGGCAAAGAGTTTATGAAGAAGTCCCCAAAGGCAATCACAGCAGCAACAAAAATAAATAAATGGGACATGATCAAACTACAAAGCTTCTGCACAGCCAAAGAAATAGTCATGAAAGTAAACAGACAGCCTACAGAATGGGAGAAAATTTTTGCATCCTATGCATCCGATAAGGGACTGATAACTAGAATATACTTAGAACTCACGAAAATCAGGAAGAAGAGATCAAATAACCCCATTAAAAAGTGGGCAAAGGACTTGAACAGAAATTTTTCTAAAGAAGACAGAAGAATGGCCAACAAACATATGAAAAAATGCTCAACATCCCTAATCATCAGGGAAATGCAAATCAAAACCACAATGAGATATCACTTAACCCCAGTGAGAATGGCCTTTATCAAAAAATCTCCAAACAATAAATGCTGGCGTGGTTGCGGAGAGAGAGGAACACTCCTACACTGCTGGTGGGACTGCAAACTAGTTCAACCTCTGTGGAAAGCAATATGGAGATACCTTAAAGTGATACAAGTGAATCTACCATTTGATCCAGCAATCCCATTGCTGGACATCTACCCAAATGATCCAATGACACTCTACAAAAAAGACACCTGCACTCGAATGTTTATAGCAGCACAATTCATAATTGCAAGGCTGTGGAAACAGCCCAAGTGCCCATCAATCCAAGAATGGATTAATAAAATGTGGTATATGTATACCATGGAGTACTATTCAGCTCTAAGAAACAATGGTGATATAGCACATCTTATATTTTCCTGGTTAGAGCTGGAACCCATACTACTAAGTGAAGTGTCCCAAGAATGGAAAAACAAGCACCAGATATATTCTCCAGCAAACTGGTATTAACTGAGTAGCACCTAAGTGGACACATAGGTACTACAGTAATAGGGTATTGGGCAGGTGGGAGGGGGGAGGGGGGCGGGTATATACATACCTAATGAGTGAGATGTGCACCATCTGGGGGATGGTCATGATGGAGACTCAGACTTTTGGGGGGAGGGGGGGAAATGGGCATTTATTGAAACCTTAAAATCTGTACCCCCATAATATGCCGAAATAAAAAAAAATAAAAAAATAAAAGAACAAAAAACAAACAACAACAACAACAAAAACAATGTATCATGCATTGACGATGATTTAGACAGAAAACACTGAATAAAAACATAAAAATAAGCACTAAGAGAAAGTATGAAGAAATCAGAAAAATTATGGTAATTTTTCCGATTACACGTATTACATCATTTCTTTTTAATACTATGCTTATATATAAATAAGGTAAATATTGGAATGAAAGGTGAAATTATAATATATATCAGTCTTTCTGCTGAGTTTGAGAAACTTCTTTTGGGAAGGATCATGAAGAAAATTATGCACAATTTAAAGTGTAAAGATGTGTGTATACATATTGTGTTCATATGCATTTTTCATTATATATACATATATTAAAATATATGTTTACACATATATGTGTGTATATATATGCATATATGTTTGTGTGTATACAATGCTTACCTTGTATCACATATGTCTCTATTGCAAAATATCTTCGGTTTGTTTCTTCTCTTATGTGTATACTAATCCCAGTACTATTGTCAACGTAGATCCTCCAGTGAACAAAACCTTCTGAGATTTTGTATGACCGAGAACATTTTTACTATGGCCTTACATTTCAGCATGAATTTAACAACATATATAATTTGGGTTGAAAGATTCTTTTGTCCATGTTTTTAAATGTTACTTCATTGTGTTCTTGTATTCACTGTTGTTATGAAAATGTTTGATACCAATCTGACCATTCTTCCTTGCTAAGTGATCAACTTTTTCTCTTTGAAATCATATGGGATTTTCTCTTGTTTTTGTTATTCTTAAATTTCACTATAATGGCCCTTTGTATTGGCTTTTCTATATCTCTCTTAGTTTGCATTCTATGGGTCCATTTATCTTTTATTTTGGGATATTTATTGCCACTATTTCTCCAAGCATTTCCACCTCCCTACTTTTACTTTTATCCTTCTTCTGTGGCCCTTGTTATTTGGATGTTAGCACCTCTACTTTAATCTCTATATCTCCTAACTTTTCTTTTTATATTTACATTGCTGTGTCCTTCCTTTCTTATTTCTGAATAGTCCATTTCATTATCTTGTTCTAATAGGTATCCATACTACTATTAATGACTTTCATTATATCCTTTATGAAGCTATTAGATTTTTTTATCCTGAATATTTTACTTAATTGTATTTATTATTTTTTGTTCTTTGTTTTTGTTTTTCATATGCTTGTATAGCTCCTTAATTATGTTTCTAATGCTTATTTTGAACCCATAGTCTTCTGTTCAAATAACTTCATCTCTTGGTATTCTTCATTCTTTTTCTTTTAATATGAATTCACTCACCAGATTTCTCTTTTTTTAGTGTATCTTGACCATATTTCTCTGGGGGTGGCATTCCCTCATTACACCAGTAAAAATATCTTAATTCAAGAAGAAGGGATAAAGCCTAGAATGGAGTGTCCCGTATTTATAATTATCATTTCCATTTCTTATCACCTCTAGAGTAACGCTTCAGATTGGAGAATCACTTTGCCACTCCATTTTTCCCCACCAAACAGCATGGCATTAGGTTGGAGGGGTGAAATCCTTATAATCTGGAGCCTAAATTGTTATCTACTAGTCTTGAGAATTTGGAGATGGAGGTGAAAGGGAGTAAAGGCTGGAAGAGGGGATGAGATTTCAAGATTCCAAGATTCTGCACTATCTTCTGCAATTGCCCTGATTTCACCCTAAGGCACAAGCATCAGTGGCCTGATTAAGGGGCCGCTCTCACAAAAACAATGGAGGAAGAGGTATGAGCAGAACTCAAACTACTTTTTTTTCTGATTTATCTTGTGTTTAAGCAGGCACATGCTATAGCCACCATCATTCATCTTTCTGTCTCTCTGGAGACAGACATTTTTCCCAGAGTTCACTGTGTCTGAATTCCTCTCCCTTTAGATCTCCTGATGCTTCCCTCTACAGTGTCCTCATGGTTGATATTGGGAAAAGGGGCCTTCAACCGCTGCTAATCCACTCTCTCAGTAGAAACTAAACCTAATGGCCATTTATCAACTCATTAAACAATGACATAATAGTATTATCAGTAACTGTTGCTTAGTAATTTTTTTTGATAGGTTTAAATGATTTTTTATTTTTTAATTTATTTTAGCATATTATGGGGGTACAAATGTTTAAGTTACGTATGTTGCCCTTCCCACCCCCAACCCACCCCCCCCACCCCGGTCAGAGCTTCAAGCTTGTCTATCCCCCAGACAGTGCGCATGGCACTCATTATGTATGCATATACCCATCCCTCCCTCCACCCTCCCATCTGCCCAATGGCCCAATTCACTGATCAACACCTATTAGTAGCAGATACTGTTGCTGGCATACCTAACATTCTTTTGGAAACAACTTTTATTCTTTTCTAACAAAATCTTATGTGGGATTTTTTTTTAAATCTTTATCCTCATAGCCATGACCTTCATTAAACTGACAATTACAACTCTGTCCCCCAGTTATTACTGCTTTAAGAATAGTGTGTGAGAATAGTGTGGCTCTATTATGTCCAACCACACATGATAGGGATCTTCTTGGAAATTTTTTTTTTTCTAATTATAGGAGTAATGACCTACTTTTTTTTTTTTGATGGTCACGTCTGGATTTAACACCTGAAACTATTGGAGCCTTCTTGCTATTCACCTAAAGATGAAACCCACAAATAAGCAGATAGAGTGCAAAGAATTTTAAGAAAGTGAATATGATCCTTGAGATATTGGAGCCATTCTATTTCTCATCTATTTATTATAGAAAATAATACATTTCCCAGCATTTAAGTCAGTTTGGCATTTGTTTTCTGTTTTCTGGAAAATAGGGCATCCTAACTGATGTGTTTAAATAAATTTATCAAAAGAGTTTCAAAATTGTGTACAATTAATCAAGTTCCTTGATGCATGAGTATTTGTTTTAATGATGTATAAACTAGTATCTGTTGACCATGAAGATGAAATTATTAAAATTAGACATTTCCCAGCCAAGTAGAGCCAATTAATTTCATTTTTAAACAGCAGACACAAAACAAAACAAAAAATAATTACGTTGATACACATTGCAAAGATAAGTTTTCAACTTTTTAAAAATCTATACTTAATACACAGCTATAGAACTCAGCTAAATTCATGTACTATATAACTATATAATCAATCCTAGGAAAGTGACTTACCAAATTCTAAACAACTCTCTATGGAAAAAACAACTACAGCAACACTTTTCCTACTATTTTTTATATAACATTTCTATTAATCCTAAACTACTAAAATGTGCTATTTTATAACAGATATATTCATATGTGGAAGGGCCATATTAATTTCAGGTTTAATTTTTTAGTGAGGTCTATTTAACATCTAATTTGTACATTGTCCTTTGAATGCTGACAGGGAAAGTTCATATAAATTTATTTTGTGCAAATTTTCAATTGCATGTTGGGGTTGGCTTATTGGGGTTGATCCAACATGAATTGAGACTTTTTTCCCTTTAATTTTAATATGGGCGTTCACACAGATCATTAAGGACAGCCATGCAAGGGTGAATAAGAGGCAACTCAAAAGCTTTCAATGAGATGAAAACAGTGTGGACAAATTTCTCTTCCAGATTTTCCATGAATTATTGACTAAGTGGACTAAAATATAACCAACAAAGACTGTCAACATTATGTATAAATGTGCTTTTCTTTCTTTATTTTTTTCTTTTGCCAAAAAGCCCCTTCAGTGGTGTTTCTCAAACTATCTGTGTTAAGAAATTTTTTTAAAAAATTGTTTTTGCTTTATATTTTTTACCCTACAGATGATTAATATTTTTGAAAAATACAATTAGATTAATTATGAGAAAAATGCTAATGCTCTAGGATCTCATCACAATGGCAGTTTGCTATGAAAGTTTCTAAATACTAAGTCTCATTCTCTGTATCTATCTTACTGTTTCCCTGTAAAAAAATTCTCAGTCTGGCATTAGTCTGTGGACTATATTTTTGAGTAGCTGCAGTTAAGCCTACTTTTTTCATTTGAAAGTAGGGACAAATTCAACTTCCCAAAAGAATAACGTTTGTCTAAAAGTTCACAATGTATTTTTATGTTTGCTAAATGGCAATATTCAGAATAAATCTTGATCCTGATAGATGGTCAAAATACTGCCACCAGATGGTAAAGATGATAAAATTTTATGAACTGAATCCAGTTGAATACATTTTTGTTATTATAATGGGGTGCTAAACAAAATGTGTAGGGATAAATAATCGTACATGGCGAATATAACTGGAATAGATGAAGTTTAATGATTCTGGGCCCTTGTACCTAATTCATAACCCCAAATCTGTCACTTACTGTCTCTGTCATCTTGGGACTATGATAATGTTTCTGATTGTTTCTCATCTGTTTGTATATATCACAGGATGATTATAAAAATTGAAATAACAAAATTTCTTTCAATTACTTAATACTTATTAAATATATAGTAGTAGTGATTATCATTAATTCTTATTATTTATTAGCAAATGTTATTTTCTAAACACCAGATACTGACCCATTTCTTAACTTGTCTTTATACCAATACTTCTCAAAACAATTTTCTATATCCACAGTCTCTTATGCTCTCTCTCTTTTTCTGTCCTTGGACTAGTCTCTCTTTTTCTCTTTCTAATTCAGTGTTTTTGTTTCTCCCTTTCTACCAACGTAGCTTTTGACAAGGCCTCAAGAGATTCTAATTTTCCAAAATCAATAATCAAATACTCTGTCTCCACTTAATGTCTCAACAACATTTGATACATCTGGACACTTCTCTTTCCTGAAATATTTTTTTCAATTTTCCAAGACACCACATTCTTCTCTATTTTTCTTTATTTGTGTTTTTGTTGGTTTATTATTCATTTTTTTCTCTTCATTGTTGGCAATTCCTTCTGACTCCACTGTCAACTCTTTTCTCTTTTTTCAGAGCTCACACCTAGCTATACTCTTTCTCTAAGTGGCTTCATTTAAGCTAATGGCTTAAATTACTACACTAGAGACTTCCAAGTTTATATTTAGCACCCTGAAATCTCTTGTATGACCTGGATTTGTACATCAAACTGTGTACTCAATTGTTTCCCTAATAGGGATTTCAAACTTAGTGTGTTCAAAGCAGAATGTTTGTTTCCACTTCTTTTCTCTTTCCAAGCTCAGAAGGAAGCATCTAGTCTTCTCCCAATCATTTGCACCATAGTAAATATCATCACTATGTATCTAATGAGTTGCTCAGAACAAAATCCTGAGCAATCTGTGATTTCTCATTTTTTCCTAGTCTTTCATCTGTCTTGTTCATGATGATGTCTCTAGGACCTAACATAGAGGCTAGTTCATAGGAAAATTGAAAAATATTTGGTCAATAAATAAATGAGCCTATGAAGAAGAGAAATTTCGATCACTTAAATGATAACCTTTTATCATTATACTCATTGTGCTTTGTTTTTATAACTCAGTAACTTCCAATATTAAGCATGTAGTCAGTTGTATACCTCAAAGCATTGACTGGGTGCCAAGGATTTCTGTTGTTCATTTAAGGAAGAAGCAAAACAAATGAAGTATGATTGTACACAAAGCCAACTTGTTTCCTACCTTTCTAATGCATAATAATCTAAGTCATTAAAGTTTTATAAATTTTAGAATGGTTGTTAAGAGGACAGGAATCTCTTAAATGTATCCTTTTCCTTTTACACACTTCAAATTTGAAGAATTCAGATACTATAGGACTATATCATGTGAAAACATTTTTATTCTGATATAAATTCAATTCCAGAAAATATTATTTTAGTATATAGGTTCTTTTGTCTTATTGTCTCTTTGTAGCCCATTTGCAAACATGCTTTTCTTTTATTGTTTGTATTTGAAATGCAGATATGTAAAAACTTACTAATTGCTGTCATTCTCTCTCTCTGGTGTGTGTGTGTGTGTATATATATATATATATATATTAGGATAATTGGGATAATATATATATATATTAGGATAATATATATATTAGGATAATATATATATATTAGGATAATTGCCTAAAATTGACTTCATATTATTAATTCCATGACATATTGTCTATATTTATCTGTCATCAAGATATTGGATTATTTGAAAGATAATCAAATATGTTTTATTCAAAATACAAAACATCTGTGCCAGATGACAGAAACCCTTTTCTTATTTGCCCTATCAAGATAAAGCAAATTTGACAATCACCTAATTATCAAAGACATGTAATCAGATACAACATACTTCGATAACCCATAAATTCTGGCTACATTTTTTTTTCTTTTTTACCCACTTGGAGTTAGTCCTGAGTATAAATTTTTTTATTCACTGTAATTTGAGATAGAAAAGTTATAGCTTTAAAATGTAATACTTTCTTAAAATAAGAATTGATTTTTTTCTATGTCTCAGCTCATATAGAAGAATCTTTCCTTAGAGTCATACTTTCATTGTATGTCTTTCTTTTCCATGTTAAAATCAAATTTCTTATGAAATTTTTATTGCTTGTGATAGAGTGGAAAGAATAGATGGAGATCTTAGAATGTTTTAATTTCATCTCCCAACATACTTAGATTGAAGTTGCTTCAAGTAGCATAACTAGGATAATAAGGTGGGGATATTTCAATTCTTCCTTATCAGGTAGAGCTTTGGCTCTAGAACCCTGATGTAGTCTCTTAACAAAAAGAATTGGCCAGACCAATGTGAGATTTGAAAAGTCATATGGTTTTCATAATCACAGTTCATTAGATGAAATATCTGATCTTATACTTTTAGTCTTAATATTTTGAGGGCAAATGCAAATAATGAAAAAGTGAACTGAGGAAAGACTCACCTTAATGCCTGGAAGAGAAGTAGTATATTTCTCCAATAGTTTGTTTCATTGTCTTGGACCCCATCCTGCTCTGCAAACACTTCCCAAAAAAGAAGTTGCCCAGACCCAAGCCATAGCTAGCCACATGAGGGAAACACGCACATACAGATGCACTGTTAGAACAAAACTCTCCTAATTGTAACATAAGACTTCAAATTTGTATTTCCTCCAACAATTCTAACTTTGAGCAATATCAATACCCCATCTCCTTTAAGGTAGATTGAGATCAAATATATTTACCATGCGGTTTCACAAGAAGTGATTGCCATACTCCTTCTTGTCTCTCCATATTCACATTTAATCAGTAACTAGTCTGTAGACCCTCTGCCCTAAACATCTCTTGTCAATATAACTCTCTTGGGGCCTAGTTTACATTTAATATAATTCACTCATTTAAAGTGCACACTAGTACAAAAAATAAATTTATCAAAGTGTGCCACATCAATTTTAGAAGATTTCCATCACTCCAATAAGATCCCTCATATCCGTTAACTTTTAATGTTTGTGCCCTTCTCCTGCTTCAGGAAACCACCAATCTACTTTATATCTCTATAGATTTGCCTTTTCTGGACATTTCATATAAATAAAATCACACAACTTTTGTGAAACCTCTTGGCTTTGGCTTCTTTGCTCAGCATCTTTTTGAGGTTCATCCATGTCATAATATGGCACAGCAGGTTGTTCTTTTAAACTGCTAAATAGTAGTTCATTGACTCATACCATATTTTGTGTCTCTATCCACTACTTGATGGACATTTAGGTTGTTTCTAATTTTGATATCCTTCATATTCATGTTTTTCTTTTATTTATTTTTAAAAATTGTGGTATAATATGTATGACATAAAATTAGCCATTGTAACCATTTTTAAGTTTCCAGTTCTGTGGCATTGGATGCATTCATATTGTGCAACTGTCTTAGTTACTTTCGGCTGTTATAACAAAAATATCATAAACTGGGTAGCTTATAAACAGCAGAAAAAATTGATTTCTCATAGTTCTAGAGGCTGAGATGCCCAAGAGCAAGGTGCTGGAAGTTTTGGTATCTGGTGAGGGCCGGTTACTCATAATCAGTATCTTCTAGCTGTGTCCTCACATGGTGAAAGGAGCTAGCTAGCTCTTCTGTGGTCTTTTTAAAAAGGGCGCTAATCCCAATCATGAGAGCTCTGCTTTTATGGCCTAATCACTTCCAAAAGGCCTCAACCTCCTAATACGATCCCCTGGGGGATTTCAACATATGAATTTGAGGGGGACACAAACATTTGAACCATAGCAGCAACTGTCAGCACCATAGGTCCCCAGAACTCTTTTCATCTTGCAAAACTGAAACTCTGTGTTGCCGCCCAGCCAGGTTCATTTGCCCAAGCAGCAGCCAATATGATGAGTCAGCAGGTTTTTCCGGCCAAGAAAGAGTCTTTATTCTGCATAAAGTGGGGAGAATGGGAGAAATTTCTCAAATCCACCTCCCTGAAAACTTGGAAGACAGAGTTTTTAAGGATAGTTTGACAGCCAAGGGATTAGACAATTAGGTTTGTTAATTGGGGCAACATTATAGGGATGTAGAAATCATCATCTTGTGTTGCTCCAGTCCCTGGGGTCACAATTCCAGTTGAGTCAATTTCTTGGTATGGGCCGCTGGTCTGGGTAGGCCAATTGATCCACTGGAATGTGGGGCCTGGAATGTATCTTAAAAACTACCTCTGGGTTCCAAAAAGGTGATGTTATCTATGGAGAAAGTTAAATATTTTTATGAACACCGGCTATGGGGAGAAAGTTAAGAATTTTATGGACACCTGCTGTGTGGCTCCAGAGTGGCAGCAATTACAGGGGGAAAGTTGCTAATGATTATCATTATTTTTAGCTAGACTTGTGCATTATTTTTAGCTAGGCCCTTATCACAATTCTCGCCTTGCACCCTGTTATTGAAGGGTGGTTTCATCTGTGTCTATTTGACAACGACTCGTCATTCCTCCCTTCCTCTAGCCTCTGGCAACCACCATCCTACTTTCTGTCTATATGAATTTGACTACTTTAGTTAGCCCATGTTACTGGAAGCATACAATGTTTGTTGTTTTGTGATTGGTTTATTTTACTTACAATAATGTCCTCAAGGGTGATGCATGCTAGAACATGTGTCAGAATTTCCATCTTTTTCAAAAGACTGAATAATATCATATTGTATGTATGTGCCACATTTTGTTTATCCATTCATCCTTGGGTTCTTTCCACCTTTTGACTATTGTGACCAAACCACTATAAAAAGAAGTTTACAGATATCTCTTCAAACCCTGTGTTCAATTCTTTTGGGGTATATACTCAGAAGTGGAGAAGTGGAGCTCAGAAGTGGAGTTGCTACATCAAACAGTAATTCAGTAGCTGTCATGCCATTTTACATCAACAGTGCATAAGAGTTAAAACTTTTCCACATCTTAGCCACCAATCATTCTATTCTGCTTTTTAAATAATAACTATTCCAATAGATGGTAGGTGGTGCTTCAGATTCATTTTTGAGTGAGTTTTCTATCTACAGTAATTATGAGAGAATGCAAGTAAAGAGGAGTCTTGTGTATAATACTATATATATGTGCCAACATTATACATGGGTAGATCTTTCCTTATTTAGAGATGAATATAAAATATGAAAATGACAAAAATAAAAAGAACAAAACCAAATTCTCTTTGAGGCTCTGTTGGCTTGGTCTTTAAGTAGTTTTTGCAGAGACAAAAGCAAAACACAAAACAAAAAAAAAATGCCCACTTTGATCCTTAAAGAAGAATTCTCATATTATTTTTATAACTAGCACTTATTTTAAATTGATTGCTCTCCAAGGATTTCAGACAATTTATTTTAGCACTGCAGCCATTTTATCAAGACAATTTTACATGAAAATCAATTCCATAGATGCTAATGTGTTTGCTGAAGATGGAACAGAAACTGGTACTCAGCACCTGGGCCTGTCAGTACGATGACAGAGTCAGGAAGTCCTGTGGGAGCTTTGTGCTCTTGGGTCACAATTTGAAATCCAATGTACTAGGCTATGGTGAGAATCAAATTAGTTCCAAATAGACATTGTATTCATCAAATAATTTTAAGCAATTTTATGTATAGTTAATTAATTAGGTTCAGGGAATGATATCGTTGGCATAAGAAAAAGGCTCCAGCCCAGTTTAAATTTTTGTTGAGAGAAATATATGCTATTAGATTGATTAATTAGCATAATTAATTAGCGTTGATAAATTAACACTATTAATTAATATTGATTAATTAATATTAAAAATACATGATAATTCATAATAATATACGACTATAACTGAGAAAAGCGCTATAAACAGTAATTGCATTGTTTTATGAAAGTGTGAAAAAGCTGACTTTAAACAACTCAAGAGTAATAGGAAAAGCTTCCCTGAAGTAGAACATACTGACAGACATTGAATACAAAAGAGTTAAGTAGGTCTTACAAAATCCCTCTAGTTGACATTGAGAAAAAAGCAATAGAGGGGTCAAAATTAGGATAGGGAGAGACTTAGTAGGAGGCTGTCTCAATAATATTGGTGAATGATAATAGAATACTTTGTAGAGGTGGTTGCTGTGGTTTGAATATTTGTCCCCTCTCAAACTCACGTTGCAACCTAATCACCAGTACGGCAGTATTAAAAGGTGGGGCCTTTAAGAGGTGATTGGGTCACGAGGACTTTGGCCTCATGAATGAATCAATCCATTCACCGATTAATGGGTTAATGTATTAATGCTGTGGTCTCCAATCTGTGGTTCTCAGAGTGGTTCTGGTCTGCAGCCTGTTATGGAATGGCCCGCAGAGCCCTGCCCCAATCCCCCTGGGAAAATTGTCTTCCATGAAGCTTGGGGGTTGGGAGGGACACACAGCAGGAGGTGAGTGATGAGCCAGCGAGTGAAGCTTCAGCTTCATCTGTATTTACAGCCGCTCCTCTCCCCGTCACTGGCATCACGGCCTCACCTACTACCATCACCGTCTGTGGAAAGTTTGTCTTCTATGAAACCAGTCCTTGGTGCCAAAATGGTTGGGGACCTCTGCATGGGTTACCATGAGAGTGGGACTGGCTAGCGCAGCTTCCTCACTCTGATGCCTGCACCACCTCAGGAGTCTGCAGAGAGACTCTGCCAAGAAGGAGGCCCTGGCCAGATGCCGCCCCCTGGCGATGACAGATTGGGGTTTGGAACATACCAGTGTGCAAAACTGGTTCCTGAATTAGCATGAAAAAAATCTAATTAATTGCATAATCATAAATAATATAAAATAGAGAGGTAGAAAACAAGCACAATCCCTTTACCAACTTCTAGATTCAAAAGAAGGACAATATTATCACAGAACTCTTTTACAAGTAATCTATAAATTATATAAATTGAGGGAAAACTGATTTTAAATACACATTGAAACTCTAAAGTTGCAGGAATAACTAAGAAAAATCTTTAAATAAAAACAAAAAATAGATGTCACCTGCCATGCTATTAATAAATATCTATCAATGTTATTTTAAAAGTGCACTATTAGATACTAATAGACAAATAGATCGCTGAAAGAAATCAGATCATTTTATGAGAACATGATATATTTTAGAAGTGGCAACATTAAGAGCATAGACTATTAAAATATAAATGGTTTGTGGACAAAGTTGTTATATATATGGAATAACAAAGACAAAAATAAATTTCTGATAGTTTATAAAATTAAGTACAAAAATTTAAATTATAAAAATCTAATGCTGTTGTAAGAAAATAGTGAAAGTGTATTTATGACCTCTAGGGAGGAAGAATTTCTTACACAAGATGGTAAAAATGTTAACCATCAATCACAATTAAAAGTGTGGCAAGACAAAATATAGCATAGCAAGGTTAATATACATTATTATATTAATATTCTTTCAATTCATGTATTACAAAGACAATCAATGTAATCAAAATATGTACAATATTCTACTATGAATAAATACAAGAAAAAACAATAGAAAAAATGGCCAAAGATATGAGAAAGCAATTCATACAAAAGTTTAAAAATCAATTAATGTAGTAAAAGATGTTCAACTTTACTAACAGCCAAGAATAAACAATGTTTTAAAGGGTAAGACATTATTTTTCATCTACCAAATCAGAAAATAAAATCAAAACTAATGCAACTAATCAGTATAGTGGAGGGAAATTGGCACTCGAACACATTGCTGCCTGGAAGTAAATGGATACGTCAGGGGCAGTTTACAATATGTGTATTCTAAATCTTAGAATTATACTTTGCAGGATGTATAATAAAGACTTTCTTATAGGTTCACAAAGAGACATCAACTAAGATATTCCTTGCATGTTTGTTTGTAATAGAGTAAAACGGGAAATAATGGAATTATCCTGCAGTAGAGGAAATGATGAATAAAACCTCTGTGGAAAGCAATATGGAGATACCTTAAAGCGATACAAGTGAATCTACCATTTGATCCAGCAATCCCATTGCTGGGCATCTACCCAAATGATCCAATGACACTCTACAAAAAAGACACCTGCACTCGAATGTTTATAGCAGCACAATTCATAATTGCAAGGCTGTGGAAACAGCCCAAGTGCCCATCAATCCAAGAATGGATTAATAAAATGTGGTATATGTATACCATGGAGTACTATTCAGCTCTAAGAAACAATGGTGACATAGCACATCTTATATTTTCCTGGTTAGAGCTGGAACCCATACTACTAAGTGAAGTATCCCAAGAATGGAAAAACAAGCACCAGATATATTCTCCAGCAAACTGGTATTAACTGAGTAGCACCTAAGTGGACACATAGGTACTACAGTAATAGGGTATTGGGCAGGTGGGAAGGGGGAGGGGGAAGGGAGGAGGGGGGCGGGTATATACATACATAGTGAGATGTGCACCATCTGGGGGATGGTCATGATGGAGACTCAGACTTGTGGGGGGAGGGGGGAAATGGGCATTTATTGAAACCTTAAAATCTGTACCCCCATAATATGCCGAAATAAAAAAAAAAAGGGATATTATGGAAAAAAACATGGAAGTTAAAAGTATTGACCTCTGCCTGTATTTATCAAAATAATAATATATATATTACAGTGTCAAAAAGTAACATAGATTGTTACGTAGACTATAATTTTGTTTATGTAAATTAGACACAAATTTATCAAATATTTTTATGAATTTATCTTTGTGTGTATATTTTAATATATATGTACACATACACACACACCTATGTGTCTGTATGTTTGTTAATTTAAAAATCAGATTAATTTTTAAATGGTACAATGGTAAGATCCAGTTCACTGTAAAATTTGTCACAGGTGGCATAGGTGTGGGCAACTTAGATATATGTTATCAGACTGAGGGTAGTGGTTAAAATGCATATTTCTTTTTAATTGTAAATGAATATAACAACATGTTAACAGTTGTTATTTCTTAGTACTGGGAAATGGACAAAACATTTGATTCCTTTTAGTCGACTCCAAATTCCCCTAAAATGGGTACCATCAGTGAGGAAAATACTAATAAATAGTTCATTTTTATTTAAAATGTAGAAGAAACAAATTGAAAAACATTGTATCTACAGTATTTAAAGTATAATATTATGTAATTCATAGCCTTTTACTCTATTTCCTATCTAATCCAATTTTGATACTAGGGATTACTAAAACTAATAAAGAAAATCACACAGCTACACTTCTGTGAAAAAAATCACTATTAGAGTATTGTGAATTGAGGTCTGGATTCAGTTAGATTTCTTTAACAACAGCACTCCACTTCTAAGAATCAATTTTGTTTCACAGTATGCTACTGTGTCAGCAATTAGCACAAAACATAGTGGCTTTACAAATAATCATTTTCTTTTAAGAGACATCTTAAATGATTGATTTATTCTAAGAGAGCTTGCCATCACAGGTGGAAATATTCATATCTTTTAAAGCCCAGCATCAGAGGCTCCCAGAATCACTTCTATTGTATTATTGTAGGCTTGTGAAATCTCAAAAAGGAAAACAAACTCTTACCTCTAAATGGAAGGAATGACAAAAAAAGGTGGTTATCTTTATTTCTCTCTGTTGCCTTTCTGTACCATACGGAACCTTTGAGATTTCCTTTTCATAATCCCTAATTTCCTTCAAACATAGTTTCCAAGCTTGTCCCATATATCTCCTGCTAATATTACTTGATCAGTCTAGTTGATTGTTGCTCTGCTTCATACTTCTTGTATTCCTCAGTAATCTATTTTATTTTTTTTTTAATTTTGAGAGATAAGGTCTCTGTTGCCCGGGCTAGAGTGCAGTGGTGTCATCATAGCTCACAGCAACCTCAAGCTCCTGGGCTGTTGTGGTCCAATTGAAGAATAGGGGATGAACACAGAAAGAAACAGACAAAAACACACACAAACACAAAAGACGGTACAAGACTGTAGTGCTTAAAGCACCAGTCGTTTTATTTTTATACTTTTTAATTTGGCAAGTGTCCCACAGCTACTTTCTCAGCTACTTTCTGGTATGTGACTTCCCACAGGTCAACAACACCTGTTCCTCCAGACATAACACAAGAGATGCCCTTCAAACGTCTGATGCCGTTTGCAGGATATCAAGACACCTGGCTTGCTTGCATAGCACAAGAGAGGAAAATGTTTGCATCCTGTCCTTCAACGTCTGGTACCGTTTGCAGGTAACAAGATGCTTTGGCTTGGATGCAAAGACATAGCTCATGAGAAAGGGGGGGACACGTGCATCCCCGTCCTTTAACGTCTGGTCCCGAGTGCAGGACAACAAAACAACCTTGGTTAGTGTGTGAAACCACAGGTCCTTGGCCATTTGCCCTGAGGAACAATTCTCTCTGCTGGTCAACAAGTCACGTCCTGCTAATTGTGGGAACAAGCAATGTGCTCCCGTTCTGGTGACTTTGGGTCTCGGCCAATCTGACCCAGTGATGTCCCCTAGACTGGGCTCAAGCAATTCTCCTGTCTCAGACTCCTGAGTAGCAAGGACTACAGATGTGCACCAATTTTTCTATTTTTTGTAGAGACAGGCCAGGGTCTCCTTATGTCGCCCAAGCTGGGATTATACGTGTGAGCCACCATACCTGGTCTAATATTTTTTCCATGATGTTCTTATAATTTGATAATTTTATAAATTGATAGTTTACATAATCTCTGATGTTCCACATCCACTTTCTTAAATACTTATGGGACATCTATTTTGAAATAAATATCCCAGAGCAAAATGCTATATCTTAAACTTGGGCATATGGGAGTTTGGGTTTTTTAATATGTAATTATACATATGTTATAAATTATTTGCCTATATTTAATTCATAAGTTAGGTATATGTTTAAAACAAAAAAGAGAAAACATTTAGAAAAACCACAGTAAGAGAGGAAAAATTAATTATCAAAGGCAATATAACAAAACATGGATGAAATAGTTTTTAAAACCCCATATTTATCTTTAAATACAGTAAGATATACACATTAAATATGTATGTTTTTCATCTCAGTTATACCTTAGTAAAAAAATTAAGTCTCATAGAGTTAAAAAGGAAATGTTAATATGAAAAAGAAAAGAAAAAGTGACTTAATATTGTTCAATAAGACATACATATAGTTTCTAAATATGCATATTCTGCAATGGGGGTGTGTCCACTGTTTTGAATAATCTAGCTCAGTATATTCTTTGTAAAATTGTGTCATGTAGGTCACTTTTACATAAAAATGCATATGTACACATAATAATATAAAACCAGTCAAAAGAACCTCAAAGAGAAAATTCATTATGTATATTACTACTCAAGATTATTTACGTATCCTTTCATACTACAGTCTTTAGTAAATTGAAGTTTATTTGCAATAAAATAATGTATCAGAGTTTTAGTGAATAGGTGTAAATGGCTTGCTGAAATGTTAAAAGTTCTTTGTGTACTATTTTCCTCTTTATACTTTCATTTATTTTCATTATAAGTATACATAATGTTTATAATCAGATGACACATACACTTAAAGATAATATCATTTTTCCCAGGATGTCTTCAAAATTTCAAGCTAAAAGACTTTAGAAGCATCTCTTTTGCCTCCTTCATTTTACATTTTAAAGCTGATGTTTTAGGTTTTTTGGCAACAAAGCTGTTTTTACCAAGCAGTACTTTTGTTAATTTTTTTTTCTTAAAATCCAAGAAACTACAGTTTTTATATTAAATAGACCACTGACTGTTGTATACTCTTTTCCTTGGCTAATGGACTCTCATTGCTGAAAGATAAGGGATTAAAATGTTTAGATATCCTTCACGTTACCTCCTGGAAATATCCCTAAAAGCTGTAAATGTAATTGGAATTCAAATGATTTGCACACTTTCACTCCAGTTCACATTTAAAGGAGTTATTGACCTGCTGTCACTTCCTGCTTTCTCAGCCCTGACAGATTCCCTGAATTGGGCACAGATTTTTATAAGTCATCTGTCTTTATGTTCTGCTTATCAAATGGAAAGACAACGACAAGAAAGTTGAAGAAGTTACCCTGAAATGGTTAGAAACACGACGAAAAGTCGATTAAAGTGAAAGGTGAAATAATATATCTTTTCACCAGTGTTGAGGATTTACAGAGCATTCTATATGTCGATGCCTTATAGGTAGCATATAGAAAATTTCATGTCCCTCTACATGCAAGGTTTAAAAAAGGTAAATTTTGTCCCAGGAAATAATAACAATAAGTGGGAAGTTAGCATAGACACCTGCAGTTTTGAATAATCCTAGACCAAATTCCAGAAAAAGCCAAAAGCCACTTGACAAATTTCTTATCAGTTATTGAGGTTTCAGTTGCATCTTGCATAAATAACTGTTTTAATATATTATTTCCAACTTGCTCTATTTTTATACCACAAAACATTCTTTATTTATTCAATATAGTTTTGATCATCAGCTATAAAAAAGACATAGTTGATATTAAAAAAAAAGCAAAAAACATTGCCTCTGTTCTCAACATGTTCATATGCTTTTACTGATAAACCAAACTACCTAGGCTCAAACATAAAAGGCCATGGCAGTTGGATCCTGGGTTGAGGGAAGGGTAGGAAACCAGCTCGAGAATGAAAGAGCTGGATTGACCAGGAAGAAGGGGCTTCTGAACATTTGTATTTTGAACACTAAGAACTGATTGAAAGGAATTCTGAAGGTATAATAAGGAAATATTTGTGCCATTATGCAAAGTCCTAAAATACTGAAAATCTGTTTGTCCAACTAACAGTAAGATTGGATTAGTTCAGATATAGCGTAGAATAAGATGTAAATATGGATCTCATACAAAGAAAACGGTAACCACTTTTAAGTGTCAAAATGAATGGTAGATGTAACTATCAAAACCATGTAGAATGATAAGCGATTTATATTTCATATTACTGATGATGGACTTCACAAACATAAAAGTGTTTCACATTGGATTTTCAAGAATACCCGGTGTGTTTCTTATGATACATATTTCCAAAAGTAGATGGGAAAAAAGTAGGCTAAAATAGGCTTTATTTCTGTCACTCAATGGTGAGCTGTCAAGTGGAAAAAATGACGAAAGTAAGATAGTAAATGGAAGCAGAAATGAGGCACATATTGTTAATAATGTTATTTCTATATAACTTATGGTCAGTTATTCCATTTGCTTTCCTCTTACTATGTTATTTTAAATTTGAAGTAGACTTTGTTTAGATGATTAGATATCAGTTTTTAAATATGATTGATATTTAATAACATAATAAATAATTTTAAAAGCTTAATTACAGATTTGAATCTCACTGAGTTTAAAGAATCTGGTAAACAAAACAAATTTACAAAAGTCTTATGTGGATTACTTATTGATACATTAATTTATTCCTTTTTGAAAATAGTTTTAGATACCTATTAGGTGCCAGATAATATGCTAGTCTTTGGACACACAAAAGAAAATGAACAAGTTATTGATCTTAGATAGGTGGTAGTTTATCAGGGGAAGAGAGATTTGTAAAGAATCATGGGCGATAGAGTGATTTATGACTAAAATACAAAATTGGTAAAGATACATAGAGTGTACAAAACAAAATGAAAAAAAAAAAAGGTCAATGCTACTTTGTGGAGATGGAAAGGTGTCAGGAAATGTTATATAGAGTGATGGTCATATGAGAACAAAATCCCGAGAACCCTGAGCAAGTTAGCCAAATAAATCTTAAGCTGAGCAACAAGATGTAACCGAGCTATTTTAGACTACACACCTGGAGAACGGACATAGCAACTCAATATCAAAGAAAATTGCTCTTGGTAAATAGGGAAAAGTCACAGCGTAAATCCAAAAGGATCCCTTTTCTTCATAAACCCATCACTAGAAAGGTTACACTTTCATATGATCTTTGAGTGAATGAGAAGTGGAAATACAGAGGATCTTAGCCCTCAGAAAGGACATTAAGAGTCACATATTACCAATCTCCACCTAATGAAGGAATATGCAAAATTAGACGGATTATTTCCATGAAGAGCTAGAAAATTATCTGTATCCAAGACAAATGATTTTCTAGATTTTCATAGGAGCAATCCATTTAATTTTGTGGTTCATAATAATTATTACAAAATTCTGGTATCTAACAACTGATTATGTGAATGTAAGTCTACACTATGAAGTCACACTTAATATATCTAAATTTTCTTTCCTTAGGCAGTTATAAAAGTTAGAAGTTTTCCATTATTGAGAAAAATGTATTTAAAAACAGATTATCTTTATAGATATGATTAACATTGTTATAAATTTCATGCATTGATTATGAACTATTTAAAAATTTATCCACAGTGTATCACAGGTTCAAATTTGTAACAGCATAGTTAAACCTTTTTGTAAACTCTATTTTTATAAAAATGTTTTTATTTACCAAAGATGATATGAAAATAAAGTATTCATTCTGGAAATTTCTCATAATATAATTGTTCATAATATTGAATAGACTATTTATCTATACATAAAATTTTTACTTAAACATGTATACATCTATTATAAATAATAAACACTAACAGTCTAGAAATAAAAACACTAACATTCTAGAAATATTTTAGAATATTGATTTGAAAATGTGAGCCTTAGAAATTATGGAGAATTTATAGAATAAAAAAAATTGAAGTGTTCTTTCAAATTTGTATAGAAGGATTTAAATAGATGTGTTCAACACATAGAAGTTTCTTATAAAAATAGAAAAAATTGTAACCGTATGGTGGTAGATATGTTAATTAGCTTGATTGTGGTAGTCATTTTACAATGTATTCTTACACCAAAACCTTATGTTGTATACCTAAAAATATACAATTTTCATTTGTCAAGTATACTTCAATAGAGCTGGAAAAAATAAAAATTTAATTTTTATTTCAAAAAGAAATATATCAGGGATATATTTGTACAGAGAAACTACTAAACAATTCAATTATTAAGAATTTTTCTCTCTTTAAAGTCAAGACTTTCTCTCTTTAAAGTCTCTCTTTAGAAGCAAGCTCAGCAACATTTTAGGAACTAGAATTCTGAACATATCAGCACAAATCTCATAGTAAATGTGACTATAGATGCAGTTTATTTATTAATTGGCCAAATCAATGGGACCTGTGAATTTGGGAGTGGGGTGTTTAGGGTAAGTGCTGGTACTCGATAGTTGACTTTAAATTCAGTGGCAGCAAACTGCCTATAAATCAGTAAGTTTAAATTTTAATATCCTTTGGATAGTCAGATCAAACTGCTTGGTATAGATGGCTAGAATTATGACAAGTATGGATGCTCATGCTGCACTGATCTCTTCAAGACATGGTTAATGTGCTAAAGCACATGATTCCATTTATGAAAAACGCATCCTGGCTGAACTGGAAATACACTGAGAATCATCATCCTTTAATAGACAAATAAATCTGTGATACTGCTTCCCCTGGAATAGTATTGCTCAAAACGGAAACATCCCTTTGGCCATGTCACGCCTGCAATTTAGTGTCCACTTTTTTTTACTTTCAATTTGAGTTCAATCTGAAACCACTCTTCATGGTGTCAGAAGCTACAGGGAATTTCTCCTGATCAGCATTGCCTGGGCTTCTCTCATCTTACCCCAGCTTTTGTCGCCCTGGAGAATAACAACCTGTCTCCTGAAATGTACCCAAAGGCCCCAAAGGAATTTCAAATACATCATTTTGACTAGATTTTAAGTGAGGCTGTGCTACGCAAATGCTGAAAAATTGGGAAACACTTGTTCAGCCATTGTTACATGATACTCAAGCAAAACAGGAGCAGGCAGAAGCTGAATTATAAAATCAAGCACATACTTGCTTTTGTGGCTTCGTTAACTAAGGAGTCCTGCTTGTGGTGTCTTAGAACTGCAGTCTCCAATCCTTGGACCACAGACTGGTACTAGTCCTAGTCCATGGGCTGTTGGGAATGGAGTTGCACAGCAGGAGGTATATGGTGGGTGAGAGAGCAACTCTTCATCTGCATTTACAGCTGCTCCCCATTGCTGGCAAGATCTGTGCTTTTTGTCAGATCAATAGCAATATTACAGTCTCAGAGGAGCGTGAACCATACTGTAAAATGCACATATGAGGGATCTGGGTTGCACGCTTTTTGTGAGAATCTAATGCCTGATGATCTGAGGTGGAGCTGAGGCGGTGATGCTAGAGCTGGGGAGCAGCTGCAAATTCAGATTATCATTAGCAGAGAGGTTTGACTGCACAATAAATGTAATGTGCTTGAATCATCCCCAAACCATTTCCCTTCTATGTCCAGTCCATGGAAAAAGTTGTCTTCCATGAAACCAGTCCATAGTGCCCAAAAGGTTGGAAGCTGCCATGTGAGGATACATAAAATAAAAATTTAGTTCAAATATACACTACTTAGTAATTCGAGGGAACAATGAAATATTTTGTTAGTCAATATTTTAACAAAAGAAACTCAAAAGAACATGAAAGTTTTACAGAAGTATGTGATGCAAAATGCTAGATGAAAATGGAAGTTTTTATGCACTCTCTCTCACAGAAAGCTGTCCCCTCTTTTCTTCCTCCCCTGGTGCACCCAGAGCTCCATTTCTTCTTAAAAATATCTATATGACTGATATAAAGAACAACCTCAATTTAAGCAGCCTGACAGCTATCTTTTCCTAGCTGTCTCTATATCTAAGTCTAGCAAAATAATTTTTCTGTCAAAGTAAATGATTCAGGATGTTATGCTGCTGAAAATTTCCAAGGCCTCTGGTACAACATCATTAATTAAAAGCTTCATCAAATAGATAACCACAAGAAAATATGTGATAATAAAAATCTAAGCTTATAAACCTTCAGTTCCCACCCCATCTCTCTCTCTACTCCAGTGTTCTTTCCTTCTCCAAATTTCTTCTCTCTTTCTCTCTTTCTCCATACCCCCCTCCACACACACACACTCTCAGGAAACCATCAAGTAAAATATCTTTATTTTCTCTTTTTATGACATATGTAAAATAAATTCCGAAACCAGAAGTCATAAAAATAATATGCATTTTGGAATTTTATTTATTTATTTTTATTTCATCATATTATGGAGGTACAAATCTTGTTAAGGTTACATATATTGCCCTTGCCACCCCCCCCCGACATTTGAGATTGCCCCTTCATAACTTACTAAGCAACTTTACTTTTTCAACAAGTTTTATTCTGAAAGAAAAATTGTATGATATAAATATTTCATTCTACCCATGTAGAAAGTGTCAGTTTTCTCAATTTGGTGAATATTTTTTACATTGTAGAGCATCAGTAGAATTAACAGGTGGTAGGTAATCTTAAAAATTTGCTGATATTCTAAATAAGAAAACATCCCATTTCAGCACATCTGGTGCTTGGATCCCATTGGAATGTAGAAGATACCTAAAACATGGATAATGTGATCTCTTTCAGTTTCTGTCATTAAAGCAGCACGATCTTAGCACAATGCCTGATATATAGTGGGTGTCTGATTGGTATCTACTTATTGAATAAATAATAGATATACTTTATATAAAATAAAACAAGTTAAAGAGGTTCACAAAAGTATTTCACAACAGGGGTGTGACCAAATTTGGGGGATGAGTAAGGAGACTAAATAATCTGATACAATAGAGATATATGTCTCCATGGGTTGACTCTCATAATTTATCATTTTTATTTTTAATTTAATGAAGCTTTGCATTTTTCACATATTCAAAACAGCATTATGATATATTTTGTAATTATTGCTCTTTATCTGAGTCTGTTATATTTCATTTTCTGTCATAGTTCCTAGAGCTACTTGAAGTTATAAAGTTATTTTAGGACGTTAGGTTAGTATGCATAGACATTTGCAACATGTTCATTCTGATGTCTTCCTGCTGTATACTTAAGGCAGGCATTGTGCTAGGTACTATGAATATGTAGATAACATAAACTCCTGACAAAAATAATGTCACATAATAAAGAAAAAACAAAAGCAATTGTATCCACTTTGCAAAAGCGGAAAAGACAAAGCACTCAATCTGGCTTTGTTTTTATCATGCTCCAATCGGGTTTATAAGTCACACTGGAAGCAGTCCTTCAGGAACTGCTATTATTCACCATCAGTATAAGAATAATAAGGGGTTGTCTATTGCTAAGAAAACATTCCATTGGGCAATGAAATATTAATAGGGTATAGGATATGTAAGGCATATGCAACAACTAAGTAATGCTATTTAAGCAGAGAGAAAGAAGTTGTCACAGAATTAAATATAATACATCTTGACTGCTGATGAAGGCAAAATCTTTGGATATTTTACATATACTTTGATTCAGTTTTTCTAAAATTAGAGACATATCTGTCAAAACCCATTCCTATTTTTCCCACTTGATTTCTAGTATGTGTATATGTGCATATTAACTTAATTTCCAGAATATAAATTATGCTCCTATAATAGAATATTTACTGGACTTACTGTGAATATAGAATACTTATTGGATATGACATTATTGGAATCAAACCACCCAATATAATCATGTTCATAATGAGGTTTTAAACTCTTGATTCACTTGGTCATATATAGACAAAGTGTATTATCTTGAAAGCAATGTAAGTTACGCTGGAGTCTGTGACAGTGTATTATAGTAATTAAATTCAAAAACAGAAAAAGAAAGTAAAGTAACTAGAAAAGTTTACTTAAAATTGTGTGTAGAACTTGGATCTCAGTCCTTTTACATCCCAGGAACCAGATTAGGAATCAACAGTCTCACCTTTCTCATCTATGTCTCTTCTTTTTTGCTTCAAAATAGAAAAAAAGAAATTTGAAGGTAATGAAAAGGAAAATATTACTTTGTATAGTGTCAATTGGAAGAACCTAGAGTAGACAGGTGCTTTATTTATACTTTTTAAAATACATAATTTACACATCAAAAAGGATCTGAAACCACAGTTCTAATCAGCATTTAATCCTGAAAATCATTTCTTATAACAGAAAATGGTACAGTTTATTTCAAAACTAAAAATATAAGCTTATCATGTGATCCAGCAATGATACTCCTAAGTATTTACCCAAATGAGTTGAAAACTTAGATCCATACAAAAACCTACACAAGGATGTTTATAGAAGCTTAATAATTGTGAGATATTGGAAGCACTACCAAGATGTCCTTCAATAGGTGAAAGGATAAATAAAGTGTGGCACATCCAAACAATGGTTATTATTCAAGTGCTAGTGATGATGATTACACAGCGCGTTGCCTATTTGTATGCTTCTCTTAGATAGATAACCCTAATATAAAACATTGTACTTAAACCTGTTACTTATCTCCCCTAGTTTAGATGTTTTCTCTAAATGTTCTACTATTTAAGATGAAAATTTTAGAGCCCTTACCTTTTCCTACAAAATCTCCTTCTACCATTTATCCTTGAAACATCCATTGCCCATACCTTTACCTGATACTATCTGCATTCTCTTCTGTGATATGTAAGTCTTCTGGCTAATTAGTAGCTTAGGATAAATTTTCTTCTCTGTAGACCCAATGACACAACTCTTGTGCTAGTTAAAGAAAATGTATCTAGCTGTTAGCATCAAAGCAAAATAAAAATTTGCCTTAGTCTCTACAATGTATTTAAATTCAAATCACGCTTAATGTGTGTTTTATATATAGATGATTATGTTTTGTTTCCTGGGGCTTTTAATTGCTTTCTTTTCTATTGACAAAAAAATAATGAATCTGCCCCATATTGAAATATATCCACTTTATCTAGAAGCTCATATACCCCCTCCAGTCTATTTCTCAGAGACAATGCTTCCTAGACCTTTTCAACTCCCTGCTCTACTGATACCTGTTTTCATTCTAGGTCACCAGTACAGCTATCATCCTAAAATCTCATTTCACCATATTCCTGTCCGTAATTCACTGTTTCCTGAATCCCAGATTATTTTCCTTTTTGATTTTTCTCCCTTGCTCTGAAGAAATAACATTTTAAAACACATTGTCAGCCGGATGCAGTGGCTCATGCCTAGTTCATGTGAGCTAGGCTGACGCCACAGCACTCACTCTAGCCTGGGCAACAAAGCGAGACTCTGTCTCAAAACAAACAAACAAACAAAAAACACACATTGTCTTTTGGTTTCTTATTTTATTTATTTATTTTTGTGACAATGTCTCACTCTGTTGTCCTGGGTAGAGTGCAGTGGCATCATCACAGCTTGCTGCAACCTCAAACTCCTAGGCTCAAGCGATCCTCCTGCCTCAGCCTCCCAGGTAGCTGGGACTACAGGTGTGTGCCACCATGCCCAGCCAATTGTTCATATTTGGGGGAAAGGCTAATTATTTCTATTTTTGGTAGAGACAGGGTCTCACTCTTGCTCAGGCTAGTCTTGAACTCCTGACCTCAAATGATCCTCCTGTCTCAGTCTCCCAGAATGCTAGGATTACAGGTGTGAGCCACCATGCCTGGCCCCTTATTACATTTTGATTCTAATTAGGTATTGGTATTTTTTCTTTTTACAATTTATTTTCAAGACTTTATTGTTGTTCTTTACTCCACTTCTTTCTCATGGTCCCGGTGTTACTTGATTGAGTGTTCAAGGCAAAAATAAAGGACTCAGTTGATGTTTTTCTTAAGTTATTGTAGATTTCCTCCCACCTTATATAGGTAATGCCAGAGTGAGGAGCACCAACCCCAGAGGTACTAACTCCAGTATAAGTAACCAAACAGTTCACTAAATTTCTTTGGAGAAACGAAACTTATTTCTTTTCCCTGTATTTTTTTTTAACTGCTGTATTTTTTGACTAGGGTGTACAAAGTAGCTGCTCTAGTCTACTGTTTAGGAGGGTATGTAGAATGGTTGAATTGTGCAGCTGTTTCATAGATAAACATCTGATCAATTTTCCTTTTTTAACCACACCTGCCTTGCCTATTTCCTGCACTAGGGTGGGAATGGGAGATTCAAAGCTTCTTTACTTCAGCTATACATAGCCTGGGAAGTGGCTTATTCCTCTCATTTTCATCCATCACTTCACTTTACATATTCTGTTTTCCAGAAATTTATTGAGAGTTCTCATCTGCTGATAACCACATCATATACTTTCTGTTATATGGGCTAATCCCTTTTTGTAGTTTTCACTGAATGACAATGGAGTCTTAGAAAAGAGAGGAGAAATATGCTTATTCTCCACCTATGATTTAAATAAGAAATTTTAAAGCAAATTTTTGTACTCTTATTTTGAATAAAAACAATGTCAACATGTATAAATCCAATTTTTTATATGAAATATTCTATTATATAAACCAAAATTTTTCCTATTAACTTCACTTACTCCCTAAAAGTTATTCAAATCAAAATGTTATTTTTAACATGATATTTTTAAAATTAATGTGCACTACTTTTAAATAAGAATAGATGAATAAGGATTCTGTTGGTAATCAATTTACTTGGCAAAAAATAACAGCACTTCTGAAGTGATATATTTAATTTGCATATCATTGTACAATGTAATAAAATATACCTTGTTAAAAATTTTTTTCAAAGTATTTTTCCCAGAAAAATCTTGGTACTCCAGGGCATGACATACTATTTGGTGGTTTTTATTTGCTTTCTTTATAACAAAGTCCATAGATCAAGTTGATGGACCATCAAACATTAATTAGTTATTATATAAACACATTTAACAGCTGCATTTACTTCATAAACAAAGGCAGGTCAAATATGTCATCACAAAAATGAATCTAAATTAGTTGCACATAGCCTTTAATTTATTATGCAGATATGAAAAATGATTTTTGGTAATGAATTTCTCATATAACTAATCAAGTTTATTTTATAAACTCTGAAGAAACCATAAATTTGCCTTGTTATAATAATCTATTTTAATGGGCCACTTCAGAACTCCCTATATGGTACTAATGACTTTGAATATAAAAATCATCTCATGTTTCATGTGTTCCTAGTTTTACTTTCATTAATCATTACTGCATCATTGAAGCACTTTTTTTTTTTAGCACAAATCAGTAGTCGAGCACATTTATGAAGCACAATTTGTGTAGAACTGAAGAGCTCTTCTCAGACAGGAAAGAAAAGACAACTCCCCAGTATGGCAATGCTTTGACAAGGAGAGATTTAAGATGGATCTTCCAAAAGTTACTTACCTGTTAGCTATTCTCAGTTTTCTGAAATTTCAGAACTCAAAAAATCTTTGCCTCTTCATTTGGAAGAAGGATATGTAAGAAAGCCAGTTGTCAGTGAAGCTTCTCCAATAGGAATATTTGGCCCATGATACTATGGCATTAGCAAAAACCCCACCAATTCCCAACAATCAGCTTCCTGCTCAGCTTCCTGGGCTGCCTGGGCCTGACAATTATTTTCTTTTGTTAGAGTAATGATAGTTATTTTGTATTGGCATTGTCATGACACTTGAGCTTGATTATGGTTCAGGGTCATTTATCTAGGACTCATTTCTATATTTGCATAATTTCAGTTGTTCTACCCAGGTGTCTTCTTCTCAAGAATTTATAAACTTTCCTTAATTATCATTAAAAATTTGATATCTAGATTACATTCCAAATTTCCCTTTGTTTGAGGTGTTGCCTGCATATTTTCCTCAACTTTACAAACAGGATTTTCTCGGAAAATAAAAGGTAAGGAGAATATGTAAGATTAAAAAGTATTGTTTACAAATTGTGCATAATGAAAATAATATAATATTAAAATAGTTTAGCATACTATCCTTGCAGTGAGTATTTTAATTTACATAAACGACTACTAACAATTTTCTTCATGGCTTAGAATATTAAATTTAGTGGCATATGCTTTTTGTACCTAATGCCATTCTGCAATAATCAAACTTCTCTTTTAGGCACTAAAGATACAGGAATGCACTAATCAGATATGGTCCCTGTCCTCATGGAACTTATAGACTGTGAAGCCATATATTTCATAGGTTGATGTTTTTTCCCAGTGTGTCGTTTTTATATAATACTCTCCTGGTCTTATATCTACTGTCAAATTCATGCTTTAAGGCCTCTCTTACATTTCATTTCTTCTATGAAATATCCTTGAGCTGCCTTCTCCTTAGCCCTTCAATCTTCCTCAATATAAATTTTATAAAACAGTATATGTTTCAACTGAGATGCAGTATAGTGTAGTAGTTTCAAAGGAAAACCATAGATCTATGGAGTTTTATTTATTATTTCTGCCACTTACTAGTTATATACACTTTGGCAATATTTAATTTAACCACTTGGTGACTCAGGTGGTTATACAGGAAATGAAAATAAGAATACCTGCTTCCTAAGAACTTGTGAGAACTGAGTTAGACATGCACAGAATGTAGGAAAGTACAATTAAAAAGTCGCTAAATAATGGGAAGTTATGATTGTATCTACTTTTACCACTATTATTACTAGTATTATCCTTGTGTGATATTGTGGAATGGTTTTGTTCTTCAGAGAAAACAGTAGTTTGAGGGAAGAAAGGTAATGTTTTATTCATTTTTTTTCACAGCAAATATATAGCACAGTTCTTGGCACCAAGTGATGTTTAAGACAAATATATTGATTTGAATTTAATTCTTACATATATTAAAGGCAATGGGACAACACAAGAGGGAGGCAATGATATAAAGAAGACAGAGAAATTTAAAAACTTTAAAAAGCCTCTTAATTCTTTATTTTCCAAGGTAAAATATTCAAGTCTGAAAATAAAGAATGCTGGGTGCTGGGAATTAAGAGGGCTGTGATTTAAGACTGGATTCACTGTCTCTGAAACATTAGGCAAAGTTGTTAAACTATTGGGGCCCAAAGTCTCTCACCAATCAATGAGTCTTTTAATAGAAAAAATTTTATGGTGAAAGTTCTTTGCACGCACGCACACACACACACACACACACACACACACACCCCTCCACAAAAACATTACAACAGAAATCTAAATGACTTGACAAGGTAAAGAATGTTATTTCATTTCTTTCCAGTGAATATTTACTAAGAATTTATAATACATAAAACACAGAAAGCTGTATATCTGGGGACTTTGAAGGTAAATTCATCCATGTCTACAACTATAGACATATCTTCCAACCAATAGCCGATCTACTACTATTATAGAAGACTCTGAATCCATTTGAATATGTTATAATTAAAGCATATTCTTCTTAAAATTTGTCAGGATATCGATCTGTCTAGCATACACTAATCCTAACAAATGTTCATTTACCACTAGAGAAATAATATTTTTAATGTACTGATTTCCCTCTTTGTATAGTTAAACTGAGAACAAGTTTGCAAAAATGAAAAGGATAGAATTAGCCTTTTATCAATTAGTAATAAGGTTAAACACCATAACATTCAGTTTACTGAAAACACTGCAATAACTTAGTGGTAGCCAGATCATTATTTCTTACTCCCTCAGAGTGAGTCTACCAATAAATCAATGATCTAAATATTTTGATGTCATGAGATGAACTTCTGTTCACTTCATTTGAGATCCAGCTGTTTATTTGCTCAATTCAAATTGCACATTACTTCTTAAGCACCTGAGATCAAACTCAAGTATGCTAAGTCTATCAATGCATTACTACCCAGTTCTTACCTAATCCTAATTGTCATGATGAAAACTCATTGGCATTTCCTAGACACCACAATAGTTAACCCAAATAAGACTGAGACTTAGAGAATAAAACATACCATGTGTTTTCATAAATCTTTGTTCCTCTTCTAGCTGATCTTGTAAAATTACTAGTGCAGGAAGACTGCATTATACTGATAGACAATGTTGGAAATAAGGGAAAGTTGTCATCTTAGACGTAAAATCTATGCCATTATTAAAAAAAAAAACAAAAGCAAAACAAAAACACCATGCATACATCTGTTATGGAAGTTACCTCAAAATGGTAATAAAATATTTAATAAAACATGCAATCTTCTGGGTTTTTTGAAAGTCAATATGTAGAAATGATGCCAATAATGACAGTGATGCTGATAATCATAAAGCAGAAGCAACAATGTTACAGTCCAACCAAGTTCATTGCCCACTGCTCGAGAGGAAGCCAATGCACTGAGATGGCAGGTGTTACAGCAGAGAAAAAGTATATTATCACAGGCACCATGCAAGGAGATTGGAGGAACCTCTCAAATCTATCTCCCTGAAAATTTGGGAGAAATGGATTTTAAAGATAGTTTAGTAAGCTAAGGGCTAGGCAATGAGTCTTCTAATTGGCTGGGTTTGGGGCAGAATCATAGGAGTGTAGAAATTGTCTCCTTTGCTGAATCGGTTCTTGGGTGGGAGTCTCAATACCAGTTGAGTCAGTTCTTTAGTATGGGCTGCTGGTCTTGTGAATTAGCTGTTCCACTGGAATGCAGGGCCTACAAGATATCTCAAAAACTGGTGTTGGGTTTCACAAGGGTGATGTTAGCTATGGGAGCAATGAAGAAAGCTAAGCATCGTTATGACCATCAGCTCTATGATTCCTGAGTAGTAAATGTTCGAGGGCTTGTACCACAGCTGAGAAACAATTGTTGACTCAAAGATAGAAACAGGCTTGAAGCAAGGGATTTATTTTACTTTCCAAGGGAGGAAAGGGCATGGCACGAAAGAAAGAAGGAATACTGGCCCCGAAGATGAGTGGCTTGGGCTTTCGTCAGAGTTGTAAAGAGCAGAGCAGTTTTAGCTGCAAAATGATAATGAGAGTCAGTTGTTTTCCAGAGCAGTTGTTTTCAGTTGGGCTGGTTTTATCTGACTTCTCAGAATGTGCTCTGGTAGACTCTGGGAGTCTATGTGCTCTTTTCTGTCTGTTTAGTACGTTTCCAGTTCTGCAAAACAAGCTCTTAAAAAAAACAAGCTAAGCCACAGGTGGTCAAACAAGAAGCAAATAATGGAGGCCAGTGCACCGTTGTGTGCAGTGATGTTTTTATGTTAGATGATTTACCAGCAATGCCATCCTTTCAGTAAGCCATTATAGGAAAGCAAGCTAGGGAGCAATGGCTGGTTATATATGTATTTCTCCCCCACAGTTCCCACTTTGTGGCTCTTTATTAATTTTGTAAAGGGTGGTTACAACAATGACTATAGTTTGATCAGCCCCTAAATTACTACTGTATTTTTTTTTAATTTGGCTTATAAAATGTTTACGCATTTGAGATTATTGTTTTGAGTAATATAAGTAACACAATATAAATGTTATTTATTTGGGTATTTATTCCCACAATTATTAAATTTATATATTTAGATCTGGATATTAACCCTTGTTTTTATATTTATTATGATTTTATCCCACAGTTTTTAAAAATAATACTCATGATGGTTTGTATCAGTGCCCTGAAATTCCACATTTTAATAATTCTAACTGGACATATTTTCCTCAGTTATTTTTCTCATTATTCTTATCTTTAGGAATTTCTTCTTCAGCCTGAAATGTGTTACATATCTATTTTTCAGTATATTCCATATAAATAATTTGCAAGTATTTCCAAAATCCTGATCTGGTTCTAAAACAATTAGATTACAATATTTTATTTAGCTTATATGTATAATTTCATATAAATAGCAAGACAGTTTTCTGTAGTATGTTCCCAATATTGGAAGATTTCTTATGAACAAGTTTTTTATTTGCTAATAATTGGAAGTGGTATTCTCTTAGAGATTTATATTATATACTTCTATATTTAATAATGCAAAAGGTTTAAATTATTTTTATCTGGAGTTTTCCAAAATCACTTGGATTTAGAACTTTTACCCCAATCCAACCTTCTTTAAAAAATAATAAAAGTCCTCCTAATAAAACCTCAAAAAACCCACATTTGGTCTGTTGAAATAGGTTTTATTCCAGGGCCATTAGTCTCTATGTTGATTCTTTTGTTAATAGCACTCTGTTCACTCTACTTTGATTGTTAAAGGTGTATAAAATATTGCATTATCTCAGGAAGTTTGTCTGCAATCATTAATCTTTAATTTTTAATTTGCTCAAAGATTTTCTAGTTTATTTTAAATTCCATATTAATTTAAGAAATAAGTTTTTGAGTTCCAACAAGATGTAATCAGGATTTTAATTGAAATTCTATTAAGCCTTAATTAAACTTTGAAGAATTGTTATCTTTGTATTATTTTGTCTTTCTTTACCAGAAAATACTACACTAGTCCATTATTAAAATCTACTTTACATCTTCCAGAAAACTTCATAGTTTTCTTCATATGGTTCCTGCACATTTCTTATTAGATACTTCAGAACGTTTCACATTTTTCATTAATATTGTGAGTGGAATATTACCTACTTCCTATTATATCTTCTACCTGGTTTATTGCTGGGATATAAGAAAACCATTAATTTTTGCATATTTTACTTGCATCTAGATGTTAACTAGACTTATTATTTCTAATAATTTATTATTTTCAGAATTCACAATTCTTCTGGGACTGAGTACATAATCATGATGCTTGAAAGATAATAATTTTGTCTCCCTCTAATAATTATAACTTTTCTATTTGTTTAATTTCTTACTGCTGGATGGAAAGTTTTGAAATAAATAGGTAATAATAGTGTTAGGTGACATAGTCCTCTTACTTTCAATTTTTAATGATGATTTGCCTAGTTTTTCATGTTTAAATATAACTTCCCACCAAAAGTTTATGAATGGACTTCAGCAACTCCTTGAATGCATTGCAATATTTTGCATATATATGTGTGTGTCTGTGTGTGTGTGCATTTTCCTGGGGAGAAAACTCTTAGCTTTAACAGAATTTTAAAGTGTCTAAACACAGAAAGGAAATTAAGAATCTCTACATTAAGAAAATTTTACTATATATTAATAATTTTGTTTCTTTATAACCAGCTTACTTTATTTGCCAAAATTGTATATATTTATTATGTACAATATGATGTTTTGGCTATCAAGCTAATTATCATATCTATCTCACATAATTTTTTATGGTAATGACTTTTAAGATTTACTTTCTTAGCTATTTTCAAGAACACACTGCATTATTATTAATTACAGTCACCATGTTGTACAATAGATCTCTTGAACTTATTCCTTCTATCTAACTGAAATTTTCTATCTTCATTCCTTATTAATTTTAATTTTTATAAACATGTTTAGAATATATAAAGTAGGATCAGTTTTCCTCCTTTGATCTTTGGTGATATTTAAGATAATTCGTTACATTAATGGTTATATTATTTTCAAATGTTTGGTTAATTGCTTCAATTACAAATACCTACTGTTGTTGGCTTGAAAATACAGGTATGGTTTAACTCAACTGACATAAAATTTGAATTTTATGTTTTCACTGTCAATTGTAATTTTTAAATTTATCTCTTCATCTTAAGTTTCTTATATAATTGAATTTTTACATTTAATAACAGAGAATTCTATCCCTTAATTTCTAATAAAAAATTATAATCCCTGTCTGTGTTATTGTGCCCACTTTAAATTTGCTTGTGTCTTAGGTTCTTTTTAATTTAATTTTATTCTTTTTTATAATATTTTCAGTTTTTTATTATTAAAATTAAATACACACTAGTTGTACATATTTATGGGCTACCTAATTTTTTGGCAGATGTTTGTCAATTGAATCGTTTTAATTCATGTGCCCTTTGATATATTCATTGTCTTATTATTTTTTCTAATTTATGACTCCTTATTTCTTAGCTTTCCTCCTTTGAGGATCATTGTTCTCTTGTCTAAATCTTTGAGGTGGATGATGGATTAATTTATTTTCTTCCGTTGTATTAAATATTGAAATGGTTTGAGGCTATTCATTCTTTCCAGAGAACAGCCTTCAGTGCATATCATAAATTTAGATACATCATCTTCCTGTTTCAGTTATTTTCTTCATGTTCTCTGTCACTGACATTCTGTATTTGCCCATCTGGCTCCACTCTCACCTTTGCCCCTACTCCGTGCCCCAATGTGGCTGAGCCAGGGTCTCCTTACCCTCTAGCTATACATGAGTTCAGCCAGTAGGGGGCAACAGCAGACAGAAGGAGGGTGGAAAGTGAGGATGAGGAAGAGTTTTCTGATCTTCCTCTGTTGGGTCATGATGAGCTGACTGTATCCCTCAGTCAAAGATTACAACTCTTGTCTGGAAATTCTTTTCCAAGGAGACCCTTCTGTGTCTGGTTTCTGGTAACTTTTCCCTGCCTTGCATGTTCAGGACAGGAGGAGTTATAGTGCTCCCAGTGTGCTAACCTTGTATCATATCTATGGTTTTCCTACACCCTGCAATCACTTTACATATAGTTACCTTAGTAAATTCTTCTTAGGTTATCCTAATTTTAGTGTGCAATAATCCATGTTCTGCAAGCTTTATTACTATTTTAAAATAAACTCTTTTTCAATCATTAATTTTCCTCTTCTATCCAAATGGTGCATAAGGGGTATTTTGGTGTGGTTTCATGTGACATTGTATTTTATTTACTCCTAATTGCCTGAATGTTCTGAGTCTTGATTTTTGCTAATAGTAGTTTCTTTTCATTGTGATTAGAATGGACCACAGTCTGTTCAATTGTTAGTTCTTTTAATTTTTCTTCTAATGACTTAATTATGACCCTTTTTGTCAAAAGTACTTTGGATCCTTAGAAAGAGACCAACTGCAATTGAATCCCTCACCATCATCATTGAGCCTTGTCATGGCCTCCACCTGAGAACTGAGACCACCTATATTAACATGACTGAAACCAAACCACTTATCACCTTGTGCCAACATAATTTAATTATTTTAGGCAAGCTTTTGTCCGAGAAAGATAAAACTCTACACCAATAAAAAACTTTACTTGTTGTTTCTGGAAATTCCTATGGATCGATTTATTACCATAGCAGTCTGCTTACCTGAAAATACAACTCACTTACCAAGCAATTTTTACCAGTCAAGGTTAGCTTCAAGATGCTACATACCTGTGTTGACCGATGCTAAACTATTATATCATGAATTTTGCTTAATATCAATCATTTATCTGCCTAAAACCACCCAAACCTCAAAGTGACAAACAGAACAACTGCATTCTGAAGATAAATTCTACATAAAATTCTGTGTACTAATAAATGCATTTTGACATGTTTTAAATTGATTTCCTCAACATTTTGTTTACCCAGAAATACTACACACAAAGACTTCTCAATATTTTATAAATATTAATTTATAATGATTGGTAAAAACAGTCTGAAAGGGTGAAGAGCATGAATTAAATACCAATATAAAATAAATCAATCTTTTTTCTTTCAATTCTATTCAGAAACTTGAACTGAGCTAATAAAGTGCTGTTTAGGAAAATTCTACAGGGAATCTCCTTACAAAAAAGGTGTTTACAAATGGTTTTTGTTTTTATTTTACTTTAAATGAATTAAACACTTCTACATGCAAACTTGTGTATTCTATTTGTTTGCTTAAGTGAAAGATGGGTTTTCTGTGGCAAGAGCAATGGGAAATTTCAGTCTAAGCATCCTGAATTTTTATCACTTTAATAATCCAAATGAATCTGATTGCATGATTCTATTTAGTATATGGAGACTGACAAATTTACTATTTAGGGGTTTTCTCTGAGTGTTAACTTGTGTTGCATTCAAACTGATTTGAAGAAATAGAGTAGATCTCCTCTCTTAGGTCTGACCATTCCAGATCAACAGTATTTCACTACCCTAATTGCAAAGAAGCTTAAAGGATTCCTCAAGGGAAAATTTAACCTCATATTTAGGGATACATTCTCTTGGTTATTTTATTCCTATTATAAGATGTCATTTATTGGGTATATAATATACTTGCACACGTGAATTTATATACTTTAAATAATTGGTATCATTCACATATGTAAACAGAGAAAAGTCATCACAATTCCTGTTATCAGGAAAATCACCATGACATCACTGTAAGTGTCCAGTACAACGGAGCACAATGACACCACCAGCCAGTCACTCTTAGACTGTAGTTCATCACACTACCCTCCACTTTACTAAATTATTCTTAAGTACTTCTTGAACTACTATGTGAGTTTTTAAAAATGTATGGTCATATAAGTTTTATTTCTTATTTATTCAAAAATAAATCTCTACTAGAGGTTGACATACAACAAATCTCTGTTATTTGGAGATCAGTTCTGTTTGCTTAGCAAGGGAGGAAAGTGAAGTAGTTACTCTTGATATGCAATAATAGAGCAGAAATCACACGCTGCCTGTTACCTCCTGGTGTACCTGCAGGAAGATTTCCTGTGCCCTGAGCTCAGAAGAAGAATAAGAGCCACTCAAGCCACCTACACAGAGTGCCTTCTCACCCACTAAAACCCACAGCCTCAGTTGGACACATTCACACACATAGAGCCTTAGTCAGGCACATACACACATACACAAACACTACACACACATGCTCACGCTGACATACACGTTGTGTCAATCCTATTTGTGATATCTACAGTTACACTCATACACAATATTCACAAACCTGAACATTCCCCAGATTGTCATATCAATAACAATATCTGAGTTAGATATTATTTTAAATGTTTCATATGTAGTAAGTCATTGGAAACTCACAACCGTCTTATAAAATGAACGTGATTATTATCCACATTTTATGACTAGGAAACTCTGTAGACAGAATATTGGCCTCCTAAAGATGTTCATGTTTTAATCCCTGGAACTGTGAATATGTTACCTTACATGGCAAAAAGGACTTTTGTGGATGTGATGAACTTAAATGAGTTGAGATGTGGAAATTAGATGGGTCTGATGTTAGCACCGGGGCATGGTAAGAGGAAATCAAAAAGGTCACAAGCAGGGAAAAGGTGAGCACCAAAGTGGAGGTAGGAATACAGAGAGGCAGCGGTGAAGATGCTATTCAGCTGGCTTTGAGGATGGAAGGGGACAGGAATGCAGGTGACTTCTAGCAGCTGGAAGCTAGAAATGTCATAGAAATGGATTCCTCCCTAGAGCCTCTAGAAGAAACACAGGCCTGCTGACACTTTGAATTTAGGACATTTGACCTCAGAATTATAACATTATATATATTATGTATATATATAATATATACATAATATATAAGTATATATAATATATTATATATAATATATCTTATATGTAATTAATGTATATAATATATTACATTTATATATAATATATTAATATAATAATGTATATTAATATATTAATATAATATATTATATAATACATTATATATAATTAATATATAATATATTATATATATATATACTATTGTTGGTGAGGATATGGAGAAAAGGGAAACCTTGTACAGTGGTGGTGAAAATGTAAATTAGTAAAGTCGTGTGGAAAACGTATGGAAGTTCCTCCAAAAATTAAAACCACAACTACCATATGATCCAGCAAGCACACCACTGGACATTTATCCAAAGGAAATGAAATCAGTATGTCAAAGTGACTTCTTCACTCTCATGTTCATTGCAGCATTTTCACAATAGCCAAGAGGCTGAATCAACTGAAGTGCCCGCCAATGTGTGCATGGATAAAGAAAATGTGTATGTATACACAAAGATATTCTCTTCAGCTTTAAAAAAAGATATACATTCTGTCATTTATGACAATATAGATGAACCTGAAGGACATTATTCTAAGTGAAATGAGCCAGGCAAAAAAGGCAAATGCCACATGATCTCACTTACATGTGGAATCTAAAAAAAGCTGAACTCAGAAAGTAGAATTGTGGTTACCAGAGGCTGGAGGTGGGGGAATCGGGGAAAATATTGGTCAAAGAACACAAAATTTCAGTTAGAAAGAATAATTTCAAGAGATCTATTGTATATTATGGTGACTATAGTTAATAACAATATATTGTACACTTGAAAATTGCTAATAAAATAGATTTCAAGTGTTTTCACCCCCAAAATAAAATAAGTGTGTGAAGTCATCATATATATTAATTAGCTTAAGGTAGCCGTTTTGCAATGTATACATGTATCAAAGCATCATGTTGTACATCCTAAATATATATAGCTTTTACTTGTCAGTTTAAAAGGTTAAAAAAATACACTGTTTTTGGCTACTAACCTTGTGGTAATTTGCTACAATAGTAATAGGAAATAAATCTAGAAAATAAGGCCTAAATTGATTATGTAACTTGTGCAAAATCATGCAGATAGTAATTGGCATAGTTTGATTTTAAGGGCAAGAATCTGGCTTTCAAGAGGTTGCTCTGAATCTCAAACTCAATTTGGCCTGACTTCCATTTGCACAGAAATATTATAATATAAAATAACAAAACTTATATATCTGTGTTACACAAATTTACACAGTACCAGATTCCTTATGATTCTCACCCAGGAACCCAAAAAAGAGAATGACCTGCACCAGTATCTTTTGCTAACTTTGACCCACACCAGAACTTAGCTACGATTACCTCATCAGCCAATGGTACTCTGTAAGATTCAGTGGCTATTTAGCTCATGGGAGATTGACAGTTCAAAGCAGGTAAAGTAGTACATAGTAAGTTTTCCATACAAGTCAAAGAATCTTCTCAGGTTCTCCTTTTACTGAAAGATGAACACATTCTCATGCCTAGGCAAATATGTGTATATGTGTATGTAATAAAAGTATGGAAATAAAAGCAAAGAATCTCTGCTTTAATCCAGCCTTATTCTACCATTGTAAATTAAATAGGGTTGACTCTAGAATATTTAAAACTGATGAAACCATAAACTCATTCAAATGACAGTGCTGCTGTTTACTTATATTAATGAAAAGATCATTCATTCAAACTTTTATTTATTCATTCATCCATCCAATAAATACATGTTGAGTGTTCCAGTCAGTGAGGGCACCAAAGATGTAACATTCAATGGAGAAAGACATTAATAAAAGGAAAATATATGCCATGCACAAATTCTATGAAAAAAATTAATGGGGATATCTGAGTATGAGGATAATACTAATTCATAAAGAGTAATCAGAAAAGACCTCTTTGTTAAGGTAAAATTTTAATAAGATGTAAAGAAAATGAGAGAAAGAGCTATGTGGACATGTGATGAAAGATATTCCCAGCAAAGGAAACAGGAAGCACCAAAGCTTTGAGGTGGCAGCTTAGTAGTTATATTATGCATATCAATTTCCAAGTATCCACTTGTTGGAAAATAATTGAACACAAGATAATAATTTCAATTGTAGATACATAGTAGGTACAATGTTTTATATACTCTGTAGTATATTATATGTTATAATTTCATATGTAAGATATGAACTTACATATGAAGTTACATATGGTCAGCACTACGTGGGATGATGATCAGGTTACTGGAAGGTACACACTGTCACCAACATTCACTCTCTGATAATGCTCATAATTTTAGCTCGATGCTGACATTTACTGTTATTTACAGTTTATTAAGATAATTCTTATGTAATAATTAAAATTTCTATGAAAATCTCTTCTCCTTCCATTATGTCTCTCTTCTGAACTTTCGGTTATAGCTGACTTCAGGGATAACAGAGCCATGGTGTGAACTAATGCCCTATAATTAAAGAAGAACTAATTACAACTAGTAGCCTCTATATCCTCACGGCATTAACTTATTTCAATGAATTAAACTACTAAAATTGGTTTTCCTATATTGGTGACTAATAATATATGCTCATTCACATCACTAGTGGCCTACAGTATTTAATTATCAAAGGCTGATGACAAGTTAGAGCACAGATTTCAAAATAACAAGGGCAAAGGGTCTGAAAAATTACAATTACTGTGGTGATTATAATACTATTGCTCTTCTCATCATCATTATTTGAGACATATTAGGTAAAGTATAAACTAGGAATGAGAGGATCTTTTCTAATACCATAGGGTATAGAGCTTTATTAAGTTTTTAGTCAGTATCTGTTAATTAAGGAGATCATACAATGAGAAGTTGGATTAACTTTTTAAAAAATATTATATAATCTTGACTCTTCTATACATAGGATTAGAAATCACTCTATAGGGAGGAAGACTCTACCTGGAATAATGTGAAACTATTGCTCTAGGGGTTTCAATTTGCCACACATTGAAGTAGAAGGCTTGCACCATAAATACAATCAATTCGATTAATGAATGGATCTTGCTTCTTCTCACAGAAATATGTTCAACAGTTACAATTTAATATTACACATTACTACCTAAGAGTCAATAATGACAGTGTTCATTTGAAGAACTCTTCTGCATTTTTTCAAACATTATGACTAAATAGATTGTCTACTATATTATACAAACTTGACATGATGCTTCATAAAATGTTAAACTATTAATATTAAAATCTTATTAATACATGCATACAAAGAGAAAGGAGACAGGTAGGAAATGAAAGTAAAATTATGTCTTAAAATCTCAGTTCTACCGATGAATATATAAGTTATCAGTGAGCTATCATCATAATTAATCATTTTTAAATAAAACTCTTTTTATGTAATTTTCTAATCTATGCATATATTAGTATAGGAATACTATTATAACAATATAGTGCAAGGGACATAGTCTATAAATAATTGTAATGCAAAAATTATCTTTCTATGAACAGGGTATCTGTAATAAACACTCACTGTAGGAACAAATGTTTGCCTTAGCCCAAGGTTATCAGAATTTAAAATAAACATACAACATACTGTAAAGCAATGACCCAACCAGAAGCGACTGTGAGTTGTGTAGTTATGAACCTCTGAGTAGATATTTTAAGCTACAGAGGGTAAAATATGAGGCAACTGTGCAGGCTGTGTTTTCTCATAGACAACAGGCTTAGCTGCCCTGCTATGTGGATGCCTTCCTTACCAAATGCAACTATGACATCATGACAATGAGAAATTCAGTACTCAACCCAGGCTACTACCCTACTGCAGGGCCACCATCCTCCTGCTGCTAAGGCTCCAAGATGCCATGCTTAGAACACAAAGACCACCATTCTCCCTGATTCTTATTTTTCTCAGCTTCACATAAAGACTTTTTGACTACATTGTTCAGGAAGTAAAGAAAAGCAACAAGGAAGGAAAGGAGAATTAGAGTTAAAATAGTTTTTTAACATTATATAAAACAATATAAGAGGGAGTTTTATGATGTTAGAAAATCTATTTGAACAAAGCTTCCTCCTAAAAGTCCAGGAAAATGAAACTTATCTAAAACGTTACAGAGAATTAGGGCCGTCAATGTGTATAAAGTTACATAAGAAAAAAAAAAAAAAGAAATAGAACGTGTCTGCACACAAAGAAAATATGAAAGAAAAACATGCTAAAAATCAGAAAAACTCAGAAGCCAGGAAGCAAAACTCAGGAAAGAACTGATAATAAAAGCAGAAATTATTTTGAAAATGAAGACTATATTATAAAGAACATATAATTGAATAAGTATATTAGATAATACCTCAAAATAAATAAAAGTTAAGACTAAGAAAAATTTTAAAACCCAAAATAAAATGCAGAAAATGATACAACAAATATTCCAGGGAGTGACAAATAAAAAAGATAAGCATTGAACATGTAACATACACAACAGGGATCCTGAAAATGGAAAAACCAATGCAAGGGGTTAGAACAAATAATAAAATCTCTAATTCAGGAAAACTTTCCTTAAGTCATAATAAGAAACAGGATAAGCTACATAGTTAAGAGCACAATATGAATCTGAGAATATTATTCAAATGATTGGGACCAAGACATATTCTAGCAAAATTATTACACTTTAAAGAAAGAGGGAAAAAATTGTCCCTTGGACATTCATGAAAGAACACAAACTTTAAAGGTATGAGGAGAGAACAACAGTGTCTCATCATATTTTTCAATAGATATGGTTTATGTGAGAGAAAAAATAAAGTAAAATATTTAAAATACTCAAATGAAAAACATGTGAATTGATGATTTTATATCCAGCACAACTGATCTTTAAGTATAAAGGGTTCAAACAGTTAAGAACATGTAAGATCTCAGAGAATTTTGTTTTCAGTAACCCTTCCTAGGGAATTTATCATATAATGAGTTGCAGACAACCAAAATAACTAGAAAGACCTCAAAATAAATATTGGAAGTAAGAATATGTAGTGACATGTAAAATTTAGACTAAATGATGGTTAAAAGGGAAATAATATGTATCGATATATAATATCTGTATGAGGATATATACAAATGGGGAGAATGAATATAGTATATTCCAATATTTAAAAAACCCTATTTTTAGTATTCATAATTAGTGGTGCTAGTATAAGTATCATTCATTGAAGTTATTTATTAATATATATAATATGGGATTGTTGGTGTAGAAAAAAAGAAGACAGTATAATAGATATTAAGTAAAAAGCCTATAGTCGTGAATTAAGGTTGGAAATATCAGAATGTACTACTTATTTCCCAGCTCTGTCACTGAAAAAGTCAAGAAGCGATGGCCAATGCCATGCAATGAGTATTCCTAGAATTCAAACACATAGATGGCCGTCTTCAAGAATTATTTTCCTTATGAAGGAAAATTGGAAGGAAACAAGGAAGGGAGGGGAAAACATTTTCAAAACTAGGGCTTCTTTGAGAGATGAATAATTCCATGTCTGTGTTAGAAAATATACAAGATGATTGTGGAATACACTGATGTACCAAATAGGAAGGAATATCTCAAGGTTTACTAGGATCATACAAAAAGGGCTAAGAAGCAAAATTGAAGAGTCCCATTGAACAAGATGAAAGAATTTGAGTTTCAATAAGATTAACAGTAATAATTTATTAGAATCACCAAATATGTTTGAATCCATTAGGTTTTAATAGTATTAAGAAAAGAAACTAATTTGGCATCTGGCTATGAAAGGGAATTAATCAATTATCTTGAAAACTGGATAAATAAAAAAGCATTTATTCCATACTTTCAATAAAATACTACTTTATTACCCAATATTACCTGAAGAAAAATGTCTGCTTATGAAATTCTATCTTAATGATAGAGTTAGATATCACCATCTTGAAACTCCCAAATGAATTAATGAAACTAGGCTTTGAGCATCAACTGCTGCTAATATATATATATTTTTAAGTATGAAACGGACATCATCATACCCCTGGTCAAAGAACACATTGCCTATACTCTTGCAAAGATGATTAAGTCTGAATCTAATCAAATCTCTTGATCCAGCTGCCTGTTAGCAGGAAATAGAGAGCATAGAAACACAGTGTACTTTTCCTTGAGTCTGCAGACAGAAAATTTCAGATAGAGGGAAAATCCACAGTTCACAAAATCATGAGTCCTCTTAAATTGCAGGGACAAGAGAGAGTTGGAGAAATACCTGTATATTAAAAGATATAACAAGTTTTTAAAAGTGGACAAGACTAAATTACAGTGTCCAGTAATCCATACTTGGGTGAAAAAACTATAAATAATCCCAAAGAAGTTGCTTTTGTGAAAATTACTGTATTAGTTACCTGCGGAGGGAAGGAGGGGCTATGATTGTGATGGAGCACATGAAGAGTCTTCTGGGATGGCTGACAAGCTTATATGTCTTGATATGGTTGTGGTTAATAATTTAGATAGATTAGTTAATAATTAGACTATAGTCTCTTCTTGCATAGTTTCTGTCTGAGTTTTAGTTTACAATGAAAACATTAGAACAATACTGCAATGCATCACCCTTTTGGCTTGGGGCAAATGCAAACAGCTCAATGCTAGTTTTCTTAAAGCTTGTGTATCCCAGTCTTGTGAATTTATATTACCTAATTGGTTTCTATAAGTTTGGGACTTGTGATCCTTGCTCTAGTGTTTCTGTGTCTTTTAATATTTTAGAGTCTTGGTGAAATTTGTCTTGATCACCTCTTGGGTAAAGAGTTCTGTCTTTTCTGTGACGGTGCAAGAATGGTTATCTCGCTAACACTCATCTAGGGATTCCCAATGACTGATTGGTGATGTAAGTTAATCCATCACATATATCTGAAAATCTCAACTGTATTTAGAGCTCTTTATGAACAGTGAATATGTTTTATGCATATTTGATCATGATAAATGGCTAGCTAGGTGCCTTCTGCAAAAGATATTTGTCACTTTTGATACTTGAAATTTGGATGCAACAGTGTCTGCTCATAGAAGTGTATCAGACTGTCCCCAAAGAGCTAAATAAGAAGTATCTTTTCAAAGAGATGTTTCTCAAATGAAAATAATATGCATATATATGCATATGTATTCTAAATATCCTTTAGATCTAGCCTGATATATAACATGTTTAAATTCACATATCTCCAATCTATATGTATGTGTACACATTTCAAAATTTAACAAAGTTGAGTGCAGATAAAAAGGTAACATTTTATCAATAAAAGCGCCATGAACACAAGCAAATGTTGACAATATTAATATAATTATAGCAGCAGGGGACAATGAACCTGTTTTTAAATAAAGACAATACAATAAAAGACCAATGTATAATAAAAGTTACTAAAAGTCAGATTTCTTGGAAAAAGAGGAATATGAGTAAATATACTGGAGCTATTTTTAAGGATGCTATATTAAAAAGGAGACTAACAGGAAAAGAAATGTTTGGGGGATTTAAAATATGAAGATTAATATGAAGCATAAAGTGATATATGAGTAACATGAACACAATGAAGAAAGATTTATCAGACAAGTTTAAATACTTTTGGAAAACAAAAGGGCATCACAAGCTTGAAAATATATAAAGATAAATCACATTACTCATTTTGTATTCAAACATGTTATAAAATAATAACTACTATTAGAAAAGGGCAGAATCATTGGTGCAACAATAAGTATGTTAGACTGAACAATGGCAAAATGATATTGCACATAAATGACTATATTCAATAGCACTAAAATAGAAACTAATAAAATAGTTACAGAGAAAGGAATATTAGGATCCTTTCATAAACAGGAAAATATAGTTAATGATGAGCAAAGTAGAAATGAAATAGTATTCCTTTTGGGAAGGTATATACAATTTCATAAAAGTTGAAAAGAGACAAAAATGAATTTAATACATTTGAAATATATTCATTTCCAAGTTGACTTAAAATGGTGAGAAAGTTGGAAAGAATTATAAAAAAATGAGAAAAAATGAGGATAAATCTTAGAATGAAAACAAATTAATAAAATAAATGAAATAGTTAAAATATATACATAACATGACCAGTATAATACCTACCCCTAATAAATGCTCAAGGGGGATCCTATTGTTAATCACTATTAATAACAAAGAAAATAAGAATTTAAAGATGAATTTGGTATTGGATTTTAGTCTCAGGGAAGAAACTTAATTAGAGTGGTATAAATTATAGAAAATAAGTAAATGTAATACAAGATATTCTTTAAACATTTATTTAGTTCTTGTTATATTTTCTTGTTATATTTGAGAAAAAAATTAACATGGGAAAAAGTCAATGAAACACACAGTCGATTTTCTAAAATTAAGTAGTTTATTGAGCTATTCTCTCAGATTGTCTAATGTCAAGAATGGGAGGGAAAATTTCTTCCTCCAGAGTCTCCTTGGCTCTTACTTGGTTACAGAAGGCCCAGTGGTGATTGCATTGATGGAGAAACTGGGAAAAGAGAGGGAGGATTCGCTCAGACATGGGCCAGTGGGCATCCATCCTGTCAGTACCTATCTGGTAGGACACCTCCTGGGACAGAGAAAGGGAAGATAACTTCCCATGCAGAGTAGATGACAGATCAACAGAGGCATTATAGAGATTTTGTGAAACTACATTCGGTTATGTGACTGGTTGGCTACTCAGGGCTTTTGGCTTCTGGGCTACCCCCTCCTTCTTTGCTTCTCGGTTTCCTCAGGTTTTTGTTCAGCCTTTTATGTGCTTCCTCAGTCCTATCATTCCCCACATCCCATATAGCCTTCTTGGGCCTTTTAATATGTATAACATAAAACTTAAAACGAGATGAACTCAAGCCAGACATCTCTCCCCTGAAGGACATATTATGAAGCACAGAGGCCTGGGGGAGACAGTGAAGCCTGAAGCCTACGCTGTGCTGGCTTTAAGTCTTTCACCCACAAAATGAGCAAAGAAAAAAAGAAAACCCAAACAAGTTGAAATGTTTATATCAAGTATATCAAAACAGGTGAAAATTGACATTCTGCCATAGGCCCAGTAAAGCAGTTAAGAGAAAGTTTGAAAATAACAATAATAATAATTAATGAAGCAGCAACACTTCATTGTAAAGAAGTTTTTCCACATTTATACACATTTATTTATGAGAACCATGTTGTATTTGCATAGGGTTTTATAATTTTACAACACTTTGCCATATTTTATCCTTACAATTATTGGGAGTTAGAGGAGACAAGTGCTATTTTTGTATATACTCCTAGGTGGCATTCCACAGTGATAATATTTCCCATTCAAGCTGATATTTTAACCCCCTACTCTGTCACCATCCAGCTATGTGATCTTAGGTAATAATAATGATTAATATTTCTTGAGTGTTTAATAAATACCTGAGGCTCTTCTAAGTCTTTCACATGTCTTTATTCATTAAGTTCTAAATCAATGAAGTAGGCATTATTATTTTCATACCTTTTAACTGATACGGAAACTGAGGAGCAAGAAATAACAAACTTTTCCAAATTCACACAGTCTTTACTTGCTGAGCTGATTTTGAACCTAGGCAATTTGGTTGTAAAACTCGTATTTATAAAGTCCTTTCCTTTCTGATCCTCTGTATTTCTCTTTTATACAATAAGCTAATCAGCCTAATGAAGAAAAACAGCAAGAGATATCATGTAAGTTCAATTACTACTATGTCTGGTATGATACATGATTATTAAATAGCTGTGAACCATCCGTTAGGAATGTAAAGAAATTCCAACTGAGAACTCTAAGTTTTAAATTAAATCTAAGAAACTCACATGGCTGAAAGTAGAGTAGCTTAGTCTAAAGTCATAGCTATATGGGTTAAAATCCAGTGCTAAGAAACGTGCTGAATTTTAATGCTGACTCTAGTTTTCTTATAAAAGCAGTGACATGTTAGCAGAAAGGTGTGTTTGAAAGAGTAGCTCCCAGGTTGAGAACCTCAGTGCTGGGAGATTAACACTGAGATTAATACTGAGAAATACGGTGTTTCTTGTGAAATCTCACATTCAGTGAGTGAGGACCTACGACTACATACAGGTACAGACTTAAGACTTGGTGAACTAATAGACTTAAGTGCCCAGAGGCAGCATTTCTTTAGGTCTCTGTGCTTTGCTTCACTGCTAGGGGCATTTACTACCTTTAATGTAAAATGGCATTTGCATCTTACAAACTGGCCTACAAACTATGGCCAGGGATGCTTTAGTATTGAAATCAACTGATTCTTCTTGCCAGGAAGCAGTACATGCCAGAAATGCCAGAAATGAATGCTTGAGTGCTTGGTCTTTTATGTCATCCTTTTATTTCTTTTCAGGAGACACATGTTGTTTTAAATATAAATCAACTAATAATAAGAAAAGCAGGTTTATATAAGAACAAATGCATATTTCTTCCCTCATAAAATTGAATGTGTGACTTCTCAGGAAAGACAGTAAAAGATAGGAAAGACATATTAGTAACTGGTTCATTAAACAATATGTCAGCAGTGAAAAGGCATAAAGCTCCTGGTGATAAAAATGGTACAACAAAAGTTTTTTTTAAAAATATTGTAACAGTTAATTGAAGAAAATTAATGGACAACCTGTGGGTCAACATAAACCCACGTTGTGAATCATCGATATAGGGAAACTTGGATTTTCATTTAGATGGTGACCTTTAAATACATGTTTATTCTGGATTTTCTGGTGAACATATGAAAATCAGATACTTCCATGCACTTCATTCCTTCATTTCTTTAATTTTTGTACATGTATAGATTCATGTGAGATCCAGTACTTAAATTGTTATGATTAATAAGAGAAGAACTTAGGCTCAGTAGCTAAACAATGTGTTGGGTTCAAAACGGATCACTTTAATGCTTGATTTATGATAGTATACAGCAAGTAGATTGATAGTATACAGCAAGATGATTCTAAAGCAAGTAGAAATCATGTTAATAAGATTATGGGATTGGGGGAAATGTGATACTCTCTAAGGTCATGACTGTTTTGTTTGTTTGTTTGTTTGTTTTTTGTGGAGAGGAATTTGGTGAGATGGGGCTGACACCACCAAACTTCCCCTTTGCCCCAGAAGTTTCACTGAAAGATCAACTCACAATAAGGCAAATTAATAAGAGAAAGTGGTTTATTTACCATGAGCATGAGGGAAAAATCACAGAGCAATTACCCAATATCACAATGGGGTCTAGAAATTCATATATCATCATTTTGAGAGGAGATGAGGAATATAGGTAATTCTGATTAAGAATAATAAATGATTGCTAAGGAGGATGAATAGATATTTGGGAGAATGAATGAATAGGGGAAACAAATTGACTTGTAAATTAACTTCAGAAATGGGTATTATATTTAGAATGATTTGGGCCAGGTCTGGTTGCATTCTTGATCTTCCTTCCTGCAATATATTAAGATAACAGGGAGGGGAAAGGAAATCAGTTGTTTTTGATGGGTCCATCTGATTTATTCAGATAGAGGGAAAACCCCTTCCAAGATCTGTTGATCTGTAAGGGCCTTTAATTCAAAATACTCTTTATACCAAGAAGTCATATTTGGGGGTAAAATTTCCTAAGCTCCATCAGTTTCTTAAGAAATTGTAAAATAAAACTATTACTATAAATTTATTTTATAGTTTTATGCAAAAATTCAATCAGAATTTAACTTATATGTTCGAAATCTAATGCTTTGCAAAATTTATTTATAATAAATTTGGGAGTTATGGTATTATTAGATGCTGACATTTTTATAATGCCCCCTAAATTGAGAAGCCTAATAAGATTGACTAGATAGAATTTGATTAAATCCAATCCCTTAAATATAGTTCTGGTATGAGACTAATTTTCTTTGGAGACACTTAAATCTACAAGGTAAAAATGCCAGAATAAAAAATTAAAATTGGAATCATTCCTTGCTTCCAAAAGCAAAAAATTAGCAGTGACAGCAAGAAATATATGTGTCATTAGCAATTTATGAGAACAACAGAAAATGAGTCTCAGTGGTTGAATTGCCTCGGCAAGACACTGAAATATATAATATTGTTTTGAGCATAAATACTGCCCTAGTGTTGTTTTCTCACTTAAACTTGCTAAGCAAACCTAGAAAAACTAAAGGCAAATTAGCTGATTGGTAGAAAAAAATGAGAGACAGAGACTGAAACAATTTAAAATCTGCCTACAGCAACAGACAGGTGTTTTATTTAAGCTGCTACACTTTGCTGCCTGTCTCTGATGACTGATGGGACAAAAGATTGCTATTGAAAACTAAATTCCAAGATTTAATAGTGAGCTACAAATGGCAGTTGTCTTCGCCAGCAAAAAAGGGTTCCTCCCCTGGTATTTTTCACCTTTGATTTCTGTCAGGTGAGACTGAGGATGCTAGTTGTCATAGTTAATTTTATGCATCAACTTGACTGAGCCATAAGATACCCAGATATTTCATTAAACAGTATTCTGGTTGTGTCTATGAGGGTGTTTCTTTTTGAGATTAATATTTGAATTGATAGAGTAAATCTGATTGCTCTTCTCAATGTGAGCTGGCCTCATGGAATTCCCTGAAGGCCTGAATAGAAGAACAAAAGGCTGAGCAAAAGAGAATGAGTTCTCTCTGCTCAATGTTCTCCTAGTTGGGACATTGGTTTCCTCTTGCCTTTGAACTTGAACTGGAATTTACACCACCAGCTCTTCTGGTTCTCAGGCCTTTGGATTCAAGGTCTTGGGACTTCTCGGCTTCCTTGATCACATGTGTCAATTTCTTTACAATAAATTTCTTTGTGTGTGTGTGTGTGTGTGTGTGTGTATTTCTTCATAATATAATCATAGTATATAATATATTTTTTATTATTTTGTAATAAATCTATCTATACATAGAGAGGGTGGTGAGATATCTCTCCTTTTCTTTCTCTATCTATTTATATCTCCTATTAGCTTTGTTTCTCTGGAAAAGCTTGGCTAATATACTAGCATTACTTGATTTATTTGAATGTCTAAAATTCACCTCCATGATATTTTGGGGGGTAGAAGATAGTTTATTCCATGTAGTTTTATACACACACACAAATGCATATGATATATGATATAGGTATATGTATATGTACAAATGCCCTAGTTTGACCAAGAAAATAAATTCCATACTAGATAATTCAATTGAGGGAATTTTATATGAAACACTTAATTACAAAGGTATTTAGAGAGAACAAAAAGGAGAAGATGAGGCAACATCAATTTTTATTAAGACACTACCCTTAAAGGAACAAACAGAACAGAATACTGGAACCTAGTAGCCTGGGCTACCAGGTGGGAGAAGAAAGCTCAGGGGGGGATGCCTCATGGGAGCTGGAACCAACAACAGAGGAGATGAGATTACTGCTGATGACACTACTTAAAGCAGAGAAATAGAGTGGAAAATACTCTGCCTCGTACTATTGGCTGAACCTAGCATAGAAGCCTGGGAAACAAAATTACCAGCATTCACCCCCTGTCACTCAGAACAAATAAGGGCAAAGAAGAAAATGGTTTTGAAAACAAGCATATGATTAGCATATATGAATGTATACACAATTTTGTTATACATTTATATATGCTAAATAAATGTATAATGTATACATTTATATGTATATCATATATGCACATATACATGAATATTCTAAATTTTGATAATGGGGGGAATTTCTAAGAATGACTTAGATACATTTTTTTATAGTAGCCGTTTTCTCAGAAGTTTGCTTTCCCCAGAAATGAGACACATCCAGGCTCCAGGGGTCAGAGCAGAAAAAAATGATGGGTCAAATTTCTAAGGCCATTAGGACCTTTAAATTCGGACTAGGCAACCAAGCACAGTGGCATACACCTGTAGTCCCAGGTACTTGAGAGGCTAAGAGGATCACTTGAGCCTAAGAGTTTGAGGCTACAGTGAGCTATGATTGTGCCACTATATTCTGGCCTGGCAAAAAAGCAAGAGTGAGACACTGTATCTTAAAAAAAAAAAAAAGTCAGACTAGGCAATGGGACTGCTGGTTGCTCTCACCAAAGTAGTTAGGAAGAGAAAATAGGCATAAAGCCAAAGTCGACTTTCTTTAGAGAATGATTTATTCATTTCCACCAATTTATAAAATGATATTAATTATCTTCTCTTTGTTAAAAACTGAGAATCAGAGAACTTAAGTTACTTAAACAAAGTAGTTAATGTTAGAGCTTTGACTTGAGTTCACTGTAAACCATCTACTCTCAAGGGTGTGTGAAGGGCTGGCTTCATGGGTGTTTCACCTGCACAGTTGCACGGGGCCCCATGCTCAAAAGGGGCCCATCCTTCGTTTCATACTCTGATGTTGCCATCATGTAATAGTTTTATCTATAAAATATCAAACTATTTTGTAAAATTGTTTTATTTTTGAACTCGTGATATTTAAGTGAATTCTGATGGAACAGTGGAGCATGCATAAGCAGAGGTAATATACATGGTAGGTGTATCTGAGACTATATCTTGCATATAATGTTCACGATACCTCATGAGCACAGAATTCTGGTGAACCCTTGATACGTGGGCGTTCAGCAAGACTGAGTACTACAACATCTGTGACTGAAATAGGGGCACTGACAGCCCCAGGATGCCACACTTCTCATTCAAACCAAAACGTGTTTAGAAAACAAAAAGAGGGAAATGAATGACTCTCTAAGATGGAAGAATGACTAAGAAACCCCATCGTATTCTTCTTTATTCATGTCATCTCCCTGTACTAGCCAACCACTTACACTGAAGATGATTACGTAGAAGGAATGTCCTCCCTTATTCATTTGTAAGCACAAGCACAAAATATTTGTGAAACCAATCAGAAAATATGTCCTTGGTGAACCATGCCTTTTTGTTAGCATAATAATGGACTGGTAAGAAATGCACTCCTTGTAAACAGCAAGGACACAAGCTTTTGCATATTTCAGCAAGTCTACACTTCTGTGTGCCTGCTGCATTAGCACAGCTCAGCACAGATATTTTGTCCTTGGCATCTGCAACTCCTATACAAGTGGTCTCATCAACTGTAGTCATTGTCTTTCAGGGCCAATGACACCAAAAAAGTGATGTTTTATAGACTTGTTCTGGCATCAGATTTTTTTTTATCAGTGATGACTTTGGCAAACTCATCAATAAATTTCTCCAATGTTTTGTGATCAGCAGATGCTTTCTTGCCACAAATGTTTAAAAATGTAATGTCATGGCTTTTCTTAAATTTCTGCAACCACTCTGCTGAATATTCATAGTTCCTTTCAATTTTGAGTTCATCGTGATGGATCTTTGCTTGTTTTATGATCGGCATATCATTAAATGGCATGTGTTCACTGCAATTCTGATGGATCCAGCCTTTCAATACATATTTGAGACTTTCATTTTTAGCTTTATGCAGTGTTTTTCTATTTTTCACTAACTTCTGTTCCTCACTTTCAGCATAGAACTTCAACAGTTTATTCTTGTTTCTTCAGGTTATATACAGTGGCCATTCCAACAACATATTCTTTCATCAGACATTTCAGTTTCTGTGCAGTTTCTCCAACAGCTTGATTTCTATGCTATAGATAAGCATAAATGCTTCTTCTTTTTCTTATTACTGTTACACATAGGGGTATCTTTGGACCTTTTAAAATTATTACTATTTTATTTTATTTCAGAATATTACGTGGGTACAAACACTTTGATTATATATATTGCCTTTGAACCACCTAAGTCAAAGCTATAAGCATGCCCATCCCCCAGAAAGTGCATACCACACCCATTAGGTGTGAATTTACCCATCCCATCCTCCCCCACCACCTTCCTAACACCTGACGAATGTTACTTCCATATGTACACATAAGTGTTGATCAATTAATGCCAATTTGATAGTGAGTATATGTGGTGTTTGTTTTTCTATTCTTGTGATACTTCACTTCAAAGAATGGGCTTCAGCTCTATCAAGGATAATACAAGAGGTATTAGTTCACTATTGTTTTTTTATGGCAGAGTAGTAATATCTTCATACCACAGAGCAAATAATAAGCAAAACAAAAACAAAAACGCACAAAAACCCCCACAGTGAGTAATGCACATGGGTTGGGGCATCATAGGGTACCTGCTGTATGTCCAGCCAGCACACATGTCATTTTATTACCCTTTGTGGACCTGTTTGTGTCTTGGAAAAAGTATATCACAGGTGATGGGGTCTAGGAAGGTCTTCTTCCCTTTGGAGAGAGATGCTGAATAAACTGTGTGTTTTATGCCCGTGTTTTGACTGCAATCTGTCACATGAGGTCAAATGGGACATTTTCCATTTGTGGCATCAAGTTGGCACTTGAAGTTTTTGGATTTTGGATTTTATATTTGTGAATTAGGGATACTCAAGCTGTAAAATTCATGCTAATGATAATAATAATTTTACTACTTAGAGAACAACACTAAATAGCAAATACAAAACACCATGACAAGTCAGAAAAGAGACTACAGGTGAAGGAAACAAAGCTGTATATTTTAGTATCTTTAATGGATTTCCCCCTACTTTTTGAACAGGGACTTTGTATTTTCGTTTTACAGTGGGCCCCCAAAATTATGTAGCAGACTCTGAATAAACAGAAGTATAAATATTATAGAGACACATTGGGTTTGGTTATTACAGTGGTCTTCAACCTCCAATTGAATCAGAATCGCCAGAAGAGATCTTCTTACAAAAAGACATGTTGAGATCCAAACCTAAAGATTCAGATTTGGTTTGTTAAGCATGAAATGCAGTGTTTTTAAGTTTTTTAAAAAAAATTTTAGGTTTTATTGATGATACTAATGTACAATTAGGATTGGGAACTACTAGTCTAGATGTCTTCAGGCTTGCAAAAATCCTAATTAAATATAAATGCATAACACCAGCTAGGGGTTATATATTTTAATAGGAGGTTTCTGGAGATCATGCCTCAAATAAAACACAGGAAAATAACATTTTTCAGATATAGCAGCAGGCCAGAGAGGAAACTTTAAGGACCTTGTAGTCTCTCTACTTTCAAATCACCTATTAAAACTATGCATAGGATAGTTTCTTCCTGGTACATTAACCAAAACAGAATCTGAAGACAAAGTTCAAGAGTTCACTAGTAAGCAATGCAGTTATTATTTGCGTGTGAAAATCACATCGTCAACTGATAAGTTAAATTATTAATTATTTTATTTGTAGGTTATTACCTTATCCATAAGGAAAATAAATCAGTATTTCCATGTTTCATTGTTTTTATTTTCTAGTTACATAATTCATGTATTGAAGGTGTCTGATCCAAGCTTCTCTTGACAAAATTCTTAAGCAGATTCCAGAGCTATTTAGAGTGAGTTGGCAGAAGAAACTATATTTATGTGTCTACATATATGTCTATACCCTGTCTCTAGAGCTCCTTGACAAGGATATTGTTGCTCTTCCCTTTTATTTGTGAGGGAGAAGAAGTTAATGTGATAGGGCTATGCAGGAATTCAAGAGGAGTTCACAGGTAAACAAGAAAGAATAGCCCTTTTACAAAAAGGCAGGGAATTTGGGGGATTTATTTTGAAGATAGTTAAAATGTTTTTAGTCTTTTCAATGACATTGATTCCCTAAAATTAACATTCAACCCTAAGAATAATATATTAAAGGTGGATATCACCCTGATTATAAATATGTTTATTTATTGCAGCGGAGGAGATTCATTAAAAATGCTTTTAATCTCTTTTAAAACTTAACTTTACTAAATGTCTTGCACTATACAAAAGTTAATAATAGATATGAAAAATAGGTGTCCTCTAGGCAAACAAGTATGGGGAGCATTTAAATAGAGTTCTATTTGGTTTGGGCTGGTTTTTCTCTGCAGGCTTTTCATAGCTCATGATATGCAAATATCCATTCCACATCTCCAAGATACTTTTGGAACAAGTACCAGGAGCATCCTTTTTTCTCTTTAGTGATTATTTCCCACTAGAGAAATGACTAATCTAGTTGAATCATATAACTACTGAATAAATCAAATGTAAAATAAATTTTATTATTTATCTTCCTTAGTCTCTTAAATATACCTGCACCCAGGCCTATGGTCTTTTCTCAGTTTGTGATTCAGTGAGTGACTCAAGTAGGTACCAACAACTATTTTCAGTTCAAGGGCTGTGATGGAGAAAATCCCTTTTGGATTTCAGGTTTAAAGCCATTTTCTAATTTATCTTCACTAGATTATAAAACTGATATTTTATTCCTGGCTGCATATTAGGTATTTCTAGACTCTAGTTCCTTCTGTCCAGTTAAGACAACTTATTGAATAAAAGACCAGAAAGAATACTCAGTCTATTTGAAAGAATAGTTATTTTAAGAAACATCTTGATTATTTAAACTGTGTGTTGATATATGCATCACAAGCTAATTTTTTAGAAAATAGTCCTTTACTGTCTTTAAATATTTTAGATCTTTTGATATAAATTTTCTAGATTGCTTAGAGATATATCAGCAAATTTATAGATTTTGCTTTTTATCTTTTTTATTTAAATAGACCATACTCATTACTAAACATTTGAAAATACAGAAATGAAGAGTGGACAGTTGCAATCTTCTGTTATTACAATTCCTGTAGAAGATGAGGCTAATAAACCCAGAGAGTTTGCAACAATTATGCACATTGTATATATGTATGCATGTGCATTTGTGCACTCATATATTAATTAAGAATTGATATTGTTTTGACACAAATAAACCTTATTTTAATTAATTTCTCATTCATATCAACAAAGTTTCTATACCTATAATTTATTTCAATACTAGAATAATTTTCCAGATATAGTGTACCTTTTCACTATATCTGATAAAGTCCACTTCAATAGAGATTGGCATGAAATAAAAACAATATGCTTAAATATACAAAACATATAAAGATTTTATAAATTAAATCTATAAATTTGATTATGCATTCCTGCCCTTTATGATGACTTACTTATGAAATAAGTTAGTCTATTCCCAAGTTAAAAATAAATTAACATAAATATATATATATACATATATATACACACATACCACATGCACACACACAAACATACAGTATGTAAATATGTATACAGCCATCCTTTGGTATCATCAAGGATTTTGTTCCAGGATCCATGTGGATATCCAAATCTGAGGATGCTCAAGTTCCTTATATAAAAGGCTGCTTATATTTGCATATAACCTATGCAAATCCTCTCGTATACTTATTATATTTAGATTACTTATAACACCTAATACAATGTAAATGCTATGTAAACAGTTATGCCATATTGTTTTTCAATTTATATATTTTTATTATTGTATTGCTATATTTTAAAATTTTTTCATCTGCAGCTGGTTGAATCCACAGATGTAGAACCCACAGACCCAAGGGAACTTACTCCCCAGCAGTATCAGTTCCTTCACTGATAGGAAAACTGAAATGCTAAGGAATGGAGAAGGTTCATTGCTCCAAAATAAGCTGCATAAAGTCCTGTTTAGATGAAAGTTAGTGCAATGAGTTATGCTTAAAACCAGCACTGGGCATGTGGCTGGTGGAAAGAACCTTCTGATTATATAGCTGCTGCAACTATCCTGGGCCGATAAGAGGGATCAGAGCTGACAGCATGGAGGATTTGAGCCACAATTGAAATTCCTTATTAGCAAAAGATACTGCATGGAAATCTAGGCAATTTAAAGAACCGGTGCCAAGTAGAGAGTCAATGAGGCTATCTATGGGGAAATGAAGAATCAAAGAATGCCTGGCAATGAGATGTATCTGAGACTGAGAAAAAGTATTTTACACTTTAACAAATGGTAAATTGTAATGTATCCTTTGAACCAGAAGGAAAAAAAAAAGATTTACTCTTGTAAGACATATACTATATGGTAAGGTTGATATATAAAGGAACTTCAGAGATTCTTTTAAGCATATTTTCCTTTTCTAAGAGTATATCCCGGTAAAATTCATTTATTTAGCAAAACATAGTGGTTTACATGAAAAATAGTTGTAAGCTGGGGAAATATGAGAGACAATGCATGGATACTTTTCAACTCAAAGAAATTCGGGGCCAAAGGTCAGGGTAAAAATAAATAGGTAGTCCTTCAGAATGTTCCTTCTGAGATTATACAGGACAACCTTACTCTATCCACCCAGATTGATGCTCTTAAAGATGATCCCTATCGATTAAAGAATTCATTTTGAATTAAATGTTCGCAGTATCATACAGGAGAGCAGTACGTCTACCGAGACTGAAGCAACAGTGATAAATCAGCTTTTTACCTTAGACTGAGTACCTGTGTGTTCTCTCTACTCACTCTAAGTATAGTTGATGTCCTTGAAAATAGACAGGAATTTTGAATGATGACTCCAGAAACAACTCCTAAAAAAAGCTGACTTTTGTTTTGAAGGTTTTCTGTTATTGTATTTACTGTAGGTATTTTAAAACACACAAACAGTATGCTGAGCAATCAACATGGTATCTACAATCCGTAGAAAACACGAAGGACAATATGTTTTCAATTATGTTTTCATTATTTTTTAAATATATTCTTATGACCCAGTGGTATTTTACATTTATTATTAAATCATGCATGCACATTTTAAAAGGAATGCTGAAATGATACAGAATAGATATTAAGCATTTTTTTTTGAGAATTGAAATTAATAGTTTATACCACTTAGCACAGTGCTTTTACAGAATAGAAAATGAAAATATAATTCAGTAGTTTAATTCAAGAAGTATTGACCTGGACTCCTACATTCTGCCAGATTTTGTTCAAAATTAGGGAGGCAAAAGTGAGTAAAGCATAGTTATTCTTCTCTAAGAGTTAAGGCAAGGGACCCTAGAGTAGGCATGATGATAAGGAGAACTCGGAAATTCTTGTGAGAAAGAAAACTAACCAGGGCCTTGACCGGACCTGTATGGATGTGTTTACTGTGTTTGAAAAGCTCACATTTTTCACTTAAGTTTAACAATTAACAACTTTTAGAATATACTGAATCTACCCCATTTTCATGTTCGTCACTCTTTTATTTCAGACTTGTATTAGTTAGCTCACGCTGCCATAACAAAATACTATACACTGGGTGGCTTAAATAACAGAAATTTATTTTTGTACAATTCTGGAGGTAGAACGTCCTAATGGTGAGGTTGTGAAGAAAAGTGTATTCCTGACCTGCAGATGGCTTTTCTATAATGTCTTACATGGCAGACACAAACACAAATGGGGGGTGGGAGTGGGGAGGGAGAGAGAGAGAGAGAGAGAGAGAGAGAGAGAGAGAGAGCAAGCTTCCTAATGTCTCTTCTTATAAGGGCATTAATCCCATTATAAAGGTCCCACTCTCACAATCACATCTTAACCCAATTATCTCTCAAAGCCACCATGTCCAAATGCCATCATATCGGGGTTAGGACTTCAGCATATGAATTGGGGGGGGGGCACAATTCAGTCCATAGCAAGACCTCCCTCTTTCTGGTGTCTGTGACATCCTCAGTGCTGTTTTCTTTCCATTGTTTAAAATCCTTCAAATTTGCTTCTGTTCTTGGAAGCAGTCAAGTAAACAGGTAATTAACTGGAGTCTCAGAGCTACCAAGTAATCCTGTACTCATCCCTCTCTTCTACTCATGTTATATATGTAGCATCAGAGGCCCAGAAATATTGAAAATCCTTTCTAAATTCAAGTTTTTGTGTTTTTTTGTTTTGTTTTGTTTTGTTTTGTTTTGTTTTTTTGAGACAGAGTCTCACTTTGTTGCCCAGGCTAGAGTGAGCGCCGCGGCATCAGCCTAGCTCACAGGAACCTCAAACTCCTGGGCTCAAGCGATCCTCCTGCCTCAGCCTCCCGAGTAGCTGAGACTACAGGCATGTGCCACCATGCCCGGCTAATTTTTTCTATATATATTAGTTGGCCAATTACTTTCTTCATATTTATAGTAGAGACGGGGTCTCACTCTTGCTCAGGCTGGTTTTGAACTCCTGACCTCAAGCAATCCTCCCGCTTCGGCCTCCCAGAGTGCTAGGATTACAGGCATGAGCCACCGTGCCCAGCCAAATTCAAGTATTTTTAAGCAAGAACAAAGCACATTAAGCTCCAGCTCAGGCTTCTGGCAACTTAACTCATTTACTTCCAAATGGAGAGAACACTAGTACAAACACAGTTCCAAAGGTAAAAGGACTTTTAGTACTGAATTGGAAAGTATTCACTGTTCCAATTTTAAACATTTATAGTCAAACCTCCAACATACAATGGTCATTCCCATCAGTAAATAAAAGATAGCAGACTCCAATTTTCTCCCCTTTGTTTCTGTTTGTACTTTTGTGTTCTCTCTTAGTATGGTTTTACTAGAAACAATGTGGAATAACTTCCACTGGACTTCATTTCCAGCTTTTAAATACTGGCTATAGGGCAGGTGATACTTCAAAGAGAGTCAGTCTACGGAGATATTGATCAGCCTGAGAAATCAACTCACTGCACAGAGGGAGGAAATTGTTCCAATCAGCAGCATTCAGCACCATAGAGAAGTGGTGGGTCTGAAACTGGACATCCCAATTTACATGAGCTTAATTTATTTGAGATTTGAAATGGGAATAAATAGAAGTTGCATCTAAACTGTGAGCAGACTGAATAAGCCAGACTAAAATGTTTGAGTATAGCTCTACTTCTAAGCCATGTGGGAGTAGAGACAAGACTCTCCATTTGGAGCATATGCCTTCTGCCTAAGTGTTATGTGAAACAATGTCAAATTATTTTAGTTTGGTGGATCTCCTCCTGGGACCCAAACAATCCATAGATAGAATTCAAGATGAATCTGAAGTTCTGAGTAAATTTGGATATTTTAAAAAGCATTTTTTTTCACTAACATTGAAGTGAATTTAGTGTTTTCCTCAATTATGAATGTTAGCAACAAATCACTAGCATTGGCAGTATCTGTTGATTTTCACCAGCCAGAATTACAGATATTTACAAATCATATTATAGCTGCTGCAAGGATCTTGACATTGCACTAGGTAATTACTGTAGGAATTAGATCCTCAATTAGATCTCATTATTTAATGAGTTAATAAAGAAGCAAGACCTATTAACATATTACATTTATTAAAATGTAATAATAACTCTATTTTAATGTATTCGTTTCCTTGCATATTTGGTTTCCTTCCTATCTATGCATTTCATCTTAAAAATTATTATGAATTTGAGAAGGGGACTAGCAAGGCACTGTTCTAGTTGTCAAAGATAATTAAACACATACATGTATGCACAGAGACTTGTGGATTGCATTTCAAAAGAAGACATACCAATTGGCCACTTGAATTGGTATTTATGGGGCCTCAGTAATGTGGGTGAGTCCATTGGAAGGAGAGAGAAGCTAGCTGGTGTTGGTTTCCCTCCTGAAGGCAGCTATGCATGTATGGCACAGTGTGTACACCCACTTCACACACTTAAATGTGTTTCAGAGAGAAGTTGTTATGCAAGGAAATCTAACCCAATATGTGGATTACAACAACAGAAATAAGGGCAGCAGAAAACCTCCCAAATGAGATGTCCTTGACATCATCTTAGTTCTGGGTAATCCTCCCATTTAAAGAAATGACTCCAGCCAATGTCTATAGGATATGTAGATCAAGAGGCAGTCCCCTTTACACCAGAGGGAAAAAATAAAAAGACTTTTGCATGAACTAGACCCTAAAAAAGTATCATTGATAATTTAAAAATACAATTCTGATTCTGAGAGGAAACCAAGGTAATATTTACTGAGTGCAAACCATGTGCATATAAGACCCTTTATCTATATTGTCTCATTTCATCATTATAATAATCACATGGAGGAAGATTTTATTCTTTTCCCCCATTTAATAGGTAAGGAATCCAAAATCAGAGAGTTAAGTTAGTCCAAAGTCATAAAATAGTAACTGGAGGTACTAGAATTAGAGTTTAAATCTGTCATATTCCAAAACTCGTGGTCTTAACTTCTCTAACAGATCCTTTCCCAGGACCACGGCCAACATTCTCAGGCAAACCCCATCTCAGTGGAAAGCTGAATTGCTTAGCATAAGAAATCAGGGGAGTGCAAACTGCCTGCCATGAAGGATTTCCGGGATAGCTCTATTCCACAATATGGGGCTAATTGAGTGGTTCTCAGCCAGTTAACGATTTTGTCCTTCACCTCTAAGAGCATTTCACACTCCTTTGGAGACATTGTTGGTGTTTAATAAATAGAAATGATGGTGCTAGCGGCATCTAGTGGGCGGAGGCTGCTAACACATCCTACAATGCACATGACAGCCTTCCCTTCCTGAGAATCATCTAACACAAAATGTTACTAGGGCTGAAGCTGAGTTTGAGAAACCCTGGGTTGTTCCCATTTACTTCAAACACTCCCCCAGAAGCCAGTTATACTCTGACCTCTGCCTTCGGCAAGTGGAACTGACTCATCACGAGAATGGCCTTGGCACATGGAGCCAGTGGTTGTCCATACGAGGTATGTAGCACCTGTTACTCTCCTTTGGAGGGCCTGAATGAAAACGTCAGTGCTAAGTGATGAAATAAGGACAACTGGTGGTGAAGTCCCTGAAGTCCCTAGCTGCTTTTCAAAAAGCTTATGAAATTTGTAAAGGTTTTCCATCGAAAAACATATGTTACAATATGTCACTATAGATTTTCAAGCGTTTCAATCTTTAATACTCTCAGATGACCTAAGAGTCATTTGTAATAGTTAGGCTTTATCATCCAAAGCCTTATTTCATGAGCCCTTTCAGAGAATATGCCAAATTAAAATATTCTATGAAAGTAAATGAAAAGCATGTTTTATTTACTTTTCTTGCTAATCATTATAATATGGAATTAAGCTACTGATGAATTCATGGAAATTAATTGGGCAATAAAAGTCTCTATTATCTTTTTGGTTTTATTCAATGTGCATAGCATTTTATTTTTACTTTACATTAATTCTAGTATTTTGAGCTAAGCTCCTTCCCGTAATTGTAATCTCTTAGAGGCTATGGGCCTGGTCTTTTTCATCCCTTAGGCAAATCCATAAATATATAAATAAACAAATGGCTGAGTAAATGCTTTTCATATTATAATTTGAACATTGAAATACACTTACTCTTGTTCAATAATTTTCATCAATGAAAAGGAGCAGGCAGGGATGTTGTATCTATCTGGTACTATAAGAACACTGCCTAAATCAGAGAACTCTTCAGAGCCTCACCTGAATGAGTAACATAAAAATATATATTTACTCCAGAATACAAAAAGAACACTTAACATTCTAAATTAATTTAATTAAATTTAAATAATTTTAATATTATGTCAGCTTCATCAATTAGTAGCATAGTATTCATAAATGTATTATCATAGTTGTCAAAAATGTGTTAGATTTTTCTTTGCTTACCAAGAATGTCTCTGTATATAAACGACTGAAAAAAAATAAGTCAAACACAACTTAAAATATTTTTAAATGTCAGATTGTAAAAATAATTTTTCTTTTCCAGCAAAAGAATATTTAGGAAGGTAATGTTTAATATATGTGATATGATGTAAGATGGAAACTTTAAAGTGTCTCGGATCTCAAGGGTCTGAAGATGACAACTAAATTGGAGTCTTTTGTTTACTATTCTGCTTCATTTTATTATTTTACTGGCATTACCTCCTAAGAATACAAGAAAGACTAACTGCTAAAATTTAAATAACATTACCGTCTCTCAAATATCAAGTACATAAATGAAACATCTCCAGTCAGAAAACACAAACTCTCTCTCAAATCTCATTGGGAATCAGAAAAAAATAATATATAATCATGTTTTGTTTTTTTTCCACCTGTGGTAACCATTATTACACTCTGATTCAAAAGCCAATCTTTTATATTGCTAACACGTAACACATTTGTGTGCACTTGATAAATCAGAAATTAACCTTTGTTTCTTTATAATTGGGTTATATCTTCAGTCAAGGAAAAGTGATTTTTGAATGATGGGTCAATTATTATTTGCTTGTTTGAGTGAATATATTGAATAAAAATTAGAGTATTAAAATATTCATGCACCTTAATAATTAAATAGCTAGTCAAAGTGGTAGATCATTTATGTCTGCAGAGAGCCTGGGCTGATAGTCAAAGAAAAAAGAAAGCATATGCAAATTGTCAAGTAGAGTTCTGATTTGGATTCATATGCAGAATATGGACAGTCCTTACTTTAAAATATGCCTTAGCCCACCTTCCCTAGGAATCAGGGCTGAAAAGTATTTTTAGGAAAAACTAAGTGCTAATGCTTTACTGGGTGGTCTAATTTTTAAGGGCAGTGACAGTGAGGAAGATATGAAATGAGAGGGAGCAGAAAATATGAAGTGAGAGGGAGCAAAAAGGAGGTGACTTGCTGTTGCTACGGCCACTGCTTCAAGACAAGCTGCAAGGTGCACTGTGGAAGAATAAAGAGAGAATTTATGTGCCAATAACCCCGCTCCTGGTTTCCTACTTCCTATTAGTCAAAATCTGCCAGATCAATATTTAACTACTCAATTTTCACATTGTCTCACATGGCCTCTTGGCAGCTAGTGGGAAAATGTGACTCTACAAAGGTGGTAATAGCAGGAGAGACCCCGGGCTCCCGGATGGTTGGCTTCCAGGACTACCATGTTGGACATGTGGCTTCCAGGCTAGTAGCTGAGATGGGCTAAGCCAGCACGTGTCTGGGAGACATAAAGCTGAAAATAAAACCCGAGGATACACGTGTTATAATAAAGGCAAGAGGTAACGCTTTTATGAGTCACATCACTTACAGTATGCTTCTGTTGTGTATGCATGTGTAGTTTTATAACAATATATATAACACAGTATACTGCCTCTGAGGAAGGGACATTGACAGTGTCACATGTCCAACCTTGCGGGCCCTTGTGGATATAAAGAGTAGATGGATTTTAAGTTTGCTCTCAAGGCTATCATAGTAGAGTTGAAAAAAGGAAAAATGTTTTTAAGGTAGTAAATGGTCATATGTTGGTGACTACTAAAATGATAACATGAAGGGTAAGTCCAAAAGGCTTACAGATGTGGAAGGAGATGAAGTCAAAGGTATTAGCTGAGTCCTTTTCAATAAGCTAGCTATTTTTCATCAGAATGATGTCACTAATATGCCATTAAGTTATCTTTAGCAAAGTCCTTATCCAGTAGTCAGAAAGAGCTTAAATCTACAAGAGAAAACCAACACACTCAACAAATGCAGCACTATTTTTCTTCATAAAAATATGCTAAACATGAATAGATTATATTAAAGGTACTATATCTCTTCATTTAACAAATGAAAGAAAACCCTATTTTCTCCCATGGTGTAAGCATTGTTTAACATTTATAAAAACACCTGTAATAGCTTCCTTTCCGGCTGTACCCTGGTACAACATTGCCTAAATGTTTGAAAATTTATAGAAAAAAATAGTTCATTGGGATAATTGTCTGACTTATATTTCCACATGGATGTTTAACACATTTCAGGCATAACTTTATGTCTTTAGAGGAAAAATTATAGATTAGCATAAAACTTATTACATGAATTCAGCAAATGTAAAAAACGTTGATCTAAATAATTATAATTTTCAAACCCAGTATTCAATTGTACATACAGTAGGTACGCACATACACAAACACACAGATAGCCACCAGGAATGTATAAATTATTGTGTTAAATATTATTGTCACTCATCTGAGAGAGCAAGTGCATATATAAACCCTTAATCCATATATATTGTATACTAGGAATATATGTTTATATAAAAAACACGTTAGGAATATATATGTGTTTTATATAAACATAAACACATATATATTCCTAACATGTGTTTTTACAGAAATAAAGTAATTTTTAACTTGTAGGAGAGTTTGTTGTTTGAATTAATTAGGACTACCTAGCTTCTAAAACCAGAGGTCAGTCCTATTTATTGTATAAATTTTGATTTGTAAGTTTATGGTTTGAAGAATTACCTAAATTTCACTTTTATATTGACAAACTCTCTGCAACTTTGGTCACTTTTTAGTAAGATAAATATTACATTAAGTCACACACAGAATATACCAAATGAATGATGTGCCTCTTGAACCTACACAATAGCAATAGATTTCTTCTGCACATGTTTTTTGTCTAGGAATATTTCCATTGTAGGTTAGAAAACATTAGTCCTCAGAAATTTTGTGCTGAAGTCACCAGCATTTCCATACTTTCTAAGGTGAATCCATCAGAAAGTTAAAATCTTTGTTTAACACTTCATTAAAACAACTCCAGCAGAGATATCATCAGTGTTACGATTTACTTCTAGGAAAAAAAAAAGGCATTTTATAAACATATATGACAACAATAAAAGACTAAAAGACAATTGAAACAATTTCCATGATAATAACTACATATATTATGATTGATTTGATATAATTAATATCTAAATGTAAACTTTTTACTTGATTCTATGACAGTCTAAGATTTGTTAATTTGTGAGGATGTACATAATAGGAAACTAATAATTTTTTTTTTTTTTTTTTGAGACAGTGTCTCACTTTGTTGCCTAGGCTAGAGTGACTGCCATGGTGTCAGCCTGGCTCACAGCAACCTCAATCTCCTGGGCTCAGCGATCCTCCTGCCTCAGCCTCCCGAGTAGCTGGGACTACAGGCATGTGCCACCATGCCCGGCTAATTTTTTTTTGTATATATATTTTTAGTTGGTCAATTAATTTCTTTCTATTTTTGGTAGAGATGGGGTCTCACTCAGGCTGGTTTCGAACTCCTGACCTTGAGCAATCCGCCCGCCTCAGCCTCCCAAAGTGCTAGGATTACAGGCGTGAGCCACCGTGCCCGGCCTATAATTTTTGAGAAAATTATCTAATAGTAGTTTCAGAAGTCACTATTTTTATTAATTAGAAAACAGAATTCTGATTAATGACTGCAAAAGAGAAATAAGCAATGACTGCTACTAAGGCTTCATAACTAATTTCTAGTACCCACAGGAATCCTTTTGTTCAAATACAAATGCTTTCACAAAACATGTTGTAATCTATTTAAAAAAAAATTCTTGAATAACATTTTTCATTTCTTTTTCTGCTTAAATAAATATGATTTTATCCAGATCTTTCTATTTGTTATATAACTCTATATCATTCATTAAGTCTATAATATTTCCATAGTTTCCTCTCCACCGAGTTCTTCTCCACAATCTAAAATAGAAGAAATGTTTTATCTCAATGAAAATATTAAGTAAATGAGAAAAATGTTTTGTCTGTGTGTGTTAAAAAACCCATAATTAAAGGCATTTGATAATATAAACCTTATATATATATATATTGTTTTAACTATGAGGTGATGGAGTAGGAAGAAATTTGGAATTGGTAGATTAGTTGGTATGGGAATATTTTAGATAGGGCTGCATGAAATGAAACTTTTTAGACTATGTAAATTTAACTATGTTTATATATAAATATCCACATATTATATTTAAGGCATACAACATGAAGTTATATGATACATATATAGCAAAATGATTATTATAGTGAAGAAAATTAACATATCTAGCATATCGTACTTACCCATTTATTTTCCTCCTGTGGCAAGAGCAGCTATAATCTATTTATTTAGCAAAAATCCTTAGTACACTACACTGTTATTAACTATAGTCTTCATGTTGTACATTAGATTTTTATATTTGTTCATCCTACTTATCTGCTACTTTGTATCCTTTGACTTAATTCTCCCCATTTTTCCCTCCCCCGCTCCTTATAACTGCTATTTTATTCTGTAGCATCAGAGAAATGCAAATCAAAACTACTTTTAGGTATTATCTCACACCCGCCAGGACAGCTTTTATCAAAAAGACAATAATAAGTGTTGGCAAGGATGTGGAGAAAAGGAAACCCTTGCACACATATTTGGAGTGGTATCTTGCATCTAGTGCAGAGCTGAGATTATAGAATAAAGTAAGAAGAAATCTGAAGAGGTTAGCTCATTGCATAAAAAAATTGTAGAAGTACACATTCACAAAATCTTCGTTCTATTTGTATCCACAATTTTAGAACACTTCTACGTTAGATTCTCTAACTAATTGTAGAAAATTTGAGGTGAGTGATGGTTGTTTACCTTAGGAAAGCTTAATAACAGCCATTAGTGAAAGCTGACACAAAATATGGAGGCAGACTTGGTGGTCCAGAGCAGAGGGTAAGAAGCAAAGCTGGGGGGAAAGGGCCTGAATATAAGTAAGGGTAGACTCACCCAATTTAGCAAATAGAATACACGATGCTCAGTTCAATTTAGATTTCTGATAACCTTTTTTGTATTAAGTATAATTATGACCTGGGTGATATTTGGGATATACTAAAATAATTTATCTGAATTTGAATTTTAGGAGACATCTTGGGTTTTGTTGTTGTTGTTGTTTTCCTTTCTTTCTTCAATCTGGTATTCTTGTGTGAGGCTCAACCTGGGGTGAGGAGTCCCAGCCCAACCACTGGGAGGAGCATGTTCTAAGAAGATGTCAGCCCAGGATGTGGGGTCAAAACCCATCATAAGCATGCTGGTGAGGGATCTCAGGGCCTGAGTAGGGTGGGCAGGGTGTCTACGTGCTTAAAAATATTACTTTCTAAGCACTATTCTCTAATTATAATGTCCCACTAAAAGGAAGTAAGACTAATTGGAGAAATAACTGATACATATGTGTTAAAGCATTGTGGGAGTATGGGCCATCAAGGTGGAAACTTCCTCTAATATGGTTCATCTAACAAAAATCAAACTTTTTACTGTACCTTTACTGTTATTTAAGTGATTAAGTTTGTGGTTATTTTAAAATGAAAAAGAATAAGGATAGAGTTATATAGGCATATTTTTAAAATCTTTAAATGTAGCTGTTTGAAGCAATTCAGTTTATGAGCAAACAATAAGTGATCCATATATTATAGATAGGTTCAAAATAACGCTTAAATTGGAAAGAAAACAATAATGGTTGGGGATTTCAATATACCAATTTTAAGTATTGCTAGAACAATTAGACAGAAAATCAGCAAAGATAAAGAAGACTTGAACAATATCAAATAACTTGGTCTACTAACTAGGTCTTTACCCAGTGATTACAGAATACATATTCTTATCAGGCATACATACCACATTCTCCAAGATACAGCATACCCTGTGCTGGGGCGTAGAAAAAGTCTCAATATATTTAAAAATATTGAAATAATATAGATGATGTTCTCTAAGAGCAATGAAATTACAGGCAAATAATTGAAAGGACTCTTAGAAAGAACCACTTATTTGGAAATTAAGTGACACACATCAAAATCCATAGGTTAAAGAAAAAAATAAAAAGATAAATTAGAAAATATGTTAACTAATTGTAAGCAAAAACATCAAAAGTGATTGAAGGCAGTTAATATAGGAGCTTGGTGGAAAAATAGAATTCTAAACACCTATATTAGAAAAAAATAAACATCTCAAACCAATTACTTAAACTTGCACATTAAGAAACTAGAAAAAGAAAAACAAACTAAATGTAAAGCGAAAAGAAGATAGCAAAGATTAGACTGTAAATCAATAATACAAAACCCAAAAATAATAGAAAAACCAATGAAACCTCAAATCATCTGCTTGAAAATATCAACAAAACAGACAAAACTTAGATAGACTGACAACGAAAATAACAGAAGACACAAATTTCCAAAATTAGGAATGAAAAAGGTGACATTGCTGTTGACTCTAAAAGTAACCTTTTCAGTTACTTTTGATTTTAGTTACTTTTTGATTTTAAGGAAATATTGAGAAAAAATGTATGTCTAAATATTAAAGTACTTATATGAACTGACAAATTCCTAGAAAAACAAAAGACATTACCAAAACTGATTTAAAGAGCTAGAGTAAATCTGAGTATACTTATAATAAATAACTATATTGAATTCAGAATAAAATTTTCTTGGAAACAAAACTTTACACCCTGAATATTTCATTGGTGAATTCTATCAAACGTTTTAGAAACAAATAATATCACCTTCATACACTCTTTCAAAAAATAGAGCATTCCCCCACTCACTTTATAACATCAGTATTATACTGATTATAAAAAGATAGCAAAATAAACAAGAAAAGGAAATTAGAGACAAATATGCCTTAAGAACGTAAGCACAGAAATACTTAACATAATATTAGCAAAGTGAATCATCAACACATAAAAAGGATTATACAAAATGAACAAGAAATATTTGTCTCAGAAAGGCAATGTTGATTTAATATCCCCAAATCAATAAATGTAGAATATCATATGAATACAATAAAGAACAGAAGCACATGGTAATCTCGATCAATTCAGAAAAAAATCATTTGCCAAAAACATAATATTTAATATAAGTTCTTTAATGCACTGGTAGTAATGTAGTGGGAGATTCTTCAACCTGATAAAGAGAATCTATACAAGCTTACCACTAGCATTATCCTTGGTGGTGAAATACTGAATGTAGAACAAACTAATGATGTCTGCTCTTACCATTTCTATTCAACATTGCACCAACAGGCATAGACAAAAATGGTCAACATCATTAATTATCACAGCCATACAAATTAATATCACAATGAGATATTATCTTACACCAGGCAGAATGATTATTATTAAAAAGTTAAAAAATAAGAGATGTTGGAGAGGACACAGAGAAAAAAGAACACTTGCTTGTACACTGTTGATGGGAAGGTTAATAAGTACAACCTCTGTGGAAAACAGTATGGAGATGTCTCAATGAACTAAAAACAGAGCTACTGTTCCATCCAGCAAGCCAACTACTGAGTACCCAAAAGAAAAGAAATCATTATTTCAGAAAGATACCTGCACTTACATGTTTATTGCAGCACTATTCACAAGAGCAAAGATATGGAATCAACCTAAGTGTCTATCAATGGATGATTGGATATAGAAAATGTGGTTTATACATATTATGGAATACTAATAAGCTATAAAAGTAATTAGATAATGTCACTTTCTGTACCATGCTGTTTTGGTTGCTATAACCTTGTTCTATAACTTGAAGTCAGGTACTGTGATGCCTCCGGATTTGTTCTCTTTGATTAACATTGCTTTGATTATTCAGGCTTTTTTCTGGTTAAACATGAAGTGTAGAAATATTTTTTCTAGATCTACACAATATGAAGTTGGTATTTCTCTGGGAATTGCATTGAATCTGTAAATCACTTTGGACAGCATGGACATTTTAACAATGTTGACCAAACATGACCAAGTGATGTTTTTTCATTTGTTTGTGTCATCTATGATTTCTTTCACTTTCTGTAACGTGGATGGAACTGGAGGTGCATATTGAAAAGGCCCATGAGCCAATTTGAAAAAGTTCTTAATGGTCCAAGTGAGAACAATTTGAAAGGCAAAATAAATAGTGTAGATTGGATTATGTACTAAAGACTGAAATAAATATCCACGAGTCTCCTCATATAAATTAATGATTGAGTAAAGAAATGAATATGAAGGGATAAATCTCTTTTACAGAGGAATTCCGAATTATAAATGGATAAAAATACATCAGAGAAATAAATGTTATAGGAAATTTCCATTGATGAATGCTGAAGTTAGTATACAAAACTTTAAGAAGGAACAGGATAGTTACATGCTATCTAAGTATCCACCTCTAAATACTTATTAATTACTGTAGTTGTTTTAACTTATGTACCCAGGTACTTGGATAATTCTTCCTCCAGAAAGTTGAGTTTAATTCCCTTTTCTTTGAGTGTGAACTAGACTTAGTGACTCATTTTTAACTTAGGATAAATACCAAGTTTCTAAACTGAGTCATTGAATAAATAATTAAGAGAAAATTGGAAAGTGAAGAGTTCTGTTGAGTAAAAGAATTCCATTTTTGTCATATTGAATTTTTTATGCTTTTGGCATATGCAAGTACAGAGGCAGCCTGAGAAACAAGGTAGAACTATGGACTGGTGATATAGCTATGGAACTTAGTAAATCTTTTTGTTTTGTCCACTGTACAGAGCTTTTTGTGAGAGTCTTTGTGAAATGCTTTTACAAAGGCATTCTTTGCTTTTGTAATAAATTCTTGCTACCCTATGTTAATAGTATTCTGATCAAATTGACTAATGTTCTTACTTAAAAGGAAAATGAATTTAGTTTCATATTATAGTTAGAGCAAATAGGTTAAAAGCTATTATACAAGTTTTAATCAAGAGCCAAAGATTTGGGCATTCAGAAATTAGGGATGTGGTTTTAATGTTCTTTTATAATATTTTCTTTATTTTTTCTTTTGAACACAGATACTGGCAGAACAATATTCTTATTTAGATTATTTCACCATGTTAAAAATACTTGAGAATTTTTGCAGTAAAATATGTTAGCTTTGAATAGTGTAGACAAAATTCAGAGTTCCAAAATATCAGTCAATCCATTAATGCCTCAGCTTCCTGAATTGTACCATTAATATCAATCTCATTCCAAGAAAACTAAACTATACATATATACAATGCATACATTTACATATATATGTATATATATTTTTATATACATATAAACATATGTACTTATATATATAGTTCATGAGTATTTTTTTGTTTCTCCAAATAACTACTTATTTATATAAAAAATATATATTGCCATCTACAGGCATTGAGATCTATTATACACAGTAATTGTTCTGCAATGATTAATTCACAATCTTTGGTGAACAGAGCAGAAGTAATTGTTGTGGCCTAAGCAATGTATGGCAACAACTCATTCCATTGATTTTCATTTAAATCTTTGCTTGCCTTAGCAAACATATTATTTAATTTACTTCATATGTAAAAAGTCTAATTCAACACCGACATTCTCAGTAAGTCTTTGACTGGTTTTCTTAGATTCCAGGAGAGCCCTTTGCAAACCTGAACACACACACACACAAAAAGCCACAGAAAATAATAAACTTTAATATTTACTATATTATGTGCTTAAAAGCCATTAGGCACTAGACTTAGCCCACATTTTCTCTTTTTTCCTCACAACAACCTTATGGTGTAGGCACTATTTTATCATGTTTTAAATATGATGGAAATTAGGTTGAGGAAGTTAGGTAAATTTACTATTATCCCACATATTGTATAAGTGGTTAGGCTAGGTGATCCAACTCTAATTTATGTTCTCTTAACCACAACACATACTGCCACCACGTGTAAGTTTGGCAAAGGAGAACATTAAAACTTTTATTGCCTTCTACTCAGAAAAATATAACTTTTTAAAAAATGGATACATAAAGTAAGAAGAGAAAAAATATGAGTGGGGTCAGTGAGAAATGTATAAACAAATTGAGATGATTTGCAAGAAAATTCAATTAGGCATTTTAATTTAAAATGGCAAATTAGGTAATTTATATTTTAAAAAATATTTCTTTTATGACTTTATATATGCTTCAACATTTTTTACTCTACCAGTATTTAAGAAGTTTCACTTAGATGTTGGTAGAAAGTGCTGAAGTAGCTTAGACAGTAAATCAGAATTGCATCATGTCCTGTATGTTTCAAGGTGATGAATTATAGGCTAAGAAATCATGCTGATCACTGGACATCACCATTGAGATTCTAGTGTTGGTCCAAAGTCATCCAAGTATCTTTGAACATTAATCAATGCAAATCTCATAGGTTCAGGGATGAAAAGAATGTCACTGATTATAAATAGCCACTATCTTATGTAGTGACTATTTACATTTACCCATAGGGAAGAGAAAGTAAAATAAAATTAATACCTGAAAGAAATCATTGCCATATACTGTTATTAATTCACTTCAGTTTAGTTCACCATTTTTATCCTTAAACAATTTTAAAGACAGATATTATAGATGCACAGAATATGTTCTATTCTGAGATGTTTAATTTCTATTCACCTTTTCAATTTAAAAAACTGAAATGTTTACATATAATAAAATGCACAGATAAATGGAATGTTCAATGATTTTTGACAAATATATTTTTGTAAATATAATAAATACACATACACACTAGTTTAAACACCATCAGAATCAACATACAGGCTATTTCCTGGGGCCCTTTTGTAGTAAACCTACCCTCTTTCTCCTCTCCATCACCACTACTACCAACTCTGGTTCAAGGCAACCACTGTTCTGATTTTTGTCAGATTAGATAAATAACGCCTACTGGAACTGCACGTCAATTGAATCATTTGGTTTTTATTGTTTTGTTTCTGGCATTTTTTACCCAGTATAATGTTTTTGAAATTAATCCATGTTTCAAGCATCAATAATTTGTTCTATTTCATCGTTGAATAGTTTTAATTCTATAAATATCCCACAATTTACCCTTTCTCTTCTCTGTGAATATCTGGATTGTTTTCAGTTTGGGTATATCATGAATAATGCTACTAAGGTATTTCTTGTAAAATTATTATTGTATACATGTATTCTTATTTATTTAGGTTAAGTATCTAGAAGTAGAGTCACTGGGTCCTATAGTTAATGTATGTGTAATTTTATAAAAAACCTGAAAACACTATTCCAGAGTGCTTCTATCATTTTACATTTCCACCAACAATGCATGAGTGTTCTGGATGTTCCACCATATAACTATTATTTAATGTTGTCAGATTTAAATTGTATCTATTCTACTGGGGATATAGAGGTATCCATTAGTGCTTTCATTTGTATTAAGGTCATTAATATGAAATGGTTGATTTTGAATCAAAAGTGTAGTTTATTATATCTCAAACAAGAAGCAGTACAATTAATCAAAGTATGCTCATAAACTAGCGGCACAGTTTTGCCATATAAACAGTAGCTTGTTTATGCCAGCAGTGAAGAAGCATGAGAGCAAGTGGCAATGAAATTGTGAAAGGCGTTTTTCACAATTTGTTGAGAATTGAATGTTTTCTCATTGCAAGAAGTGGTCTAAAGCCTGGAAGAAATGGTAGTCAGTTGGTGCAAGGTCTGACGGTGGATGACAGAGAGTTTCCAGCTGCTGTAGTTTGAGCAATGTTGTTTGTGCAACATGTGGTCAAAAGTTGTCTTACAAGAGGACTGTCCTGTCTCTATTGACCAACTTCGGCTGCTTAATCACAAATATCCTCATAATTTCATCCAATTGGTTGCAGTACACACCCGCTGTAATCAACTGGCCAGGTTTCACGAAGCTGTAGTGGATAATATCAGCACAGGACCACCAAACGGACACCGTTAGCTTTTTTTTGAGAATATTCGGTCTTGGATTGTGTTTTGGCACTTCATCTTTTTCCAACCATTGTGCCAAATGCTTGTGATTCTCAAAAAGAATACATTTTTCATCACATGTCACAATATGGTGTAGAAATGTATCGCCTTTATGTCATGACAACAAAGAAAAGCAAGCTTCAAGACTATTTCTCTTCTGATACTTGTTTAATTCATGCAGAACCTATCTATCCTGCTTCGTTATCTTACCTATTTATTTCAAATGGCCCAATTTTGTTGGAATGGTATGTCAAACCTTGCTGCTTATTCTCACATAGGTTGAAATGGATTTGCTTATATTACAATTTTCAGCTCATCATTACCCTCCTAGGTCTCAAGTTACTCACGTGGCTCTTTTTCAAGATTAAAATCACCAGAATGGAACTTTCAAACTAGTACTTTCAAACCATCGATGTACTGTGCATTCATCAGCCACATCCTTCCCAAACACTTCCTTGATATTTAGAGTTGTCTGTGTTTGGTTCCATGGCAGAACTCATATTCAAAAATCACCTGAATTTTTTACTTATCCATTGTTTTGCAAAAATTGGTCTTAAAAAAATTTGAAAGATAATCACAACCCAAACTATGTGTTTGAAAGACTGATGATGTACCTTCACAATATCAATAAAACAAGAAGTATCAAAGTGAAATATCAGAGATATCAACTGTCAAAGTTGGTACTTAAGGAAATCAGACATTTCATATTTAATAAACTTACTATATCCTGATGACTAATTATGTTAAGTGTGTTTTTATGTGCTTACTGGCTTTTCACACATTTTTTGTTGTAAAATATCTGTGCAAACATTTTGTCCATTTTCAGTGATCCATCTTCACATTATGTTGTAGAAGATTTTTATTTAATATGAATATACCTTTTCTCAAATACATATATAATTCCCAATACATAATTTTCCCATCTGTCTTTTGTTGATTTTGTGTCCTGAAACTATTTTCTCACCCCAACATCGCAAATATATTTTCATTTGTTTAATTTTAGAAGCCTCATATTTTTAACTTTTATATTTAGAACCATGATTGAATTCTATTTTTTGTACATAATGTGAGATAGAAATCTAAAATTATTATTTTTTTAATAGAGATATTCAACTTTCCTGTATCATGTTTGTAAAAAACACTTTTCTTTCCCCATTGAATTGCTCTCATGTCTTTGATCCATTTCTGGGCTCTGTTCTGTTTCAACAACCAATTTGTCTATTCTTATGACAACACTAACTGTGTAAGTTTTGAAATCAGATAGGATAAATACCATATTTTGTTTTCATTATAAAGTTATCTTGGTTTTCTAAAGTATTTTCTATCAAAATTGTATAAAGACCTTGTCAATTTCTAAAAAAGAACGAAGAGAGTTTTGTAGCTTCCTTTTCAATCGTTACATTTTTTATTGCTATTTTCTCCCTTATTGCATTTGCTAAGACCTCTAATAAACTGCTGAACAGAAGTTATGAGAGCAGAATTTTCGCCTTATTTCCAATCTCAGGATAAAATGTCATGTGGCAACATTAAACTGCAATGTTATTTATAGTGAATTCTTAGTTTTTTGCCACTTATGAGATTGAGGAAATTTCCTTGTATTTCCAATTTTATGACAATTTTTCTCAAAACGGGGTAATGAATTTTTTCAAATGCTTTTTTTTGCCTTTATTAGCATGATCATATGATTTTTATTCTTTTATTCTCTTGTTGGATCAAATTTTCTAAATTATTTTAAGAAATGTTATATCTATGTTCATATTATTTGGTATTTTTTTCTTATAATATTTATATGTTGTTTCATTAATAGGGTTATGTAGCTCTATAAAAAGACTAGGAAAGTGTTAACCTTACCTGTATTTTCTGAGAGTATTTGTGTAAAATTGTTATTTTTGTCTTCAATGTTTAATTGAATTCCTCACTGAAGCCATCTTGGCCTAGAGTTTTCTTTGTAGAATGACATTTAACTACAAATTCAATATTTTAAAAATATAGGGCTACTATGATTTTCTATTGCTTTCAGTATAGGTTTTGATACTTCATCTTCAAGGAATTTGTCAATTTTGTATGTTATCAAATAATATTGGCATAGAGTTGTTTATAATATTCCTTTATTATTCTTTTACTACCTTTAGAATCTGTAGAGATAATTCTCTTTCATTTCTGAAACTAGTAACTCAAATTTTCTTTTAAATGTATTTATCAGTATAGGTAAGACTTCTTTTCAATTATGTAAGTCTTTTCAAATAAACAAATTTTGGTTTTGTTAATTTTCTATTATTTGACCATTTTCTGTATTACTGATTTCTGCTCTTAACTTTAAAAATTTCTTCCTTCCCCTTATATTTAATTTGCTCATCTCATTCCAGTTTCTTAAGAGAAAGCTTAGGTTATTGATTCTAAAACTTTGTTGTTTCCTAAAGCAGATTTTAAATCTCCAATATTCCCTGTAATCATTATTTTAGCTGTTTCCCACAAATTTTGGTATGTCGTGATTTTATTTTTATTTAGTTAAAATATTTTTTAATTCACTCGTGGTTTATTTTTACTTATGGGATTTTTAGGTTTGTGTAGCTTAATTTGGAAATATTTGGAAATTTTTCAAAGTTTTTGGTTATTTAACAATAACATCTCTATACAATCTTAGTTTTTAAAAAATTTAGTAAGAAATTCGATGGCACAGTATAAATAATATTTTATTGAATATCCATGTGCTTTGGAAACAAATGTATATTCTACATGTTTGGTTTATTGTCTTATCTTTATCAATTAGGTTAATTGGGTAGAGAATGTTGTCTTCCATGTCCTTTCTGATCTCTTGTCTACTTTTAAAATTACAAGCATACCTTAGAGATATTGTGAGTTTGGTTCCAGACCACTGAAATAAAGCAAATATTGCAATAAAGTAAGTCACACAATTTTTTTGCTTTCCCAGTGCATAAAAAGTTATGTTGTGGGAAGGGGAAGGAGGAGATGGGTAAATTCAGACCTAATGGGTATAATGCAGACTATCTGGGGGTTGGGCACACTTTAACAAATGGTACAAAAACAATATATGTAACCAAAACGTTTGTACCCCCATAATCTTCTGAAATAAATAAAAAAGTTATATTTATACTATACTGTAGTCTAAGTATGCAATAACATTACGTCTAGAAAATGTACATCTCTTAAGTAAAAAATACTTTATTGCTAAAGAGTGCTAAAAGTCATCTGTAATCTTTTTGCTGGTGTAGGGTTTTGCCTCAAGATTGATGGCTGCTGACTAATCAAGGTTTGTGCTAAAGGTTGAGGTGGCTGTGGTAATTTCTTAAAATAATACAGCAATGAAGTTTGCTGTGTCGGTTGATATTTCCTTTCAGAAAAGATTTCTCTGCAGCATGCGATGCTGTTTGATAGCATTTTGCCCACAGTAGAACTTCTTTCAAAGCTCGAGTCAATCCTCTCAAACCCGGCTGCTGCTTTATCAACTACGTTTATGAAATATACTAAATCCTTTGTTGTCATTTCAACAATGTTCACAGCATCTTTACCGGGGGTAGATTCCACTTTAAAAAAAAACACTTCTCTGTTCATTCATATAAAGCAACTCCTCTTCCATTCATTGATATGGTATGTTACATTTATTAATTTTTTTTATTTTAAACCAACCTTGAATTCCTGGTTAAGCCTCACTTTTTAAATAATGGTGAAGAGTAATGTCTCCCTCATGGGTGAAAACAGAAGTCAGTGATTTCAAATGTATTTGGATGGAAGTTACATAGAATTGACCTGTTCTAATGCCTCTCCAATTTACAACCAAAGAAATGGGACTACCAATCTTTTCCCTCACATCTATGCTTTCCCATGCTTTGTACTTCACTCTATCCAAAATTATCTTTCCAGACCTGGCTATCGAAATGTCATTTGTCTTTTACAATACACTCAGAATGATAAAAGCCTCCTAATTTCTTTCTTTATTGTCTCAATCTGAAATGTTTTATCCATATCTGAAAACTCGAGGCTTATGCTTGTGCCATCCTTGAAATCACATAGCATGTTGTCTTGTTTTGTACTTATGTCATATTTTAATTGCTTTTTTGACCCCATGTTTTTCCCCTTAATCCCAACATCCCATCCTCCATCTTCTGGTAATAGAATTCCTTTTTTTTTTTTTTTCATTTTCAGGACTGCCCTTCAATAATCCCTTGAATATCAAGGATCGACATGAGATTCAAATCAATATTGAATATTTCTAAACATAGAAATTGATCTAATGGTAACCAAATTATTTATGCAGCGTTAAGGATTAGTTTATCTTTGCTGAAGTGATACATTTTAAACCTAAGTCCTCTGTAGTCATAACAGTAAATTGAGCAAAAATTGTTGGAAGCAGAGGTCTGGGACAGAAAGCAGGACTCTTTAATGTCATTTGAGCTTCTCATTCCATGTATGCCTGAAGCCAGATGCACTTCTCTTATCTAAGCTGGAAATTCTCCCCCTTTTATATTTTGGCCTAACAAATTTGTTTTGAGCTTTTGTTATCTACAGATGTGGAGTACAGTTACAAATTCGAGGCCTTTTTGTTTTTCTTTTTTAAATACACTAGCATCTAATACAAGATCTGCATATTATATGGTAGAAAAAATGCTTATTTATATTTATAAATGAGAAAACAGAATCATGTGTTCAAAATATTATTTAACATTATCTTTTATTAATATCCTTAAATTCAATTATTAGTCCAACAGTGCCACTTAAGATTTTTTCCTTTATCATTTCCTTACTAAGAGGAAAAATAGACATTATTCTTTAAAATATGGCTATCTCTGTGTTCTAGAAATTATCTTCTTCAAAGTCAGATATTGCCTCTAGCAAATTGACACTGCTCTCTTGCAATAAAGAGCATTTGGCTCATTTTCCTATACTTCTTTTAATGCTGCTTTCTAAATGACATCTATATTTGAGGAAGATACTTATGTGTTCTCAGATTGTAGAAAGTGATTTGGGATGGAGATAGAGGCTTAAACCCTTTATTATCAAGTCAGTGCTATTATTTTTCATGGTTTTATAAAAAGTGTTTAATATTTTAGTTAGGATATTATTTGTTATATTTGTATGCAAAAATGAAATTAAATTCATCACAGGTTTACTACTCTTGCAGAAATTAAGCATGATGTTTTATTGTGATTAAAAAAACATTAAATTTATCATCTTGACCATTTTTAAGTGTGCAATTCAGTCCTGTTACTTTTATTCCCATTGTTGTGCAACAGATCTCTAGAACTTCTTCATCTTGAAAAACTAAAACACATTAACTGTTAATTCTCCTTCCACTTCCAACCCTTGGCAACCATGTTTCTACTCTCTGTTTCTATTACAGTGATTACTTTAGACTTTATATGAGTGCAATTAGACAGTATTTGTCATTTTATTACTGGCTAATTTAACTTAGCATAATGTCTTTGAGGTTCATTCTTGTTGTAGCATGTGACAGGATTTCCTTCTTGTTTGTAAGGATGCATAATATTCCATTGAATATATAACCACATGTTCTTTATCTGTTAATCTTTCAATGGACATTTGGATTGTTTCCACCTCTTGACACATGTGAAAAGGCTACAACAAACATGGATGAGGAAACATCTCTTTGAGAAAGTAAGTATGTTTAATTGGTTCAAACATGGTTGGTTTACCCCACTTTTAAATATAAAAGCAAAAAGAAATCTAAACATTTTTCTACAGCAGAGAGACATATAATGAACATGGACCAGGTGGACAGGAAGGCTTTGAAGAAAGACTTTGTCAGTCATGCTTGGAGACCACAATGACAACAACTTGCAGTGTTAGAAATGCTTTAAAGTTAGCCATATTCACAGTCATTCACATATGGTGAAGGGCTGTCTGGTATGCAAGATGGCGACTGAAAGTAAGTTCAACATCTTCCCTCATCTCCATCAGCTGTCCCCCTAGAACTCATTAATTGTACACTGTAAGTACACACACTATTATGGCCACAAAAAGGCTCAAGAAAAATACTCTCATGTTTCTGTTCCACCTCCCTATCAATATCATTAATCCTGCAAATATTTACTATATGTTAGAGCTTCTTGATCCACGTACCTTGGTGTCCAGTGGTCTTGAAATTTTTTTTCACAGCTATTATGTAAGCTTGTTACAGCCCAACCAAGTTCATTGCCCGCTGCTCAAGAGTAAGCCAATGCACTGAGACAGCAGGGTGTGACAGCAGAGAAAGAGTTTTTAATACCACAGGCAGTATGCAGGGAGATGGGAGGACATACTCAAATCCATCTCCCCGAAAATTTGGGAGAAAGGGTGTTTAAAGATAGTTTGACCAGTGAAAGGCCAGGCAATTGGGTCTATTAATTGGGTTTGGGTAGAACCATAGAGGTGTAAAAATTGTTTTCTTTGCTCAGTTGGTTCTTGGGTAAGGGTTGCAATTGCAATTGCTCTGTATGGGCCACTGGTCTGGTGGGTCAGGCATTCCACTGGAGTGCAGGGCCTGGAAGATACCTAGCCTTGGGTTTTACATGGGTGATGTTATCTATGGGAGCAATGAAGAAAGCTAAGAATCTTCATGTCTATTAGGATATGACTCCTGAGTAGCAGGCAATTATAGGCAAACAAACTAGGATGGAGATTATTTATATATATATGTATATATATATATATATAAACAATGGCTGGATATTTTATATATATATATATATATATATATATATATATATATATATTTCCCCTATCACAGTTCACATCCTGTGACTCTTTATTAATTTTATAAAGGGTGGTTTTAAGCTGACATATACGGATCTAATATGTGCTTCCAAACAACCAATAATTGCATGTAACAAAGTATAAATGAATATATTTTATTCCATGGACTTATCTTTTGCATGTGTAAAAATATTCCCCTGAGAAATCCTATAAATAATCTTGTTCACTTACCCAGTGAAGCAGAGGATTTTAAAATAAAAGGAAAAAAGTGTGACCTCTTTCTTAATGCCTAGTTAAATATAAGATATCAAACATGTGGTCATATTACCTTATGCCTTATTAATTTAAAAGCTTGAAACAGCATTGTTAAATGTTGTTAAAAGTAAGAATCCATTCTTCAATAATGTATTATGATTGTTTCTCTAAAACAGCTGCCTTTTCTACCTTAGTTCTATAAATTTAGGAAAAAAAAACTTGAGTCTATTGAATTTAAAAATAAACACCATGTCATTTAAGCCATCTCATATTAAAGTCTGTTTTATATACTTTGGATTATATGATGCTTGAAAGAGGGAAACATTAATTAATTATTTTTATGTTTATTACATATTTAATTTTTATGTTGCAAGAATAAATGTGAGCTTTATTGTTGTAATATTACCCACTGGAATTTAAACTGTATAAAGATAGGGACTTCCTCTTATCCACTTCTGTGTCCTGCAGTGTCTAGAAGAAAATCTATCACATAGTAGTAATTAGTGAAGTTTTAAATAATAAATGATTGAATGAGTGAATTAATATCACTCAGGAATAATCTTTGGTGCTATTTTGGGGCATATTACTCTGCAGTTGACAGCTCTTATTGTTTCCAAATGGTTTATTTATTAACTATATTACAAATACTTTTCTATGTTAAATTTTCATCAATTCATTATATTTATACAATAGCTTATTTTCTTCTGCATACATAGGCTATTTCATCATTTTTTCCACCACAAACAATGCTGAGATAATCAAATTTTATCTAAATTTCTGTGTCTATTCATGATTTCCTGAAAGTAAATTCTACAAAAAGTAATGATTAAGTCAATTTATCTATGATTCAGTAATGCAAATCACTATTTTTCTTCCCTCAAAAACACAGCATATTATTATTTTAATCTCTTTCAAAGAAGATAAGTAATCCTTATTTTATGTATATCTACAATTCTTTTAATTTTTATTTCTGTTTAACTTATGGAATTAAACCTATTTTTATAGTTTTTGGGTGCTTGTGAATACATTTGTATCTTTATTGTTTTTTTCCCTAGTTGATTTTTATTTTTTGTATTTGAGAAGCTCTTTTTATTGCTTTGCACTTATTATAATTTTGCTTTTTTGAAAAGGCTAATCAGATACTTGCTGCCATAGCCCCAACAACAACAAAACAAGGAGAAACAATGCATATGCCCAATTGTATTCATATCACATTTGTTCTCCTGGATAATTTTATCTGTACAAGATACCTAGTTGACTTTTGTAAATTATTTTATATTTAAGGTTTAACCCTTTATCTTTCAGATATGATAATGAGAGTTCTCCCTTTTGAACTCTAGTCTTTATTTTTATGATATTTTGAAATTGGTATTTATAACATAGGCAGATTAAGTCAGTTCCTTCCATGCTATAATCTAAATATGTGTGCCCCCCATTCACATGTTAAAATTTAATCCTCAATGCAATATTATTAAGAGGTGGGGCCTTTGGGAGGTGATTAAATCAATGAGGGCTTCACTCTCATAAATGAACTAGTGTCTTTATAAAAGTATCTCTGAATAACCAAACATGCAGAGAGATGGAAATGGAATAGAAAATTGAAGTTTTTATAACATCTTTCAAAATAATTGATTATAAATATTAGCTATGTATTACATAAATACATAATATGATAAAAAATGCTAAATAAACTAAACCATAATAATTAAATACATACCTAAAATGTCAGGCAGAGAAACATGACACTCTAGAAGCCTTAAGTCTTGGCACATTGGTTATAATAGTTATTTCTATAATAAATAGTAGGTATTTCTTATGTGTTTGTTTATTTTTGCCTCAAACTAAGTGTAGTTTTTCATTTTAAAAGATCAACTCTTTTTCTTTTAGCACTTGAAAGATATTATGCCATTTATTTCTGATCTATCTAGTTTCTGATGAGTAATCCTCTATCATTCAAATTGATATTTTCCCAAACGTAAGATGTCATTTTTCTCTGGATGCTTTAAATATTTATTTATTTGTCTTTGATTTTCAGAAGTTTACTTATGTATGTACGGCTTGGCATGGATTTCATTGGGTTTTATTCTGTTTAGAGATTGTCCATTTTCTTAAAACTGTATAGTTTTTGCGTCTCTTGCCAAATTTTGGAAGTTTTTAGCCATTATTACTTCAAGTACATTTTCAGCCCTGCCGTCTAATTTTTCTCTTTCCAGAATTCTAATGACATGAAAGTTAGACCTTTTATTACAGTGCCTTTAAAAATTGGGGGATTTTGATTGTTCACTATTCCATTTCATTGATATTTTCATCTGTTACTCCCATTCTCCTTGAAAGCTGACCCACTAACAGTTGTTTAATTATTACTGGAATTTCATTTGATCTATAGATCAATTTTGGGAAAGTTAACATCTTAACAATATTAGCCCTCCAATATATCAACATGGTATATTTTTCATCAGGTCCTCTTTGATGTCTTTTATTAGTATTTTATAACATTAAGCATAAAAATCATCCACATATCTTGTTAGATCTGAATATTGGTATTTCAGGTTTTATGTTGCTAATATAAATGGAATTTATCTTGCTATCACTTTGTGATTGCTGTTCTTTGTTTTAGTTTCAATTTCCATCTGTTCATTAAAAATTTGTTTTTGTATGTTGACCTTGTATCCTGAAAATATCCTAAATACACTTATTATTTCTAGTGACATTTTTGGGTGGACTACTTTGGATTTTCTATGTAGATAATTATAGAGTCTATTAATGCTATTTCATTTCTTTGTCTTGAGTTATTATACTGACTAAGACCCCCATTACCATGTTCAATAGGATCAGTGAAAGGGACTTCCTTACCTTTTTCATTATCCTGGGAGGAACAGATGCAGTTTTTACATAAGACTTTATATAGTTTTACTTTATAATCTGTTGATACAGTGAATCACATTGAGTGAGTGTTGTGCTAACAACCACTGTTGCATTCCTTAGATAAACCCTCAGTAATCATATGTATGAATATTTCATATTTTTCTGAACAATTTAGGCATATATTTCCCTTAATTTGTTTGTTAGATGTCATAAAAATTATTAATTTTTTTTTAAATTCTGGTAGTTATGTCTTTCTTGTAGAGTACCTAATATCAAGATTTTTTTTTAATCCTGTTACTGCTGAAGTGAAAAAAAAAAGAAAACAAAAGGATTTTTTTTTAATTTCACTATTTTTTACAAAAATTTTGATCAGAATGTAGAAAAGGTGAAGATGACAAGAACAACAAAAGTGCCATGTTGAACCCTGTGCTGGGTTATTAGAAACATGTAATAAACATTGCTAAAAGTTAAAAAATTGCTCAGTAATAACATGTATCTGATAGTTTAGTGAACCCACTTAAAACTGCTTATAGTAGCCTCTAGGGCAAGCTCCAAGCTCTTTACCATGGCATAGTCCCTGCCCACCTTTTCAGCTAATCTCATAAACTCTATGTACCAGCCTCAACATATTTTTCCCACTCAAAACAGCAGTTTACTTTTATCATAATGCTGTCTCTATGCCTTGCATGTGCTTTGTACTATTTCTTGGCTAATTCTTATTGTTCTTCCAAAACTGAGCAATTATGTTTCATTGTCTGATAAAATGTGTCATTCCTTCTGACATGTGTAGGATATCCTACTATGTAGGTACATGGTGTTCAATATCCCATATTATGCATAGAATGCTAAATATTTTATGTTACAATCACTTTTGCTTTTACTTACAGTTTAGTATGACTAAACTGTAAGCTCTTAGAAAACAAATAAACTTGTCTAATTTATTTTTCTCAGGACTTAGCACAATGTCAACCACTTACATAGTGCTTTAAAAAAAAGTTGTGGAATAAACTATTGATGGTCTTGATTAATCTAGGTATGATTAAGTTTCACTAGTAAGGATGTCCTCAGAGATGTGTATTCTAGCCTACTTAGCTTAGTGATTTAAAATATATTTATTAACTTCCAGGATTATTAAGAGTTTAGATTAGAGAAAACATTGAAAAACATTTGGCTAAGGCACTTCTCTAATTATATAAGACCTACAAACTAATATCAGCTTATCAATATTGTTCTGCTAGTGAAAAGGATGAAATGTACCTCCCAAATATATTTTCAGTATGAACCTTTTTATAAGTGAAAAGCGACAGTCATGATTGTCATGATGGAGGAATTTCATTACTGCTTCAAATTCAACCTCATATAAATCATTTTATGATGAGTTATTATATGATTGGACTGAACAGCTCAAATCTAAGAAATAAAACAAACATGCATCTGATAAATCCAACATCTGTATATATACCTGGCTTAAAAAGATAGATAATTGGTTTTTTTTTCAAACTTTTCCTTTGTCTGCTTTATTTTTCAGGCCTTATCAGTGGCAGACATACAGCTCTCAAGCTCATTTTCTCTTTGATCTTCTTTACATTTACAAAGATTCATTAAGCTCACCATCACTCTCTATTTATCAGTATCATACATTCATTTCCAGGAGTAAGTCATTCCCTATCACCATTATCCTTTGGTAATTCTGTGTGAAAAAATTAAATTATATTGTATTATATATAATAAAACTGAATAAATACATCATCCTAAGCATGCAAATCATAACATTTTAAAAATATGTTTAGTACATTATTATTTATACTAATTAAAAATAAAAAAAATTCTAAATTTCTGATGAAATATTTGCCTTTTTCCCCTATATTTTGGAGAGGGAACTATCTATTTGTCAGACACTGTTGAGGAACATAATACAATTCTTTTAGCATGAGTTATCATGTGAAACAGTAAGTTAAAATGGATGTAAATTGTGAAGCATATATAACATCCTAGCCTCAGAAATCCAAAGGGCATTCTTAAAGTGGATTGGAATATTTTTTAGGCTTGGTTTTCAATAGT